>NC_143588.1:39980002-40331187 GCF_048544385.1 Mastigoproctus giganteus
CCTTGTTCTCTCTGCATCCCCATTATCAAACAATCCCATTTTAAATTCTGCAACTCAGCTTTTGATGGTTAAATAGCATGGATACTGTTTTCTTGATTCATGCCAATATGTTGGCAACATATTGGCATGAATTGCCTTTGGTGTATTCCTCTGTAAAAACAGATAGTTCATGATCACTGTATTTTCAGTTTTGCTCAAAATGAGTTATGCGGAAAACTTTTTGAGGAACATGGGCTGATTAACATAGAAAGATATGCTAATTTGAAACCCATTTGTCAAAAAAAAAATAAAAACTGGAATTGAGTCAGGCCTAGAATATATCAGCACCAGCTCATATGTATAGGGTGCTTTAGTTTAATAAAATATACCAGCTTTATTAGTACTGGCAAAATGAAGCTTGGAACTTTTTTTTTTTTTAATTTATTCAAATTACCCACTTTCATAACCCTAGGTTGAAGTTAATTAAAGCTTTAAATACTTCACTATTTTACCGGGTAGATAGCTACTTTCTAAATAATGTTGTTTATAGAACCTCTCACAATGGTGTGAAAACCACAAACTTAGTCTCAGCTGCTAAAACTCGACAGATGCCCCTCAAAGGACACCTAAACCAACCAGGTCTCCCCAGATTAAGTATTGGGACCAACGAATAAAGTTTAACCCTACCTACAAATATCTTGGAGTCCTGCTAGATGAGAAGCTATCCTTCAGAGAACATGCCAACTACATCAAGGAGAAGATCAAAAAATATGCTGGGAAGCTCCTGAGGGCTACCAGAAAGAACTGGGGGTCTGAAGGGATGAACCTTAAAGCTCTACTATGAATGTATTTTTCACTTAATATTCACCTATGGGGCCGGTTCCTGGGGCCATAGAACCACCTACACCGCATTAAAACAACAGCTAGAACAAGCACACTGCACCATCCTCCTGATGATCTCTAGAACCTGCAGAACAGTTTCTACTCCTGCACTGCAGGTCTTATCCAGCAAGTTACCTCTTCATCTCAATGTGGCATACCATTATTTAATATACCATAAGAGATGGAACCTTTCATGCAGCAGCAACATAGTATTGGACCTGAACAACACCATCCAAGAAAAGAATTAAACGTGAACTGATCTCTATCTGGCAGAATTGGAAGAACCACCCGTAATTACATACCAACAATGCAGGACCCCAAACAGCTCAACAAATGGTTCATACCAAGCTTACACATGACTTTTCTACTAACTGGACATGGAAGCCTCAATGCAAAACTTCATGCATTGGGCCTGATACAAAACCCTGCCTGCACCTGTGGAATGCCAGACACGCCCCACCACATTACCTTCACCTGTCCGAGTTACCAAAACCTGTGAATGCCTCTTCAAACTCTCACGGAGGCACATGCACCAGAATAGGCACCTCTTTGCAGCATTCAATGAATTCACAGAATGTGTATTCAAATAGCAATGATGTCTGGTGGCTCACCTGAACTAGGATCCTGCCCAGCCATGACCAACCTGTAGGCTCCACCCATATCCTAGCAGAATTCTCGACAGAGGAACCCACTGCCAATGACTACCAAACTCGGAAGACACTCCAGACCATGACAGCTAACACCATATTTGGGTGGGATTACATAATCTGACTCAGTCATGCTGAGTGGGAAACAGGCCTCAGCATAGTAGGTTCCCTACCAGAGAACCACTCGCTAACTCTCAGAGGGTAGGATATCAACCCCTCTGGAGACCCACCACTAGGTGGATTTGCTGACCCCTTTCTGGGATGGGTTCGACTCTGCCTATCACTACAATCTGTTACTACTGTCATCACTCATTTTTCTAGGGAATGCCTTCTCCCATTCTCAACTTACTATCCTCTTATTCCCACCACCAACTCCTTTCACTTACTGCCTGGGGTCCCATCTGCCCTGGGACCCTAGTAAAGAGTCATCGATAGTAGAAGCTGGCATGTCTCCACGGAGCTGGGGTTGGGGGGGGGGTGCTAGACCTGGTGTACCCTGGCTGCTATACACCTGTTGGGTCTGGCCAACAGCAGAACATGTTCTGTTGGCTGGAATTAACGGTTTTGGCTATGCCCAGTACAGAGGACTCAGTGGAGAATGGGGGGGGGAGAACTCTAGAGCCCACAACAATAATACTAGACATCTAAATCTTAATCTGATCTCTGCATCCTTTATAACTTTGAGAATTGTTTGAGAATTTGACAATACACAAGAGTTACAACATTGAATTTAAACTGAAAAAAGGATGATTTCAGGATAGATGTGTAAAAATTTGCTTTCAGGTAGAATAACTGATTGTTAGAGCAAAATTCCATTTGGGGCTACAGAAATGGATAGGCTGAATAAATTTAAGGAAAGATTAGACAAATTATTACAGGAGGGATTGGACAGATGATGTGGTTAGTTTTTTTTTGGCTGATGCTGTATAATCTTGCCTCCTTTCCACTACCAATACAGTAAACTCCCTTTATAGTGCTTTCAAAGTTACTGGCCCCAAAGAGCAACTAAATGGAAAAGCACTGTGTAAAAATAAGATCACTTTGTGTTACACTCTTACAAGACTTTGAAAAATCTTGTAACAGTGTTTGAAAAGACGTCTTATAACAAAGCAGTATTATTCCTACACATGAAAGTGTATCAAAACTAAAATTATAATCAATTTTGAAAATATGAATAAAGTAGGTTACCGTATTTTCCCCCTTCGTATCCCGTGACAAAATGGCTTCAACATAAAGAATATGAAAATTAACATATAACATTCTGCATTTTTAATGGCAGAATTGAATAGTAGAACCTGGCGTGTCTCCATGCGGCTAGGGATGGGGGTCAGGGGTGCTAGACTATTATAACTATATTAAACTGCAGTTATAATATTAATTAATAGTTTTAATATTAGTTAGATTATAAAAAAAAGGGGAAAAAGTAACTTGTATGGAATTAGAAGCATCTTTCTTTTTTTGCATCCATAAGATTTAAACTACTTAATTAAAGCAAGTTATAATGCTGACAGTAGAACAAACTTTTTTTTTCATAAGTTTTACTGGTCTCACACTGCCTTCTAACAAATAATATCGCTTTTACGATGCCATTTGTTTTGAAAAGTTAATTTGTTATTTATTTAAAAGATGAGAATTGCTAAATGACAGATTAATAACCTTTTGGCCATGTAATATCATCTGTACAAGGCTAATCTGTAGTCACACTTCCCACTGTTACAAATTAGTCTGAAAGCAGTGGCACATTTTTCAATACCCTACTTATGCCACCCATATTCCCATTAATGCTGCCATAGTAATGATAAGAGACTATATCATTAAGTATTTCTGGAGAATTCATCACATATAATGTGCACAACATTGATGCAGAAGGGGTCACACAAGTACTTGATGATTTGCAGTCCTTGTGAGTTACCTTTCTACAGGCAAATGTAAGCATGTGTGTGTTAGCAACTAAAAAGCTATGAGGCATCGGTATATTGTGCCTGTAAATTGTGTATTTTGTGGTGACTTTTTCCATTTTGGAGGGGGGGGGGGTGGAATAGGTTACCAGGAGGGAAACCCAATGCAGATCTCTTCTGAGACTCACTAAACAATCACATTGTACAAAATGCTATTAAAATATCCTTGCTTCATTGACAGGATTTGATACCAAGCCTTTTCTACCCAGTATGCAGAGGATAGTAATTATATCCTGCTACCTGCAGGAGCACCTTCCTGGAAACACATTCCAAAAACAGTTGTCTATTCTGGGGACATCTGGTAGTCCTAGAATAAAGATAATTTGAAATTTTCACAAAGTTATTGTTATGGAGGAATACTGCCTTCCTAAAATTTCTCGCTCGCTTCAGCCTCGTACAAATAAATAAATTTTATGTTCATACTCTGGGACGATTACAGTTCATAGGAGTTCACAAGCTAAACAGAATACAAGAACATACAGAACGAGAATGGGTAAAGTAAAATTACTTTTGGTTGTTTTAGCACGGCGGACAAAATAACGCTGCTCTACAAGGCCGGCGGAACACGGTATGCAGGGCACATGGGCGTCAACGTTTGGGGCGCCGAAATTCTAAATTTCAATTATAATATTTAATAAAAATTTTAAGGGTGCTAAATACATTTCTGCTTAGTGCTGCCAAAAACTCTAGGCCGCCATAAACTCCTAACCGCGCCTGCGGCTACGGGTGCATAAGCCACAAAATTTTATGAAATTAAGATCTGAAACAGCAGTGATTTTTTGACAAACAGTAAACTTTGGAAAAAAATATATAGAAAAAAATTCCAGGAAAGTGGGAAATATGACTAGACAAACATTGCTATTTAAAGGAAATGTGACCTAAAAATTTTTCATTTAAATAGTACTTATATAATGGAGATGTTTAATTGTACGTTATACTTTTAATTGCGTATGCACCTCCAAAAATAGACTTTCTGTTTATTATTTTTAAAACTGTAAGGTTCTGTTCTTTGTACTTTCTCCTCCCTCCCACCATTCCCTATAAAAAAAAAGTAGATCGCCCAACCTAGTTCCTCAACGGCTGATTTACGCCCCAACAAATGCACGCACATCGGTTTCTCAGCTTGGGCATTAGTTTTCATGGAATTACCACTTTGCTGATGTGGACTATGGGAATGAATTACTTGAAGCAAAAAACGAAGCATTCAGAATAACTTGTAAGGAGATATCCGCCAATACTCATTTTTAACCATTTAAACTAGTGTTCCGGCTAGGAACTATCAAAATGACTTTTTCAGATGAGAACAACTGATCGATTTATGGGTCAACTGTGAAAAATACGATTCGCAAAAACATTCGAACGAAAGCGCTAACTATTCATACTAGAGAAGCAAAATTGTGATTTTGTCATCATAGCTCCAATGAGACTGGTCCTTCCGAGTCTCTATGACAAATGAAGTACTACTCACATCCATCCACCCTCTAAAGGGCTATTCCCATATTCATGCCACTGTTGACTGATTTGTAATCATTAAATTTAACAATCGAAATATTCATTCCTTAAAAACAATTGTTAAAATCATTCGAAATTCGAATGATTTACTTAATAATAAAAGAAGAAAAAAAAAAAACTAGAATACAGAGCTGTTGAAAATGGTCAGTAAGTTGTAAGTGAAGACCGAAGCCACATAATCACCGTTTTCATGATACAGCACTAATAATTGTATAAAATAATAAAAATAAGTACAAAGATTTATACCTTTCTGCTGCAGCAATCAGTAGATTCCTTAAAAACGAGCTTTATACGTGAAAGAAAAAAAAACCTATCATCTTTCAAAAAGAACATTATATATATACTGTATATATATATATATAAAGAATGTTTTTACTGTACTCACTTTGTCCATACTTTGTAAATATACAAAGTATCGGCAAGGTGAGAGTTATAATACTTTCAACCCACTCAATTTATTATTACATTTAATGAGTATTTTGCATCTACATTCACACATGAGGAGCTATCAAGGATTGAAAATACCGAAAAGTTATCAAATTCTAGCAGGGTGTTTAATGATTTTGTAATAACTGAGCGCAAAGTGGAGGAGAAATTGTTAAAGTTAAACATGGGAAAGGCACCTAGGGTGGATGGGATCTATCCAGTTATATTAAAGGAGGCGGCAACGGAAGTAAGCAAACCTTTAGCCATAATTATGAGAGCATCCTTGGACTCAGGAGATGGACTCACGGACTGGAGATGTGCAAATGTATCCCCAATTCACAAAGGGAGATCGAAGGGTGACACGAGTAATTACAGACCAGTTAGTTTAACTTCTGTTCCGGGTAAAATAATGGAGCCATTGGTTAAAGATGCATTGCTGGATCATCTAGACAGGACTGCAGCAATAATTCAGACACAGAATGGGTTTGTTATATTTTTCAAAGCTTTTCACACTGTTGCGCATGGAAGACAGAGTACAAATTGGAGCTGAATGGTATTAAGGGTAAGTTGCTACAATGTATAAAAAGATAGTTGAGTGGGAGAAGACAGGGTAGTAATCAATGGGCGCTGCTCTTCGTGGACTGATGTTATTAGTGGATTCCCACAGGATTCGGTGTTGGGGCCACTGTTCTTTTGTATATTTATCAACGATATTGATGAAGCTATATCAGGCTTAGTGTCGAAGTTTGCAGATGATACAAAGGTTGACAGGGTTGTTAATGGCAGTGTGCTACTACAAGAGGATCTAAAAAATTTGGGAAGATGGGCTGAGAAGTGACAACTGAAGTTTAACATTGACAAATGCAAAGTACTGCATATGGGTAGAAGTAAACCCAGAGGAACGTACCAACTGTGTGGCACTACACTCAAGGTGGTAGAAAATGAAAAAGATCTGGGAGTAATTGTGCAGTCAGATATGAAGTTTTTGCGAGCAATGCAAACAGGCTGCCAGAGCAGGTCATACGGTTTTGTCAATGATATACAGGAATTTTGCTGGTAGGAAAAAGGAGGTAATTGTCCATCTGTATAAGGCAGTGGTCACGCCTTGAGTACTGCGTACGGTTAGAGGTTTAGTTTTAGGAAGGCTGTAGATTTGCTTGAGCGTGTACAATTAAGGGCAACAAGATTGGGGAGGGGAATGAAGGGATCCTCTTACCAAGAGAGGCTTAAGCTCTGCAAATTGCAGTGGGCAGAGACTAGGTACCTGCGAGGTGATCTGATTGAGGTATATAAGGCCGTTAATGGGTTGAGCACGCTGAATTCTGGTGGGATTCTTCTACTTGTTCAGATTACGCACCTAAGGAGCCATAAATTCAAATTGAGAAACGGCAGCTGTGGAATAGATGTGCGGAGATTTGCCTTTAGCCAGCGGGTGGTTAATTGCTGGAACAAACTTCTATCTGTCGTAATGGAAGTTGATAGGTTAAATACATTCAAGGAGGAATTGAACAAACATTTAGAGGGAATGGTTGTGTGAATTTTTTTTTTTTTGGCTGATGCTACAAAAGCTCATACTTTCTTGCATCACATGCCACGAATACTATTACTATTGTTATTACATTTCTTTTCTTTCCCATTTATCGACAAGTATAGAACGCAGTCCTAGATGCATGATCAGGTGTAGTCTTCTGAAGAAATACCTGATCATGTATCAATATTTACTTGGTGCGAGGTTAGCCTGTGCGGACATTGCTCCTTAAAGCTCTTCAAACAGAGAAGTTTTTCCTGATTTATTTTCTGCTTTATTAGTTTAAATTGTCATATTAACTTATTTTCTAGAGTAGCTTTATATTCCTAGTTACGATACCTTAGTTTAAAGTTTAACTTAGACAGAGATTTTGTAGATATTACTTAGTATCGGTAACGGTATCAAATCCACGTGTCACAAACCAAATTTTTTTTTTTAACCAAATTTAGTCGATTTATTAACCAACTGTTATATCAAATTATCTTCTATAAGTAGATTATAGACCTAGTCAGGATCCTTAGTTTATTCTAAATTGAGATAGCGAGATTTGGAAGCTAATCAATACTTACGAGTCCGTAGAAATACCGTTCGTGAATTCCCGCCATTTTTACACGATAGCATAAGCTTAGTGTCGTATAGTGCATAATATAATATTGCCAATTAATCAGTAAATCTATTAATCTTGATAAACTTTATTGTCAATTAAATTGTACTTTTAACTCTATACATATATATATATATATATATATATATATATATATATGTGTAACGACTTAATCTAACAAATAATTAATACATAACTATAGTGGTACAAGTGATACGGAAGTTGTATAAAGGGAACTCGTAGAAAACACTAGATACCGAAAAAAAAATATATATAACATAACTGTTTTGGGATATAACTTAAGGATTTAATTTTTGTTTTGAATTTTATTGAATTAAATCGGAATCATGACTCTGACCAGAGCAGCAAAGCAAAGGCTCAAGCTAATGGGAGTGCTGTGGTTCAGGGGAGAACTGAGGGGGGCAGTTGCCCTCTGAATCACAGTCTAGTAAAATGCACTGTTTGCTTGATGTTTGCGGAGCAGTCGGGTACGGGACATGATACTGCCAAGGGGGATGTCTTTGTGTGTGCACGATGTAAGGAGTGCAAGGAAATCAGGCGACAACTCAGCGTTGTTATGGGCCTTTATGAGAGCTTGAAGGACAGGGTGGATGCCCTCGAAGGAATAAATTGAGGGGCCCATCAAGCTCTCAGCTGCCCACATCAACGCCAGAGCTTGCACTTGGTCATCAGGCAACACAGAAGCAGTCCCCTAGGCAGAATGCGCTGGTCCCACAGGAACTAGTAGTTGTTGGTGACTCTATTGTCAGGGAAACGGGGAACATCCTTTGTTAAAAGGATAGGTGGAATAGGACCAGGGTATGTCTGCAGGGGCAAAGGTTGATGACGTTGTAGAGCGGATATTATCTTTTAAGGGCACAAAAGGTGATATAGTTGTACACGTTGGCACTAATGATATTAAGAGTAGGAGACCGGCGGAATTACTTAGCAAGTACAGGTCACTGTTGAAAAAAAGCCGTGAATTAGGGTTGAACTTGAAAGTGTCTGCAATTCTGCCCAGACACGATAGGAGGGAGTATATGATGAGAGCCTTGTCGATCAATTCGGCCTGGAGGGATTGTGCAAGGCTCAAGGGGTAGAATTTTTTTCAGCCTGGACTGTACTTGTTAACAGGAGAGATTGCTTCTACAGGGATGGGATACACTTAATAGAAAGGGTGCAAGAATTTTTGCTGATGCTGTGGAGGCAGTGTTAGGTGGGTCGGAAAACTGCTAGTTGGGGGGGATACAAGGACTAATAGATTAACAGTAGCCAGTGGCAGAGGTGGAAGTGATTCTTGCACTGCTCTATTGAAATGAGCAGAAGTCTGAAAACAGGATTGCAGGATATTTCAGAGACTGCTGGTAGTCATTGCGGTACAAGTAAACACATGGGTTGTGTATTAGGAGCTAGTAGCTAAGAATAGAAACAGGTGCATGTATACCTGCGTGTACACCAATGCTAGGAGTTTGGTAAATAAATTTGATGAATTTGAGGTATTGCTCAAAACATCAAAGGCAGATATTGTTGGGATATCAGAGACGTGGTGTCACACAGATATAAGTAATGCGGAACTGGAATTTGGGGAATACAATGTGTATAGAAAGGATAGACAGGACAGGAGGGGAGGAGGGGTCATGCTATTAATTAAGAAACACATAAAGTCCAAGGAAGTGAAGCCAGTCGACATCGATGGACAGGGCAGCGTCGAGTCAGTTTGGTGTGACATAAGCATAGGGAAATCAAAATTGAGAGTAGGAGTGTGCTATAGGCCTAATGACTCTGATGAGTATAATAAGATATTGTACAGGGAAATAGAGTGGGCCAGTAAATCAGAGAGTCTTATAATGGGGGACTTTAATTTCCCAGATATTGACTGGAATTTGTGGGTTGGTCACTCGCACACTAGCAAGGCTTTTGTGGATTTATTGGATGATTGTTTTCTACATCAGCATGTTCGTGAGGCAACAAGAGGGAGCAATACTCTTGATCTGATTATCAGTAGTGATTCTTCATGCATTAAGAACCTGCAGATAAATGAACCACTAGGTGGCAGTGATCACAGTGTGTTGAAGTGGGATTTACTCAAGTAGGTAACTACCATCAGAGGTAAAGGGAAGGGTTTTTGTTTTCGTAAAGGCGACTATGATGGTCTGAGACAGTATTTAAATTCTATACAGTGGGACCAACTGATGATGTTACCAACAGCAAACTCAAAATGGGAAGCATTCAAGGAACTAATCTTGGAGGCTACCAGGCTTTACATACCAACTAAGAAATATTGTTCAAGGTTTAGGCCTAAATGGTTGTCAGATGAACTAATGAGACATGTGGCAGAGAAGAAAAATGCATGGGATACATACAAATTAACGGGTGACATGGATTATGATAGATATAAGTTGGTCTGTAACCAAGTCACAAAGGAGATTAGGCAGGCAAAGGCAGACTATGAAAAATCCTTGGCAAAGGATGCAAAGAAAAACAGAAAAGAGTTCTTTACATACTTGAACTCGAAAAGGAAAGGGATGAATCAGATTGGTCCACTGGATATTGATGGTTCAACAGTTGAGGATCCTGCTCAGGTGGCTAACAATCTAAACGAGTATTTTGCATCTACATTCACGCATGAGGAGTTATTCAGGAAGGAGAATGATGTAGGTAAAGTAAACATTGGCAGTGAGCTGGATGATTTTGTAATAACTGAGAGGAAAGTGGAGGAGAGATTGTTGAGGATAAACATAAAAAAGGCACCTGGGGTGGATGGGATCTATCCAGTTATATTAAAGGAGGCAGCAAAGGAAGTAAGCAAACCCTTAGCCATAATTATGAGAGCTTCCTTGGACTCAGGGGAGGTACCCATGGACTGGAGATGTGCAAATGTGACCCCAATTCACAAAGGAGGTTCAAAGGCTGACACAAGTAATTATAGACCTGTTAGTTTAACTTCTGTTCCAGGTAAATTAATGGAGGCACTAGTTAAAGAAGCACTGCAGGATCATCTAGACAAGAATTCAGTTATAGCTCAGACGCAGCATGGTTTTGTTAAGGGCAGGTCTTGCCTGACCAATTTGATTGGATACTATGATGTAGTCACAAAAGAACTGGATGCAGGGAATAACTTTGATATTATATATTTGGATCTTAGAAAGGCTTTTGATACTGTTGCACATGGAAGACTGCTGCACAAATTGGAGCAGTGTGGCATTGGAGGCAAATTGCTGCTATGGATAAGGGGATGGTTGAGTGGCAGAAGACAGAGAGTGGTAATCAATGGACACTGCTCAACGTGGACTAATGTTATTAGTGGAGTTCCTCAAGGTTCAGTGTTGGGTCCGTTGTTGTTTTCGGTGTTTATGAATGATATTGATGATGGGATATCAAGTTTAATGTCCAAGTTTGCAGATGATACAAAGGTTGGCAGGGTCGTTAAGGACAATACTGACGCTATGCTGCTGCAACAGGATCTGGATAGGTTGAACAGATGGGCTGAGAGGTGGCAAATGAGGTTTAACATCGACAAATGTAAAGTGCTGCATATGGGAAACAGTAACCCCAGAGCAACGTATCAACTCTGCGGTACTACACTGACAGTGGTGGAGAATGAAAAGGACCTGGGGGTAATTGTGCAGGCAGATATGAAGTTCTCTGAGCAGTGCAGACGAGCTGCAAGAGTAGCTCATGGTGTCTTGTCAATGATATACAGGAATTTTTCTAGCAGGGATAAGGAGGTGATTATTCCCTTGTATAAGGCAATGGTAAGGCCACATCTTGAGTACTGTATACAGGTCTGGAGGCCTCATTTCAAGAAGGATGTAGAGCTGCTGGAACGGGTACAGAGAAGGGCAACAAGATTAGTAAATGGAACAAAGGGTTGCTCTTACGAAGAAAGGCTTAAGTTTTGCAAATTACAGAGTCTGGAGACTAGGCACTGGCGAGGTGATCTGATAGAGGTGTATAAGGCTTTGAATGGTTTGAGCATGCTCAATGCCAATGGAATTCTTCATCTTTCTCAGAATAATCACCTCAGAGGGCATAAATTCAAATTGAGGAAGGACGGATGTCGGATAGATGTGCGGAAATTTGCCTTTGGCCAGCGGGTGGTTGGTTGGTGGAACCGACTTCCATCACTGGTTGTTGAAGTTGATAGCCTAAACAAATTTAAAGCTCAACTGGACAGGTATTTCGAACGAACGGAGGGGTGAAATGGGAGTGGGTTTTTTTTTGTTTTTTTTTGGCTGATGCTGAATAAGCTTGCTTTCTTGCATCATATGCCTCTGCTAATGCTAATGCTAATGCTAATGCTAATGCAATGCTAACATCAGACTTTATTGCATATTAGCACTACCCTCCTTTTGAATTTAGCCAAATTTGTCCACCCTTATCTGATGTTGCCATATCTTTTATTTATTTGTCACCTAAATTTATCATTTTTACTTTACAGGTCACTCCTCTCTAATTGACTTTACTATTCAGACTATAATTGAACTAATTCATCATAACTGATAGGATATTCACATTCTTTTTCCCTTTTAACACCATTTACTCATATTTCTTCTATCCTTTTCCTTCTATCTTTTGGCATCTTCTGTAACTTTCACTCACAACTTTCACATTTATTAATACATACTTAAGGATGTATGTATTAATAAATGTGATCCTTAAGTATATCCTTACATCCTTAAGTATGTATTATTAATACATACTTAAGGAAAAGGATGCATACTTATGCATCCTTTACAGTTGTTTTGCGCGCTCAGATGCATCTATCATATCAAATTTATTTTATTTTAATTATATATATATATATATATATATACTGGTATATATACACACACACACACACACAGTAAACCCTCCTAGAACGGATTAATTGGGGGTGGGAGGTATCCTGATTAGTGAAAAGACAAAAAACCTTAGAACACGAATAAATGGAAAATTTAAAGAAATAGTGCTGATAAAAATAAAAAAAAATATATATATATATATATCACTGTAGAGCCTTTATTTAAAAACTATAAAAAGACAATACATTTATCCATCGATAGAAGTATAAATGCATTATGTTTTTCATTTATCAGGTGGTGATAGCATCGCACGCCACTGTTACTTGATCGTTGCTGTGAATTACGGCTTCTTCTTCCAGCAGCACTTATGTTGGCTTTTTTAATGGCTGTCTATTTGAATCCCTGCTCTTATCACTCCCCACGTCGAGTTTTAAAGCAAAAAACTTAATATATGCTCTCTGTTTTTTAATATCTGACACATACCAAATTCTTCAGCAATTTTTTTTCCAGGAACACCAGTTTCAGATTACTCTATCACTGTCAGCTTGTTAATTATTATTCTTTTCTTACTTCCCTACTCCATATGTTCCCCCAGAACTCCTCAATCGTCTTCTTCTCGAGTAGTCCGTTCCTTTTTTCCAGTCTTCTCCAAGACTCCTGTAGAAGCCTCTTTAGTCCTGATCGAAGATTCGGTTTTTTTCCTTCCTCTTTGTATCTGCGTAGTCTCTTGCTGTGGGCAAGGAGGTTCTGCTTCAATGTGTCCAAGTATTCTCCTATTCTCTGATTTTTTGTGTCATGTTTGCTGTGAACGCAGTCTCTCTTGAGGATGATCTTCACTTTTCCAATTAATTTCTTACACCTATTGCCCCATCGGTACTGGGTCAATTGGCCTATCTTGACTGTTAATTCTTCTATCTTCTTCTGAAGTTTTCTTTCCCAAGATGGTGGTTCCTTCTGCTGCTGGTTTTCGGTTCTTTGCTGCTGGTCTCTCACTGCTCTTCCATTAATCCTCGTGGCTGCTACCGCAGCAAAATACACGACTGTGTAGATGGCCTCCAGCGTTGCACCATTGCTATCGAGGTAATGCAGTATTATGTGCCGATTCAAGTGGTCTGTGACTCTCAACGTTCTATTCGGCCTCTGCTTCGGTATCACGTGAGTTTTTTTGGGGTCCATTCCTGTGAATTCTGTTAAGGCCTTCTTCCACTCGTCCTCTATTCTGGATATCATGACCTCGGCTCGTTCCACTGTTCCACAGGTGTTCGTCTGGACATCATTCTTCAAATGGAGATTAAGACAATATTATTCAAATTACTCTTAATATTATTCAAAATGCAATGTGTACAATAAGGTTTCCGGGCAAGTTTATTCATTAATATTGCTGTTCCAGAAAATGCCTGTGTTTTATATGATCTACTAGTGGTTTATATATTAGGACAACAATCTCGTGTTCTCAAGATCTATTCTGAAACGTGGAGAATACATCGAAATGACGTTGTGTTTATTCAATCTGAACTGGAACAGGAACAGGACCAGGGTATGTCTGCCAGGGGCAAAGGTTGATGACGTTGTAGAGCGAATATCATCTTTTAAGGGCACAAAAGGTGATATAGTTGTACACGTTGGCACTAATAATATTAAGAGTAGGAGACCGGCAGAATTACTTAACAAGTACAGGTCACTGTTGAACAAAAGCCGAGAATTAGGGTTGAATTTGAAAGCGTCTGCAATTCTGCCCAGACACGATAGGAGGGAGTATATGATGAGAGCCTTGTCGATCAATTCGGCCCTGGAAAGATTGTGCAAGGCTCAAGGGGTAGAATTTTTTTCAGCCTGGACTGTACTTGTTAACAGGAGAGATTGCTTCTACAGGGATGGGATACACTTAAATAGAAAGGGTGCAAGAATATTTGCTGATGCTATCGAGGCAGTGTTAGGTGGGTCGGAAAACTGCTAGCTTGGGGGGAGACAAAGACCAATAGATTGACAGTAGCCACTGGCAGAGGTGAAAGAGATTCTTGCACTGCTTCTATTAGAATGAGCAGAAGCCTGAAAAACAAGATGCATGGTATTTCAGAGACTGCTGGGAGCCATTGTGGTACAAGTAAACACATGGGTTGTGTTAGGGTAGCTAAGAATAGAAACAGGTGCAGGTATACTTGCGTGTACACCAATGCTAGGAGTTTAGTAAATAAATTTGATGAATTTGAGGTATTGCTCAAAACATCGAAGGCAGATATTGTTGGGATATCAGAGACGTGGTGTCACACAGATATAAGGGATGCGGAACTGCAATTTGGGGAGTACAACGTCTACAGAAAGGATAGACAGGATAGGAAGGGGGGAGGTGTTATGCTATTAGTTAAGAAACACATAAAAACCAAGGAAGTGAAGCCAGTCGACATCGCTGGACAGTGCAGTGTGGAGTCAGTTTGGTGTGACATAAGCATTGGGAAATCAAAATTGAGAGTAGGAGTGTGCTATAGGCCTAATGACTCTGATGAGTATAATAAGGAACTGTACAGGGAAATAGAGTGGGCCAGTAAATCAGAGTGTCTTATAATGGGAGATTTTAATTTCCCAGATATTGACTGGAATTTGGGGGCTGGATACTCACACACTAGCAGGGCTTTTGTGGATTTATTGGATGATTGTTTTCTACATCAGCATGTTCGTGAGGCAACTAGAGGGAGTAATACTCTTGATTTGATTATCAGCAGTGATTCTTCATGCATTAAGAATCTGCAGATAAACGAACCACTAGGTGGCAGTGATCACAGTGTGCTGAAGTGGGATTTACTCAAAGAGGTAACTACCATTAGGGGTAAAGGGAAGGGTTATTGCTTCCGTAAAGGCGACTACGATGGACTGAGACAGTATTTAAATTCTATACAGTGGGACCAACTGATGATGTTACCAACAGCAAATTCAAAATGGGAAGCATTCAAAGAACTTATCTTGGAAGCTACTAGGCTTTACATACCAACTAAGAAATATTGTTCAAGGTGGATGCCTAAGTGGATGTCAGATGAACTAACGAGACATATGGCAGAGAAGAAAAATGCATGGGATACATACAAATTAACACGTGACACAGAAGCCTATGATAGATACAAGTTGATATGCAACCAAGTTACAAAGGAGGTTAGGCAGGCGAAGGCAGATTACGAGAAATCCTTGGCAAGGGATGCAAAGAAAAACAGCAAAGAGTTCTTTACTTATGTAAACTCTAGAAGGAAAGGGATGAATCAGATTGGTCCACTTGATATTGATGGGTCAAGTGTTGATGATTCTGCTCAGGTGGCTAACAAACTAAATGAATATTTTGCATCGACATTCACACATGAGGAGTTATTCAGCGAGGGGAATGCCAGAGGTGTATTCAACTCTAGCAGTAAGTTACAGAATCTTGAAATAACTGGGAGTAAAGTGGAGGAGGACTGTTGAAGATAAACACAAGAAAGGCACCCGGGGTGGATGGGATCTATCCAGTTATATTAAAGGAGGCAGCAAAGGAAGTAAGCAAACCCTTAGCCATATTTATGAGAGCTTCCTTGGACTCAGGGGAGGTACCCATAGACTAGAAATGTGCAAATGTGATCCCAATTCACAAAGGAGGATCAAAGGCTGACACAAGTAATTATAGACCTGTGAGCTTAACTTCTGTTCCAGGAAAATTAATGGAGGCACTGGTTAAAGACGCACTGCAGGATCATTTAGACAAGACTTCAGTTATAGCTCAGACACAGCATGGTTTTGTTAAGGGGAAGTCTTGCCTGACCAACTTGATTGGATACTATGATGCAGTCACAAAAGAACTGGATGCAGGGAATAACTTTGATATTATATACTTGGATCTTAGAAAGGCTTTTGATACTGTTGCACATGGAAGACTGCTACACAAATTGGAGCAGTGTGACATTGGAGGCAAATTGCTGCTATGGATAAAGGGGTGGTTGAGGGGGAGAAGACAGAGAGTGGTAATCAATGGACACTGCTCATAGTGGACTGATGTTATTAGTGGAGTCCCTCAGGGCTCAGTGTTGGGTCCATTATTGTTTTCTGTATTTATAAATGATATTGATGATGGTATATCGGGATTAATGTCCAAGTTTGCAGACGATACAAAGGTCGGCAGGGTTGTCAAGGACACTACTGACACTATGCTTCTGCAACAGGATCTGGAAAGGTTGAGCAGATGGGCTGAGAGGTGGCAAATGAAGTTTAACATTGACAAATGTAAAGTACTACACATGGGAAACAGCAACCCCAGAGCAACGTATCAACTCTATGGTACAACACTGACAGTGGTAGAGAATGAAAGGGACTTGGGGGTGGTTGTGCAGGCAGATATGAAGTTCTCTGAGCAGTGCAGACGGGCTGCAAGAGTAGCTCATGGAGTATTGTCAATGATATACAGGAATTTTTCCAGCAGGGATAAGGAGGTGATTATTCCATTGTATAAGGCGATGGTCAGGCCACACCTAGAGTACTGTATACAGGTCTGGAGGCCTCATTTCAAGAAGGATGTAGAGCTGCTGGAACGAGTACAGAGAAGGGCAACAAGATTAGTGAATGGAACAAAGGGGTGCTCTTACGAAGAAAGGCTTAAGTTTTGCAAATTACAGTGTCTGGAGACTAGGCACCAGCGAGGTGATCTGATAGAGGTGTATAAAGCCTTGAATGGTTTAAGCATGCTCAATGCTGATGGGATTCTTCCTCTAGCTCAGAATAATCACCTGAGAGGGCATAAATTCAAATTGAGGAAAGACAGATGTAGGATAGACGTGCGGAAATTTGCCTTTAGCCAGCGGGTGGTTGGTTGGTGGAACAGACTTCCATCCCTTGTGGTGGAGGTTGATAGCCTAAATAAGTTTAAGGCTCAGCTGGACAGGTATTTTGAACGAACAGAGGGGTGAAGTGGAAGTGGTTTTTTTTTGTTTTTTTTTTGGCTGATGCTGCATAAGCTTGCTTTCTTGCATCAAATGCCTCTACTAATACTAATACTAATACTAACTCCTCCTATAAGTTAGACATCATGATGCCGCAAAACTATGGCTCTTTTACTATAAAACTCGTGCTGTAGATAACGTGTAGCAGGAGAATGGCTAAGAGGCAAGGATGATAAAACAAAACATGGCTTATTAACTCTAGCATACAAACATGTGTAAAATAATATAATTATATACTTTAATATGATTATATAAGAACTCTATCTCTTATCAAAAGGATAAAACGATATACTATAAGGCTAATGATACATGTGTACAAACTTGTCTGTGTTCTTCATGTGACCTTCAGTTGGCACTACTGCCCGTACTCTCTGAAGCCAACAATCATCCTCCAGTTCGAGTATCTAGGTGTATGTGTAAGAGTACTTACTATACAGGTTTAACAGTCAAAACTTACGGTATTCCATTAATACAAATAGATCTTGCAAATCTTAAATTCTAATTTCTAGGTGTTGTAAGATTGATGCTATCATAGTGAATGTTCATATGAGGAGGCTTCTTTCTCAATAGACTCTATTAAATAAAGAGTTAGGTATTAACGCCGACATTTTCATTCTATTAATTATAGTGTAGTAAATATAGAGTGAGACTTACCAGAATAATCTTTGCAATATTCAGGAATAGACGTCTACGAAAAGGAGCCAGCAACAAAAGATTCTCAAGACGGTTTTACGAGATAGCCTCAAGAAAAAGAATTACTTCGCTCGGGACAAGACTCTGTTCGTCTCTTTGTCTCCTTCTCGGTTTCTCCGTATCTCTCTTTATATCTTTCTCCGTTCTCTCTCTCCCTCTCTCTGTCCTCCTGTGTGTCTCTTCTTTTCCCATACGTTCGACCTCTCTTCTCCGATCTTTTCCTTCTGTCCGTCTTCACCGTCCTCTCTTTGAATCCGATCTGCATATATATATATATATATATATATATATATATATATATATATATATATATATATATATATATATATATATATATATATATATATATATATATATATATGTCCCCCCCCCTTTTAGAGCTTACCATACATTGGTCAAAAGGCTAATTTTGTGGGGAAATGAGAATCCCAGGGACTGTTATTTCGGAGACCTAATACAGAAAAAATTGAATTTACGAGGAGAAAGAGGAACTTGACATCTGAATGGGGTGAATTTCCAGACTGCCCAGCGGTAGTCACTAGATCTAAAGTCCGTTAGTTCCTACACAAGGAATTTCCAGACAAGAATCACCCGTAGTTATAAGGTTCAGATTTCACCCCAAAATATGCTTCTTAATTGTAATTACTCTCTTTTCTCCGACGAAAGTCATAAACTTTAACAGGAGTGTTAACAGGAAAGACTGCTTCTACAGGGATGGGATACACTTAATTAGAAAGGGTGCAAGAATATTTGCTGATGCTATCGAGGCAGTACTAGGTGGGTCGAAAACTGCTAGCTTTGGAGAATACAAGGACTAATAGACTAACAGTAGCCACTGGAAGAGGTGAAAGTGATTCTTATACTGCTTCTATTGGAATGAGCAGCAGCCTGGAAAACATGATGCAGGATATTTCAGAGACTGCTGGGAGTCATTGCAGTACAAGTAAACACATGGGTTGTGTTAGTGTAGCTCAGAATAGGAACAGGTGCATGCATACTTACGTGTACACCAATGCTAGGAATTTGGTAAATAAATTTGTTGAATTTGAGTTATTGCTCAAAACATCAAAGGCAGATATTGTTGGAATATCAGAGATGTGGTGTCACACAGATATATGGAATGCAGAACTGGAATTTGCGGATTACAGTGTGTACAGAAATGATTGATAAGATAAGAAGGGAGTAGGGATTATGATATTAGTTAAGAAACACATAAAATCCAAGGAAGTGAAGCCAGTCGAAATCGTTGGATAGTGCAGTGTCGAGTCAGCTTGGTGTGACTTAACCATCGGGAGATCAAAATTGAGAGTAGGAGTCTGCTATAGACCTAATCACTCTGATGGGTACAATAAGAAACTTACAGGGAAATAGAGTGGGCCAGTAAATCAGAGAATCTTATAATGGGGGATTTTTTTAATTTCCCAGATATTGACTGGAATTTGGGGGTTGGTCACCCACACACCAGCAAGGCTGCTGTGGAATTTTTGGATGCCAATGTTTTCTACATTGGCATGTTCGCGAGGCAACTAGAGGGAGTAATACTCTTGATCAAATTATCAGTAGTGATTCTTCATGCATTAAGAACCTGCAGATAAAGGAACCACTATGGGCACAACATATAACACTACTCATGACCCACACACTTCTAAATCTCTGGCTTTGACAGGGTACTGTCACCGATACATAGAACATTCGCGGAGATGGGAGAAATCCCAGGAGCCGCTAGACCCTCAATATACCTCATACCTCATACCTCATATGACTCCCAACGGATGCCGCTAGAGGGCCAGTCTAATTAGCTCAGTGATTTTTGTCCTCTGTCATTTTGTCTCTAAAACAGTGATTTATCGGAATCTACCAAACTGTCAATGTTCTTCAGCAGTAGTCCAGAGTCCTGAGAAGCTAATAAGATGTTCTTAGATACAAGACTCCAGAGATAAGTATTTTAATTAAAATTTTTTTTCTAACTTTCGCATGCATAATATATACTCACTGTGTCGCTTCGACTACTATCTGCCGTCGCAACAAGGTGATCGCTGACCGCCGTTCTCTTTGACTGCCTAAGGGCTTTCAAGTATCCTAGAGTCTAGAGTATTGTTCTGCTCCTGCTATAAAGTGATTTCCTCCCTGTTACCCCTAGCCTTTTGTCTCCAATCCCCGGGAGGCACAGAGAAAGCAAAAGCTGACGTTCTTCGCCCAGGAGAAAATAATAAAATAGTATTTCTTAACTTGAATTTTAACTCACAAAAAATGCACTGCCTAAATAAGAACGACAAGTGTGCACGTCATTTTGTTTCTTGCAGTTGGTAAAAATAAAAACTGAAATCTGCCCGCTTATCCGAAGTGTCTGTAAATCCGTACTTGTTCATTTATCAAAACTGACAATCTCCACCATGTCAAACAGCGAACCGGATAATGAGGAAAGAACATTAACTGTCCCCCTAACAAGAACCCGGGGCATCTCTGCACTAAATGAATCTGTGGATGATCAAGAAGAAAATAGGCCTGACCTTGCCTGCAAGAAACGCAATAGGGAAACTGCAGCCAAAGCGGATGGCGTTCCCACGATGCCATTAGAGCATAGCGTTTCCACAGATATGATAGCCATATCAAATACTGATCAAAATTACCAATACAATCGTGAATCTGAACATTTGTATGCAGAAACTGTAACTGACGAAGTCTTTTCCCTTAGATCCGGCTTGGAAGCTCTCATGGCCAAGCCAACCAACCGGATTACGTCTGCGACTCGCGGAGATATAATAAAGATATGGAGCCAGATGGAACGCATCCTTTTTGACCTTCACGTCAACAACGAGCGGCTCAAAGCCAAAGTGGAAACCTATCAGGAAGAGCGTGGAAATGAAATGCTACAGCGCACCCGCTCTTATGCAGATGCGCTGAGGAATCCTTCAAAAAAGATTACTGAAGTACACAAGCCAACCCAAATAAAGAAAACGATTCTAAAGGAGCAACATCTCGTTGTATTAAAACCAACAGAAGACAGCCCCATGGAATCGAGCGAAGCCGTCAAGACGGCCGTTGTACAAAAATTAGCAAGAGACTTAAAGAACACCCGTATCAAATCAATAAGAAAAACCAGGAACATCGGAGTAATAATTGAGACTGCAACGCGACACGACGCCCAGACAATACTGGACAACCCAAAAATTTCCACCATGGGATTCACAGCTGATACACCCAAAAAGAAAGGCCCAGCAATTATTGTTTTCGGCATCAATAAAAACCTCAAACCGGAACAAGTGGCTGACGAAATCTATTGTAGAAACCTTCAAGGTGAAAGCGAATTTACCAGCATAGAAGATGCAATACAACCAAAGTATCAGACCAAAGGAAAATCCTCCCAAAATGTAAACTGGGTCATTGACCTCTCGGCACAAGCTTGGCAAGTAATTAAGCAGCAGGACAGGGTGTACCTCGAGTGGACCTGCCATAGGTTCAAAGAACACATAGTCGTCCCAAAGTGCTTTCGCTGTTGCAGGTTCGGCCATACTACACACACATGTACACAGGTCGATTCCACGTGTGGGCACTGTGCCCAGAAAGGGCATAACTTTAACACCTGCCCTAACAAAACTGAAGAACCGGTTTGCGCCAACTGTAAACTAGCAAAAATGGATTACAAGCATTCGATAAGGGATAACAAGTGCCCAGTTTATCTGAAAGAAAGAAGCACACAACAACAAAGAATCAACTATGGCCCCATATAAGACATATAACTGTAACATCATGAAATTTATGCAGCTAAATGCTCAGCGAGCGCGTGCAGTCGTGGACCAAATAAGAATAAAGGCTGACGAAGACAATACAGACGTCCTGTTCATCCAAGAGCCCTATACAAATGCAAGAAAAGTCAGGGGATATCCGCTTACGTACAAAATTATACAATCAGAAGAAGAACTCCGTGGGCGGTTATCCTTGTTCGGAATCCGCACATAACTGCCACCAAAATCCACACCCTCTGTACCCCATGGGCGGTGTGCGCCCAGCTTATAGGACCTATGGGATCGTTCCACGTCATCTCATTGTATTGTCGTGCAGGCGAAGATATAGCCCCTGTCATCAGGTATCTGCAAGCAGTCCAAGCCCTCCTCCCAGATGGGAAGATTATTCTCTGTGCCGACGTTAATTGCCGTTCTGCAATGTGGCACAGCAACTCGGAAGATCGCCCGGGCAATCACAACGGCCGGCAACTCGAGAACTTTCTCGCTACTTCCTCTCTTGTAATCCTTAACAAGCCTAACAACATGCCTACCTTCAGTAATACCCTATGGGAGTCCACAATAGACATCTCAGCAGCCACAAGATCTATTGCCACTAAGATCACTGACTGGAAAGTCCGCGAGGCTTGGACAACTTCCGACCATAGGGCGATTACTTTTACCCTTCAACGCTCAACAGAATCAGCACCTCCGCCTAGAAACAATATCATCCGTTATGCAATTAACAAAGCAGACTGGAACCTCTTTAATTTAACGGTCCAAGCTTCCCTTCAAATTCCTGGAAACACCAATCTCACCGACCTCAACCACAACCAGCATCAGAGGAAAATAACATCAATCATAACCAATGTCTGTGACAAAACAATCAAGAAGAAACACCCTTTCCCGAGTGCTGTCCCATGGTGGTGCAACCAACTGGATCATCTCCACCATCAGGTTCATACAGCACGGAAATCATTTCAACGTGCTCGCCGTACCTGGTCCCCTCATGAAGTTGATGCCCTACGCAATAACTATCGTAGGCTAAGAAATGATTACACTAGTTTAATTAGAGCCAAGAAGAAACAGTCTTGGGAGCACCTGGTCTCCACGACTGGAAACAGCACCCCCTGGGGAGTTGTGTATCGCATTGTTACGAACAAGCTCCCCAGGGGTGAGGTCATCTCCTCTACAGTCACCCCGCAGGGCACCACAACCCTCACGTGGGAAGAGTCAGTAAACAACATCTTGGACACCCTGTTCCCACTAAACACAGATCCTCAATCCAGCCAGCAACAAGAAATCTGTACTGAAAACGCATCCTACAGCACCACTTCTATAGAACCGCCTTTCAACTTAGATGAATTAAAACTTTCCATTGGCAAAACAAAAAACAAAAAAAGCCCAGGGTTAGACTTCATTGAAGCAGAAGTAATTAAGAAGCTTGCAGAGACGCAATCAAATCTCCTTTTCAGCCTGTACAACCATTGTCTGGAAGTTGGACTCTTCCCAGATTACTGGAAAGAGGCCAATCTACGCCTCATTTTGAAGAACCCAAGTAAACCACCAGAGCAGCCAAGGTCATACAGACCCATAGCACTCCTTCCCGTTTTAAGCAAAATATTTGAACGTCTTCTCTTATCCAGATTGGAAAAACACTATAATAATGCAAATCTCCAGTCCCCAAACCAGTTTGGTTTTCGGGCAGGCCGTTCAGCAGAAGATGCTCTTCGACAGCTCACGGATTCAGTCAAAAATTCAGCCACCAAATACTTCTTAGTAATATCAGTGGATTTCGCCGGGGCCTTTGACTTGCTCTGGTGGCCAAGTATACTACGAAGACTCAGAGAAGCTAGCATTCCAGCAAATCTTTACAGCTGCATACAGGACTATCTTCACAACAGAAGTGTTACAGTCAGAAATGCCTATCGACAAGTCTCCAGAAATGTCTACAGAGGATGCCCCCAGGGCTCTGTCCTTGGTCTTTTCCTATGGAATGTGGTCATGGACGAGTTCCTGAACCTAGACCTGGGGGATGTTTCCACCCAAGCCTTCGCAGACGACTTGATACTGACAGTCACTGGAAACTCCAGAGCTTCCCTGGAAACAACAGCCAACAGAGCCCTTACAAAGCTAGAAGAATGGGCCAGCCTCCATAAACTCCATATATCCACTGAGAAAACTACTTCAATTCTACTCAGAGGAACCCTTCAAATAAGCAGGCCGCCGCAGATTAAAATTGCTGGTAGAACTATCAAACTGACAGCTGAGATGAAGTACCTTGGGGTAATTCTCGACCCCAAGCTCACGTTTTACCCCCATATAGACTACCTTCATCGCAAAGTCAGGAACTACACAGCAATGGTAGTGAGGATCAGCAGGTCTGACTGGGGCCTAAATCGCCGCTCGCTGCACATGCTATACAAAGCTGTATTCATTCCCACTATAACCTACTGTGCAGGTGTCTGGTTTCATCGTGCACTCATTGTTCGTAACCAAAGGAAGCTCACCTCCATCCAGTGTAATATCCTTCTCACTATCACCCGTGCCTGCTGCACAGTAAGCAACCCAGCGCTCCAAGTCTTCGCAGGAGTTCTCCCTCTGGACCTGCAGATAATTCGCAAAGGTGTGCACTACCGGCTCGCAAAGGGACTCCCTACCACCATCCTGGATTTCACTACAAACCCAGCAAACACCATCAAAGAAGAAAAAAAGCGCCTTGCAGTCCTACCTTCTTAACGCCTGGCAAAACAGATGGAATACCACCCCCAAAGGTTCCATCACTAAAAAATTCTTACCTGAAATAGCCCAGATCTACCCTAAAGCTCCAGCATGGTACAGCCCAGGGTTATATACCACTTTCCTGATTACAGGCCATGGATCTATAAATCACAAACTTGCCTCTATGAACATCGTGGATGATCCTCGCTGTCTTTGTGGTGAAAACGAAGACTGGGATCACCTATTCTATGTTTGCCCGCTCTACGAGGACCTGCGAATGTTGCTCATATCAAAAATACATGCCTTGCCTCGAGGAAATGAACATTTTCTGATCAATGAGGAAGACCAGTACCACGCTTTTTCTGCCTTCGCCCATGATCTCTTCACCAGAAGAAGATCACTGGTACAACGTCCTGGAACTGATGCACATTGATGAACAATCTTTCTCATATACTGAACATCTTCACCTAGATTGTGACCACTTCTAGCTACTGGACTTGACACTCAGGTCGCTTGAATTGTTTCATCCGTGTCTCTCTTGATACGTGATTGCCTTCCCACCCCCTCGAGGGGCCTCTTCTTCCACTTCCGCTTAGGTGAGAGAATTCCCACCCAACCTGTGGAGGATGCCTTCCCTTACATCCTCCGTCGCTCTGTCTATACTTCCTTTCCTTTACCCTCTCCAGTACATCCTGTACTCCCCGTACCCTATTATTTTATTTTATATATATCTTTTTTTTTTTTTTTTTTTTTTTTTTACTTGGTCTCTTTCCAGGAAGCTCAGGTGACCTGGAGGAGACTAGCCAGAGAATTATGGGCAGCCTGGCTACCTCCTAGTGGTGTGTGCGGGCAACGTGGGGTCCTATCAGGGGCCCTGCGGCCAAAAGCCAGGACATCCAACAGAACCCAGCACAATACTTCATTTACAACACAAAAAAATTTTTTTTCTGGCTTTCACAATGATACTGTTTGTCACCACAGAGTATATATGGCGCAGATGTGGGAAACCACCGGAGGCGCCTTTCCCCCAAAACTATGCACACTATGCACTATGACTCCCAACTGTGACATTTTGCACAACCTATTCAGCCAAACCAACATTGGATCGCCTCTGCTGGGCCTCAAGTTTTTCTGGATGGTGTGGACCTGACCCTACGGTCTGGTTTGCTCCCACTCATGCACACAGGCCACATTGGCAACCTGAGCCAGCTCCCTTGTTTGGCTCACTGTCCCTCTTCCTGGCAGAGCGGGAAGGGGACACTTTGCTGGCCCCTTTCCCCCTGCCACCCTACTTCTTCCCTCTGGTGTGGCATGGGCATGCCCCACTGTAAACTGGAGTTGCCTTCCTTTCGGCTCCATATTTCTGTCTATCTGCCCCCCCCCCCCCCAGTCTTCAGCCTTCACCCCACTCTATCTGACAGCAACGTGAACATGCCCCAGACAATCTAAAATCGCCAATCTAAATTAATTTTGCCCAACATTTTGGACTTCTAGCGCTCCCCGCGACGCGTACGCGATTTTTTTTTTTTTTTTTTTTTAGCTCCTAGACACTGAAATCTCAGGAAATTAGGTGGCAGGACCTGACAGAGTGAACTATATACTAGTGAGTACCTGGTCTGCCTCCACGGGGCGAAAGTGGGACAACGTCGGGCCTCAGTAGGGGTCTGGCGGCTAAATGACCAGATGAACAACGGTACAAGGCATCACACATATACAAAATCCATACACTTTTGAATCTCTGGATTTTCCAGTCAACTGGTTCACCCACAATGTAAACTACGCGGAGATGGGGGAAACCCCTGGTGCCACTTGACCCTAAACACACTTTACACTTTACACTTTAGGTGGCAGTGTTCACAGTGTGCTGAAGTGGGATTTACTCAAAGAGGTAACTACCATCAGGGGTAAAGGGAAGGGTTTTTGCTTTCGTTAAGCCGACAACGATGGTCTGGGACAGTATTTAAATTCTATACAGTGGGACCAACTGATGATGTTACCAACAGCAAATTCAAAATGGGAAGTATTCAAAGAATTTGGATAGCAGGGATAGGGATGTGATTATTCCCTTGTATAAGGCATTGGTCAGGCCACACATTGAGTACTGTATACAGGTCTGGAGGCCTCATTTCAAGAAGGATGTAGAGCTGCTGCAACGAGTACAGAGAAGGGCAACAAGATTAGTGAATGGAACAAAGGGTTGCTCTTACGAAGAAAGGCTTAAGTTTTACAAATTACAGAGTCTGGAGACTAGGCATCGGCGAGGGAATCTGATAGAGGTGTAGAAGGCTTTGAATGGCTTGAGCATGCTCAATGCCGATGGGACTCTTCCTCTTGCTCAGAATAATCACCTGAGAGGGCATAAATTCAAATTGAGGAAGGACGGATGTCGGATAGATGTGCGGAAATTTGCCTTTAGCCAGTGGGCAGTTCGTTTGTGGAATAGACTTCCATCACTTGTTGAAGTTGATAGCCTAAACAAATTTAAGGCTCAGCTGGACAAGTATTTCGAACGAACGGAGGGGGGAAATGGGAGTAGTGGTTGTGTTTTTTTTTTTTTTTGTTTTTTTTTTTGGCTGATGCTGAATAAGCTTGCTTTCTTGCATCATATGCCACTACTAATGCTAATTTATCTTGGAAGCTACTAGGTTTTACATAACAACTAAGAAATATTGTTCAAGGCTAAATGGATGTCAGATGAACGAATGATACATATGGCAGAGAATAAAAATACATGGGATACATATCAACTAACAGGTGACACAGAAGCCTATGATAGATATAAGCTGGTCTGTAACCAAGTTACAAAGGAGGTAAGGCAGGTGAAGGCACTTTACGAGAAATCTTTGGCAAAGGATGCAAAGAAAAACAGCAAAGAGTTCTTTACTTATGTAAACTCTAGAAGAAAGGGGATGAATCAGATTGGTCCACTGGATATTGATGGTTAAACTGTTGATGATCCTGCTTAGGTAGCTAACAAACTAAATGAATATTTTGCATCGACATTCGCACATGAGGAATTATTCAGCGAGGGGAATGCCAGCAGTGTATTCACTGGCAGTAAGCTAGAGAATCTTGTAATAACTGAGAGTAAAGTGGAGGAGACATTGTTAAAGATAAACACAAGGAAGGCACCTGGGTGGATGGGATCTATCCAGTTATATTAAAGGAGGCAGCAAAGGAAGTAAGCAAACCCTTAGCCATAATTATGAGAGCTTCCTTGGACTCAGGGGAGGTACCCATAGACTGGAATGTGCAAATGTGACCCCAATTCACAAAGGAGGATCAAAGGCTGACACAAGTAATTATAGACCTGTGAGTTTAACTTCTGTTCCAGGAAATTAATGGAGGCACTGGTTAAAGAAGCACTGCAGGATCATCTAGACAAGACTTCAATTATAGTTGGGACACAGCATGGTGTTGTTAAGGGAAAGTCTTGCCTGACCAATTTGACTGGATACTATGATGCAGTCACAAAAGAACTGGATGCATGGAATAACTTCGATATTATATATTTGGATTATATATATTTGGCGTTTGATACTGTTCCACATGGAAGACTGCTGCACAAATTGGAGCAGTGGCATTGGAGGCAAATTGCTGCTATAGATAAAGGGATGGTTGAGGGAGAGCAGACAGAGAGCGGTAATCAATGGACACTGCTCATCGTGCACTAATGTTATTAGTGGATTCCCTTCAGGTCCCTTATTGTTTTCTGTATTTATAAATGATATTGATGATGGTATATCAAGCTTAATGTCCAGGTTTGCAGACGATACAAAGGTTAGCACTGTTGTTAAGGACACTACTGACGCTATGCTGCTGCAACAGGATCTGGAAATGTTGAGCAGATGGGCTGAGAGGTGGCAAATGAAGTTTAACATTGACAAATGTAAAGTACTACATATAGGAAACAGCAACCCCAGAGCAACGTTTGTTTGTTATTTGGTCTCATGGTGTCTTGTAAATGATACACAGGAATTTTTCTAGCAGGGATAAGGAGATGTATTCCCTTGTATAAGGCAATGGTCAGGCCACACCTTGAGTACTGTATACAGGTCTGGAGGCCTCATTTCAAGAAGGATGTAGAGCTGCTGGAACGAGTACAGAGAAGGGCAACAATATTAGTGAGTGGAACAAAGGGGTACTCTTACGGAGAAAGGCTTAAGTTTTGCAAATTACAGTGTCTGGAGATTAGGCACCGGCGAGGTGATCTGATAGAGTTGTGTAAACCCTTGAATGGTTTGAGCATGCTCAATGTTGATGGGATTCTTCCTCTTATTCAGAATAATCACCTGAGAGGGCATAAATTCAAATTGACAGATGTAGGACAGATGTGCGGAAATTTGCCTTTAGCCAGCGGGTAGTTGGTTGGTGGAACAGACTTTCATCCCTTGCCGTAGAAGTTAATAGCCTAAATAAATTTAAGGCTCAGCTGGACAGGTATTTGGAACGAACGGAGGGGTAAAGTGGAACTGTTTTTTTTTTTTTTTTGGCTGATGCTGCATAAGCTTGCTTTCTTGAATCATATGCCTCTACTAATGCAAATGGTAATGCTAATGCTAATGCTAGTACTTTCTCATCGTTTTATAAATATTATACCCACGATGTTCGTTCGATCCGATCGAATAACGATCTCTGCTGTGAATTAGCCGGACTCATTAAGATGAAATAGTGCTTCAACCTGCTAATTTCCCTTATTCTGTGTCAACGGGCGTACGCTAAAAAAAGAAACTTCTTATACAAGGAGTGAATTTCACACTACAAGTACAGTAGTGACAAAAGTATAAGGTGACTTGGCGAAGTAACAGCCCTCAAAGGCAAACAGAAAGTAACCCCGGGGGCTCACATCTGGTGAGTATGGGCTTGGCAAACCCAGGGTCCTGAGCTGGATATCATCATTCTTCTCTTTCTTGGTGATTCCTTTCTACTTCTCTCTCTCTCTCTCTCAGGGGGTAACTTGGGAATTTTTTTTTTTTGGCTGGTGCAGCATAAGCCTCAGGCTTCCTTGTACCATATGGCCATTAATAATAATAATAATAATAAAATAATAATAAAAATGAAGACATTTTTTACACCACTTCAGCTGCTGTGGGTTCTATGTCTTCTTGCTCTTCCTCCACTGGTTCCATATTCTTTATCTATTGTAGTTGATCGCTCACGTCCTAATTGATTTTTTTCCATGATTGCAGAAGCTATCGAATTCTTCGTGACGATGGTACTTCTCTATCCGCTATTCGCTGTTCGGTGACATGAATACCCGGGAATCGTTCCAGCCACTTGGTTTGTAATCTCGCTCTGTAAATAGTCATATCGGTCTCCAGATGCGCTATTTCGTAGCAAGTTTGCATGTTGTACGTATTCATGTCGATGCTCTGCTTCATGCGTTTGGGTTTTCTCCCTTACTGGGTGATCAATAGCGAGTTGCACAGGAAACACTTCCAGTTGGTGGGGCTGGATGGTCTTGCCCTTCTCTTGTGGTAGCCATACGGAGGACGGCGCCATTCGCTCCACTGTCTTCCTCGGGAGACCGTCTCTGATTTTTCGAATCGAACCCTCTGCCTAAGGCCTGAACGCGAGTCACTTGATCGTGCGCCACACCATATCGATGCAGTATAATTAATATTTATCTGCGACATCATGCATCTATGGAGGTGGACCTGTTTAGCTCCGGCTTATGTCCAGTGGTAGTTCTCGGGAGTGACCGCAGATGGTACCACAATCTGCCTTAACCGCCACTTTGGGTTAGATAGGTCCCTTCGAGCAATTTTCACGATGTTTATTTACTCATTAATTTTATTACTATTAATTTATTATTATTATTCTAATTTATTACTATTATTATAACGGTCTCCCAGCGTGATGGAGCCGCATTCGCTTCCGCCAAGGCGGTACTCGAACCCGGGTTCATCAGTCTGGTTTTCCTGTGTTGTAACCACTGGGCCATCGCGGCACATTATTATTATTATTATTGCTCTTATATGATTTCTCCCTGATTGGGGGATTTCACTCTCTGATGGGTACTGCTACAAATGACAGTGTGGTTGTAATGTCTGGAATTACTGTTGGTCGAGGAACCCTCTGACAATTCTACAGGTGTTCAGGATTGCGACTTTCTGAAATTCCTTGTAGGTGTTCTCTGGGAGACCTATTACTGATAGGCTGCTATGTAGAGTCTTTGGCACCACCATACCGGCGGTTGACACGATGAACGGGATGGTCGTTACTTCTTGCATGTGCCATGTGTCAGTTTCGTGTACTTTCTAATTTTTTGCTAGTGCGTTTTCTGGACATTCCTAGTGTTGGACACGAATATGTCATTCAGGTAGGTAGTCTTTTCCATCTTGTCCACAAGGGTAATGTCCGGTCCGTTGTTCGTTATGGCCTTATCCCTTATTATGGTGCGGTCCAAGTACAGATTGTGGGTTGGGATACTGCCTGGGTTCGTACTTGTAGTATGGTACACTTTCTTTGGTAAACTGGTATTTCTTCGCTTGCTTTTGCTGTATTATCCTGTCTTCGAACAGGTCTGAGTGATCACCTTGCATCCATTTGTAATGTATGGATCGTTTCTGAGGCCAAGTGGCATCGTCCATATGTGTTATATGACATTCCAGGCTCCTTTGCGATGTATTTCCTATAGTTTCTGGTGTTGATTACCTGTTCTTTGATGGCCAGCATGAATCCTTCAGTTTCGGGGTAGAACGTCACACTTCTGAGCCATGCAATGGAAGCAATGTTATCGATGTAATCTTGAAGGAGGTCATTGTAGTGTCTTCTTTGCCCATTATTCTAGCTTCGTTCCTTGTGCCGTCTGGACGGGAGGGGCTACTCGCTTAGGTTGAGTCGGGTATACCACTTATCTACCTTCCTTCTCCCTTGGTGGAGTGTTGTTCTCGAAAAAATAACCCTTAGAGTTAACTATCGCTGTTTTCTGTTGCTCTATCAGGCCACTTCGTCTCTCTTCCGAGATATTGTTAGTTTCTCCACTACTGACCCCGGCTGGTGTTGGTTGCTCTCGGACAGCATTGTCCTAGTCTTTTGCATTATATCCACTAGCTCGATGTTAGTCCAATCTTTGATTCCAAAGGAGTATGGTAGTATTGGAGATGCATCGGTGTTTATGGCGTTAACTGTGTTTCCTCGGTTCAATTTTGCTTTCAGCAGACTATGGAGTCTCTGATGATATTTTTTGCCCAGCCACTTTTGGATTTCTTTGTGCTCTAATTTCTGAGCCTGCATCCCCCTTAGGTATTTGTAGGTCCCTCCTTCTGTAATAGCTTCGATCTCTTTACCAGTCAGCAGCTGATAGTTTCCGCCGACTAATTTTACCTGGTGAAGTGCGTGGGTCTCGCATTTTTCCATCCTGATGTCCTTGCTAAATTATTCGGTGATCCGGAGTAGTTGCTGGAGTTGCTTCTCGGTTGCCGCGTAGAGCTTGATGTCATCCATGTATATCAGGTGGTTGAGGGTGTACAAGTTCTTTCTTCCTTCTTTGAGATTATATTTAAGGTGATAGTGGGTTGAGTACTACACAGAACAACAGTGGAATTCAAGCATCTCCTTGAAAGATTCCTCTTCTGGTGGAGATTGGTCTGATTGTGATGTTCTCAACCTTACTGGTGGTACTCCATTTCGCCATTGTTGCTCCTAGGAAGTTTGTCACTATCGGATTGACCATGTAGCTCTTCGCGGTCTCTATTAGCCAGCTATGAGGTACGGAGTCGAGGCTTTGCGGTAATCGATATAGGCAGTGTATAGGTTGCGGTGCTTCTTGTAGGCTTGCTCCGTAACTGTGGCATCTATCGTTAATTGCTCCTTGCATCCTTTCTGCTGTTCGACCATTATGTTTGACCCTCTAAGTGGTTTGATATCTTCTTGGTTATGCAGCTGGTCAGAATCTTGTACATCGTTGGGAGGCAGGTGATTGGCCTACATTTCGCCGGGTTTCTTATATCTTCGTCTTTGGGCTTCAGATATGTGACTCCTTCCGTGAGAAACTTTGGAATTGTCTTCGGGTGCCTTATGATTTTTTTTCATTTGGGTGAACTGTTCTGCTATGTGCTTGTGAGTGCAAGTGAGCTTCTTGTACCAGTAGTTGTGAATGTTATCATTTTCTGGGGTTCGCCAGTTGTGGGTGTTCCTGATCGAAATTTTTACTTCTTCTTCTCGAACCTCCCACACTGTCATCTCTTGTACGTCCTTGATTTTCTTCCGTTCTACTTCTATCCATGGGTCTCGGGTGTTATGTCTTACTTCACTGCTCCAGATAATTCTCAAGAACTCCTCGATCGGCTTCTTCTCGAGTGGTCCGTTTCCTGGTTTCTCATCTTCTCCCAGTTTCCTCTAGAATGCTCTTCGGTCTTCATAGAAGATTCAGTTCTTTATATGTTTGCTGTGGATGCTATCTCTCTTGAGTATGCTCTTCACCTTTCCAATCAATTACTTTCTTCTATTACCCTGTTGCTCCTGGGTACACTGACCTACCTTAACTCTTAATTCTTCTATCTTCTGCTGAAGTCTTCTTTCACAAGGTGGCGATTCCTTGTTTTCGGTTCTTCTGCTTCTGGTCTCTGGTTTCTTTTCCATTAATTCTAGTGGCTGCAATGGCAGCATTTTAATCGACTGTGTGAATAGCCTCCAGCATGGCACCATAGTTGTCACGGTAAGGTGGTATCTTTTTCCAATTGAGGTCGTCTGTTACTCTTCACAGGAATTTATTTGGCCTCTGCTTAGGTATCACGTGGGTTCTTGTTGGGTCCATTCCTGTTAGGGCCTTCTTTTACTCGTCTTCTATTCTGGATACCATGACTTCGTCTCTTTCTACTTTGGCTACTCTGGGTTGTATTTCTTCTTGCTCTTCCTCCTCTGGTTCCGTGGTATGCTGTTCTAGCTCTGGTTTCATATTGACCATATTCTTTGTTCTTTATAGTTGATCGCTCACGTCCTCGTTGATTTTATCCAAAATGACAGGAGCTGTTTGGTTCCTTCGTGACGATGGTCCTTCTTTGATCCGCTTATCGCTGTTCGGTGACCTGAATATCCGGGAATCATTCCAACCACTTGGTATGCAGTCGCGACCTGTACATTGTCATATCGGTCTCTAGCCTGATTATTTCATAATATGCTCGCATGATGTACATATTCATTTAGAGGCTTAACTTCATGCGTTGGCGTCTTCTTCCTTCCTGGGTGGTCACTAACGCAGTTGCGCAGGAGGCACTTCCAGTAGGTGGGACTGGATGGTCTTGCCCTTCTCTTGTGGTAGCCATACGTGTGACAGTGCAACTGGCTCAACTGTCTTTCTCGGCAGATTGTCTCCAACGTTTTGACACAACACTCGATGCAATATGATTAATGTTTTCTGCGACATCATCCATCTATGGAGGTAGACTTGATTAGCTTCAGATTATTTTTCGGATTTTTAGTTCTCATGAGTGACACCATCTTGGGCTCACTCCGATCTTGGGGAAGGTGAGTTCAATGGAGCAACTTTCGCGATGTTTTTTTTTATTATTATTATATCTGTCTCCCAGAGTAATAGAGCCGCGTTCGGTTCCACCTAGGCGGGATTGGAACCTGGGTCCATTAGGCTGGTAGCCAAGTGTCTTAACCATTGGGCCATCGTGCCCCATTATTATTATTATTATTGTTGTTGTTGTTGTTGTTGATGTGGAAGGAAGCGTAAGGCTTCTGCTGCACCAGCCAAAAAATATTTCTGAATTAACCGGAGAGAAAAAGATTCAGAAGTAGAATCACCAAGAAAAATGAAATCCAGCTCATACCCTGGGTGTGCCAAGCCCATACTCACCAGATGTGAGCCACTGGGGTTAATGATAGATTATAACATAACATGTTTCCTTTTTATTTCACTTTTCAATTCTTTAGAACCCATAATTATACTAAATATGTTAACATATATACGTATAAAGAGGTAAGCAAATTTTATTTTTTTCTGTTTATACTCCGGCACGACAACCAAGTCAGTAGAGTTTACAATAAATCGTCAATACAAATATTTATTGTATTTAGTAGTCACGGGCTTGAACCCCGGTCCACTCAAGGAAAGCGTGCTATGCACCCTCGCTCCTGTCCACTCGGCTACGTGAAGCAATATATGCACTGAGTAGTATGTTTCACTCTGTGATTTAATAAATGTTCCATCTCTCTCTCTCTGTGCAGTCAATCAGCACGCAGTCAGAGTGACTCATCTGCCTACCTAAATTCCATGTGTCTTTCAAAGTACTGTACTCAACTGTGAACAAAATTTTCATTTTTCGATCCGGATTATTTATCCCACGTCTGAATTTCAGAGGGTTTAATATACACATATACGTTACGCTATTTCTTATCGACTACAATATGGCGGCTAGTTCAACAATATTATTACTATTATTATTATTATTATTACTAGTCATGTAGTGCAAGGAAGCCTGAGGCTTATGCTGCACCAGCTAAATAAAAAATTTTCAAGTTACCCTGAGAGAGAGAGAGAGAGAGAGAGAGAGAGAGAGAGAGAGAGAGAGAGAGAGAGAGAGAGAGAGAGAGAGAGAGAGTCGGAAGTAGAAGGGAATCACCAAGAAAGAGAACAATGATGATATCCAGCTCAGGATCCTGGGTGTTCCAAGCCCATACTCACCAGATGTGAGCCCCTGGGGTCAAATTTTTTGTTAAGGTTAAGCATAAGAAAGTAACTGGGGTGGATGGTATCAACCGAATTATATTGAAGGAGGCAGCAAAGGAAGTAAGCCAACCCGTAGTCATAATTATGAAAGCCTTCAATTGTCGGGAGCTCCCCGCGGACTGCAGATGTGCAAATGTATTCACAAAGGGGAAGCAAAGTGTGACCTCTTGTAGGAAATGCCACACACACCGTCAAAAATAGCAGCGAATTCATCCACCTCATTAAGAACCTTTCAATCCCTGACAGCACCGTCATGGCATCATTTGATGTGATTTCTTTATTCACTTCAATTCCTGTCCAACAGGCCGTGCACTGAGCCAGAAGACTCCTCGAGAACGACTTATGCCTCCAATCCAGAACATCACTATCCACTGATGACATCTGCACTGCCCTCAACCTATGCTTCTCAAGCAGCATCTTCACCTTTGAGGATTCAGTCTACCAGCAGGTACATGGCACTGCTATGGGTGCCCCTGTTAGTTCCGTAGTAGCCAACATCGCCATGGAAGATCTGGAGGAGTATATACACCTGAACCCACCTGTACCTATTATAACATGGGCCAGATATGTTGACGATATTTTTACTGTAATACCACGTGGCTCTGAAACAGCACTACTGGAATACCTCAACTCCCTGTCTCATTTTATCCACTTTACTATAGAGTTAGAGGTCAACGACGCGCTCCCGTTCCTGGATGTCTTAGTGCATCGCGTAGGCCCACGTCTAGAGACTTTGGTATTCCGCAAACCTATGTGGTGCGAACAATTTACTAACTACAGATCCGGCCATGCACCCAGTCATCTCAACAGCACTGCCTGCACCTTATTCTCTAGGGCTTGGAGCCATTCCAGCACTGATGCAATTAGGCGTAACGAGATTTCCCGTGTGAAGGCGGACCTAACCAAATGTAGTTATCCATCCCATGTGCTAAACAGGTGCCTATTACAGGCACAAGAACTCACATCCCACCCAAGACCAACGAACCAAGACGGTATACCGTCCGCCTACATTCCCTATTATCCAGGCGTTTCAGGATCTCAAAAATCCTCAGAAATTACAACATCAAATGCGTGCAGTTACCCTGCAGAAACCTACGTTCACTTGTTTCCAGTGTGAAAACCCCTGTCACACCTCTCTTACGCAGCAATGTAGTATATCGCATCACCTGTAGAGACTGTGACAGCTGCTACATAGGAGAAACATCAAGACGTCTCCAAGACCGCCTTACGGAACATGACAGAGCAATCCGGCTTGCCGAAACTGACCAGTCCACAGTCGCGGAACATTTTTGGGCCACCAACAACAATCTCGATCCCAAACGTGACTTTTAAATAGTAGACCACTCACGGCACTTTCGCCATCGCCTATGGCTAGAGTCACTTAACATATTAAACAATCCAAAACGTGCCTCACTCTCAGCTCATTGAACTTATCCGTTGTACTTAAATCAGTTGAAAAAGAGACTCGTTAGTCTTGAAAGCTACTGCTACTTATTATATATTTTATTATATTATATTAAACTGGGTTATCATTGTATGTATATATTTTTCTTAACCATGGACCCCAGTACACCAGGCCCATTGGTTACAACGTTTAATTTTGTTAAGGGAAAGACTTGCCTGAACAATTTGATTGGATACGATGATGCAGTCACAAAAGAACTAGATGCAGGGTAACTTTGATATTATATATTTGGATCTTAGAAAGGCTTTTGATACTGTTGCAGGGAAGACTGCTGCACAAATTGGAGCAGTGTGGCATTGGAGGCAAATTGCTGCTATGGATAAAGGGATGGCTGAGGGGGAGAAGACAGAGAGTGGTAATCAATGGACACTGCTCATCGTGGACTAATGTTATTAGTGTAGTCCCTCAGGGTTCAATGTTGGGGCCATTGTCGTTTTCTGTATTTATAAATGATATTGATGATGGTATATTAAGCTTAATGTCCAAGTTTTCAAACGATACAAAGGTTGGCACAGTTGTTAAGGACACTACTGACAGTATGCTGATGCAATAGGATCTGGAAAGGTTGAGCAGATGTGCTGAGAGGTGGCAAATGAAGTTTAACATTGACAAATGTAAAGTACTACATATGGGAAACAGTAACCCCAGGGCAATGTATCAACTCTGTAGTACTACACTGACAGTGGTAGAGAACAAAAAGGACCTGGGAGTAATTGTGCAGGCAGTGTAGACGAGCTGTAAGAGTAGCTCATGGTGTATTGTCAATGATATACAGGAATTTTTCTAACAGGGATAAGGAGGTGATTATTCCCTTGTACAAGGCAATGGTCAGGCCACACCTTGAGTACTGTATACAGGTCTGAAGGCTTCATTTCAAGAAGGATGTAGAGCTGCTGGAACAAGTACAGAGAAAGGCAACAAGATTAGTGAATGGAACAGAGGGTTGCTTTTACGAAGAAAGGCTTAAGTTTTGCAAATTATAGTGTGTGGAGACTCGGCACCTGGGAGGTGATCTGATAGAGGTATATAAAGCCTTGAATGGTTTGAGCATGCTCAATGTTGATGGGATTCGTCCTCTTGCTCAGAATAATCACCTGAGAGGGCATAAATTGAAATTGAGGAAAGACAGATGTAGGATAGATGTGCGGAAATTTGCCTTTAGCTAGCGGGAAGTTGGTTGGTGGAACAGACTTCCATCCCTTGTTGTGGAAGTTGATAGCCTAAATAAATTTAAGTCTCAGCTGGACAGGTATTTCGAACGAACGGAGGGGTGAAATAAGAGTGTTTTTTTTTTTTTTTTTTTTTGCTGATGCTGCATAAGCTTGTTTTCTTGCATCCTATGCTCTACCAATCCTAATGCTAATGCTAATTAGAGGCCTGTTATTTTAACTTCTGTTCCCGGGAAAATAATGGAGTCACTGGTTAAAGAAGCACTGCAGGATCAAGTGGACAAGACTGCCGTAATAATTCATACATAGCATGGGTTTGTCAAGGGGGAAGTCTTGTCTGACAAATTTGATTGCATACTATGATGTGATTACAAAGTTGCTTGATGAAAAACATAAATTTAGCATTAGCATTAGCATTAGTAGAGGCATTTGATGCAAGAAAGCAAGCTTATGCAGCATCAGCCAAAAAAAAAAAAAAAACCCACTTCCACTTCACCCCTCTGTTCGTTCAAAATACCTGTCCAGCTGAACCTTAAACTTATTTAGGCTATCAACCTCCACCACAAGGGATGGAAGTCTGTTCCACCAACCAACCACCCGCTGGCTAAAGGCAAAAAATTTGATATCATATGCTTGCATTTCAGGAAAAAGATTTTGTTTTGTTGCAGATGGAAAACTACTACACAAATTGGAGCGATATTACATTAAGGGCAAGTTGTTACAACGGATAAAAGCGTGGGTGGGAGAAGAGAGAGAGAATGGTAATTAATGGACATTGCCGTTCATGAACTAATGTTATTAGTGCAGTCCCCCAGGTTTCGTTGTTGAGCCCTTTGTTGTTTTGTGTATTTATCAATGAGGTTGATGAAGGTACATCAGGCTTAATGTCGAAGTTTGCAGATGATGCTAAGGTTGGCAGGATTGTTAATAGCAGTAAAGACAGTATGCTACTGCAATAGGATCTAGAAAATTTTGGCAGATGGGCCGAGAAGTAGCAACTGAAGTTTAACATTGACAAATACAAAGTACTGCATATGGGTAGCAGTACTTCCAGAGAAAACTGTCTGGTTTTACACTCAGGGTGTTAGAGAATGAAAAAGGCCTCGGGGTATTTGTGCAGTCAGATATGAAATTTTCTGAGCAGTGCAGACAGCCTGCCAAACCAGTTCATGGGTTCTCGTCAATGATATACAAAACATTTTGCTAACAGGGATAAGAGTGATTGTCCCTTTGTACAACGCAATGGTTAGGCCACAGCTTGATTACTGCATACATGTCTGGAGACCTCATTTCAGGAAGGATGTAGAGTTGCCAGAACGAGTAGAGAGAAGGGTAACAAGATTGTCGATCGAACTGACCGAATCCTCTTCCCAAGAAAGGCTTACGTTCTGCAAATTGCAGCATCTTGATACTAGGTGTCTGCCGGGTGATCTGATTGAGGTGTATAAAGCCGTGAATGTTTTGAGCAGGATCAATGCTGATGGGACTCTTCCTCTTGCTGAAATTACGGACCCGAGGGGACATAAATTCAAATTGAAGAAAAGCAGTCGTAGAGTAAATGTACGGAAATTTGCCTTTATCCAGCGGGTAGTTGATTGCTGTCATTGTGGAAGTTGATAGCGTAAATAATTTCAAGGAAGAACTGGACAAACGTTAAGAACGCATGAATGTGTGAAAATTTTTTTTTTTTTTTTTTTTTTTGTTTTTTGGCTGATTTTGTATAAGCTTACATTCTTCCATCATGTGCCTCTACTAATGCTAATTCTATTATCCTGAACTCTCCAAATGCTCTTCACTTTGCTGAATTTCGCCTGAAAATATTCAGATGAGTGTTCAAGTAATGAAGCTTGGTTTTGCCATGCCATTTTACAGTAATTTTCAATCTTTTTGTTAATAGTTCTTTGTTATTTTCCTTCTTCATTAAAAGTCGAGATGATTTCCAGGCCTTTGAGTCATCCTCAGTCATTTTATTTTGTCTTTCAGTCTTTGTACAACTAACATATTTTTTAACATGATAAACAACAAAATGCTGCCTTTCATTTTTGCATCAGACAATTTTAGTAACATGAATATACATGCTTTAAAATGTTGTCTTGGTGGTCCATGCTTTTACAAATTGTTTGACAAGTCCGACCGTGATAAAGAGTAATGGAACCAAGAGACTGTTCCGTAGCTTAGTGTCAGGAGCGTGGGTGCAGAAGTACACGTGCCTTGAGTGACTGAATACGGTGCTGTTTATTGTATTCTGTCTATCTTGTGAACTCCTCTGACCGTTTGGTCATCCCGGAGTATAAACAGAAACTTTATTTATTTTATTTTTACACTAAGTGAGCCAAGCTGGTGCCCTCATGGGTACCAGACTTAGTAGGATCGCCGACCTCCCACACCGGGTGGAAAAGACATAATTCGAGTCCCGTCAATGACGGGAGGAATATTTATGAGCCTTTTTTTTTAACAACGTGGCTGACTTAGTCGGTCTCAGGTGAGGCCAGCATAGTTTGTTTTAACTGAAAGTCTGACTTTTCGTCCTGCAAATGGAAAATCGACCTCAGGACACACGTCATTTACAGACAACATACACGGAGCAATATGGCCTTAGTCTCTGATGCTCCTAAAAGCCAACAATAATAACAACAGAAATAGCTCCAGGCCGGAGCTTAATTTTGGCAGGCCATTCTTGCCTACTACTGGCCTTTTGCCCTGCAGCTGTTGTTGTTTTTACTGTAGGATTTTCTGAGAATCAGCAACTTTGGCCATGTTCCTCCGTTTATATTCTCTCTAACTTGCATGTGCTCTGCGGTCGATTTTCTATTTGCTGGACGAAAAAAGCGAGTTGACGGGATAAAAACACCATACTTCCCTCTCTGAGATCGACTAACTCAGCCGCCTTGTGAAAAAGGCTCATAAAAATTCCTCACGTCATTGACGGGTCTCTAACTCGGGTACTTTTTTCCCCTGGTATGCGAATTACGACGATTCTACCAACTGTGTTGCCTACGAAGGCAGCCCTGCAGTCTCAAAGGCAGAGAAAGAAAAGAAATCTAAGAAAAACAGAGAACTAGAACGATCTGCAGTTTCTGAAATCCTTCCAAGAGAAACAGCTTTTATATCCTTTCAACACATGTTTCGCATTTCTTTGTTCTTCTTTAATATGAATACAGTGCACAGCAGGAGTATCTAGGTCTATATTCTCACTGTGAAGCAACACACCTTTTGGACGTTTGCTTGAACTATCTATGAAATGGTTCCATTCTTCTGGAGTGATTCTAATACTAATTTCTTCATTATAAGACCAATCGAATCGAAACAGTAAAATACAGATTTGGTAAAAGTGTAAAATCCTGTAATAGTGTTTTTTTTTTTTTTTTTTTTTTGTGTGGAAGTCTTTCACTAAGTCACTCAGTTCTTTCTGATTGCGGAAATGTGTCGCGTTACTTGAAAAGATTTCTGTAGTGTAATCCAATTATCCTGTTAACCAAATATACACCGAGTGATCAGTGAATTATGACCACCTACCTAATACTTTGTAGGTCCTCCTTTTGCCCTCAGTACAGCAGCTATCCGACGTGGCATTGATTCTACAAAATATCGGAAGCGTTCGGGAGGTATGGCAACCAAACTGTGTGTAATGTGGCTAGCAATGCAGGTTGGAAGTGATTGGTGTATCCGGAAGCCTGACATGCTTTTCCATAATGTCCCACAAGTACTCTATGAGATTGACATCGGAGGCCAATTGATATGCTAGAAGTCAGAACTGTGTTCCTTAAACCATTCCTGCACCAGTGCCCGATGGCTCGGCGCATTGTTATCTTGGAAGACATAGCGGGGTGTACACAGTCAGCAAGCAGTTGATGATAGCGGAGACCACTCGTCTGTTCGGTAGCACAGTGGTATCGTCACCGTCCTCTCCATATCGGATGGAAAAGGCCCGGGTTCGAATCCCGTCGATGACGCGAGGAACTTTAATGGGCTTTTTTCACTCCGTGGCTGAGTTATTCGGTCTCAGGCGTAGATAGCAAGGTTTCCCCCCCCCCAGAAACTGGGGTTTCTCGTCCAGCAAACAGACAAATCGACTATAGAACACACGCAATTAACAGACATAAGTCACAGCGCGGCAGATGAATTTAATTATTCGGGTGGCCTAAATATAATAATAATAATAATAATAATAATAACATCAGAGACCACTGATACGTTGTTCCTCAGCACCCAGGGTCCAAGTTATGCCAGTGAAACATGCCCCACACCATACAACCGCCTCCACCAGCCAGCAATTTTGATACCATGCATGGTAGATCAATAGCCTCATGTTGTTGACGCCAAATCCGTACACGACCATCCGCGGTGTGGAGTAAATAACGTGACTCGTCCGCACACCTTCTTCCAGTCTTCTAACGTCCAACTTGCCCACTCTTTTCACCAGGCGAGTCTTTTAGGCATCCTCTCCTAACCAATGAACCTTAGTTAGGAGAGGATGCTGTAGGGGTTGTCTGCTGGTATAGCCCATACGTGTGAGCGTGCGACGCATGGTCATGCCAGATATTGTTCCAGGTTGGCCCAAGTTGGTATTGGGTAAAGGGTCGCCGCAAGTGGGTAGGCGAGGTAAGCGTAGCTTACGGGCGGCATTTCAGGAGAGCGTCAAAATTTTTTTTGACATATACAAGTCGGTACGGTCCTCAGTTTAACGAACTTCTTTAAAACTAAAGTTTCTATTTCGCGATTTTCTTTTAATTCCCCTTGGTGATTACTTTTTAAATAGTTTCGGTAGAAAAGAAAATTTCCATATAACAGACGGATTACGAGAGGCTTAACTGGGAACGCATTAATAGGTCGCACCTCTGGCTTTCAGGCAATTGAGACAATTAGTGCTGCTACTAAGCACGAATTAAGAGTTAAAGGGATTATCGTTCTGGAACTCAGTGGTACTCGTAAAACCTATCCAATCGCCTGTTCCACATAACCAGCAGTCGCGCTGGTCATTTGATTGGTTAATGTTTACCAGTATTCAACACGGCAGGCAAATAATTCATTTGAAATAAATTCAGTACATGAAATTGCAGACTTACGTTAATTTCCTTATTATCTGGATCTCTGTTCCGTGCCGGTAAGGTACGGGCTAGCAGGACTCTTGCCCGGGGCGCCAAAAGCAGAAGAACAATGAGGCAAAAATATATACAAACAGTATATCCTGAGTAAGGGGCACCAAAAAATCTTTCTGCCCAGGGTACAGAAATACCTTGGTCCGGCACTGTCTGTTTCGTATTTATATTTCGCAGAGTTTTATACTCCAGGACATGGCTATAATCTCGTACTTCGGCGAGAAAGAGCGGAAGAATACAGTGATAGGACGTGAAGGCAACTTCCACTCACTATTAAGCCCCCTCTCCTCCTCGCCTGCATGTTACTGGGGGGATGTCATGTGACATCACAATATGTCGGAGTTTAAATGAAGAAGAAAAAACGACAAAACGGCAAATTTTTTTAAACAACTAACAAAAATTACCACCACACACAACAACCCTACCAGTGATTCTTCTCCTCCGTACCATACTAGACGATTTCACGTGCCTTAACAATAAGAATTGCTCATGCACATCAACAGAAATGTTTCTTTTCTTTTTTTTTTTTTTTTTTTGTTCTGGAGATTTCTGCCTCCACACCCCAGCTAATATAAAGAGAACCTGATACTAACAACTCATACATACAATTACTGCGAAAAACATCCAAAAATAACCTCATCAGTCCTCGCATGCCAGTACACTTAATCAAACACACTGAAAACATCTATTCCGAAGATATCAAATTCACTCATACAACATTCAGTTACTGTCTCGCATCCATCCTTTTGCAAACGGAATAGCAACAACACACAATAACTGAGGACAGCAGAGCAGCACGACGACGACTGAATAACAGCATGATAATTTCGCATTTCCCGCTAAAATCAGAAGCGAATTTGCATCCAATCAAACGATCAGGGACGTAAAATGAGATAAATTACGCACTCCCAATAATCAGCCCGACCGGAAAATCACTCCGTTCTTCGGCCTCGTTCTCAATGGCGATACCCACGATCTGGAGTTCAGCCAGAATAATATATGTGATACTATTTTTAGCAAGGCAATGTATAGCGTTCAGGAGATCTTCAAAAGATTTATATAAAAATGACAATGGTAACTTTTTAAAATTACCATTGTCATTAATATAACGTTCAGAGGATCTTCAAAAGATGTATATGAATATGACAATGGTAACTTTTTAAAACTTTCTGAAACAATTGCTAAATTCGATTCAGTTATCGCAGAACATATTCGCCGTATTCAGAAATCTGAATCGAAAAATATTGTGCATTATTTGGGTGATCAAATACAAAATGAAATTATCGAAATAATTTCACAATATATTACAGATAAAATACTAGAAATGGCTAGAGAAGCTAGTCATTTCTAGTATTTTGCTATGATTTTACTGAGGATGAAAATAAAAAAAAATGGATACAAGAATCTTATAAGTTTCTTTGTTCAATTATAATTTTTTTTTTTTTTTTTTTAATGAAAACTCCAAACACGAAAGGTATCAAAACCTATAGTACTAGTACCGTGCATGGGTTGAAGGAGAAGTACGGGGGAGGGGGATGCCGGAAACTTTGCTCTAGAGACTAAACATGGGTTTCATCACTTTAAGCACTCCAAAAAAGCAAAGTGGTGGAATTTCACCGGTTGATGAAAGTCATCTACCTCCTAATTTTGGCATGATATTTTAAATAAAATTAATCCGATAAGTAAAAAAAATGCTCCAAAAAAAGAAAAAAGGATTCTGATATATATATGAAGCTCTTGAATGCCTACGAAATATCACGGAATATTTTAAAGAAAATAGAACACAGGAAGCAGTCCAAAAAAAATTCTCGATTCGACTAATAATATGTCTAATATCATTGGCATTGAAGCTTCGTTTCCAGAAGCAAGCAGTGTAAGGAAAAGATTGAAAAACCGTCATTTCGATTTCAAAATAGAAGTAGAGATAAAGCTATTCAGGACCAGCAACAAAATTCCAAAATTAATTTTTTTTATTTCAAATTATGGACACAACAATTTTCTCGTTAACTGAAAGGTTTACAAATATGAAAGAACATGTAGAAATATTTAAAGTGTTTTATAATATTTCTGAATTTAAAAATGGTCAGGTGACGATTTATTAAATCATTACAAATATTTACATATTAAGTAATGAATCCGAAATAGATGGTTTAACATTATCTGAAGAACTTAAGAGTACTTCAAATTTATATTAAAGACAAGTTTACAATATACAATATTTTAAAAAACGATTTTACAGATACTTTTCCAAATGTAGCAGTTGCATTAAGAATTTTTCTAACTTTACCAGTTTCAGTTGTGTCGGGTGAATGGATTTTTCAAAATTAATCAAAAATCATTTACAACCGAAAATGTCTCAACAACGACTCTCTAATTTGACAATAACTTTAATAGAAAAATGATCTTTGGGGCAATAAACATAAATGAAATAATTAATAAATTCGCATCTTTTAAAGCAAGGAAACATAAATTTGTATAATTTTCATTTTATTTTATTATTGTACGGTTACTGTGATTTAGAATTTGAAGTTTATTTACAGAACTTCAGAATGATTTTGTTTGTTGTTTCTTTGTATTGTATGTGAGATATGTTGTAATTCTTTTCTTTTTAAATTAATAAATGAATATTAAATATTTACCGCTTATTTTATATTTTAATCCAAATATTTTGGGGCGGCAAATTTGATTTCGCTTACTGGCGGCACATAGGGTTGCAGCGACCCTGATTGGGTATAAGGTATAAGGTATAAGGTATGTTAGTGTCTAACGGCTCCTGGGATTTCTCCCATCTCCGCGGGTGTACATTGTATCGGGGCCAGAGATTTGAAGTGTGTGGGGGTCATTGTGCTGTATATTGTGTTGTGCCCTTTGTTCCTCCGGTCTATTAGCCGCCGAGCCCCTAGTGGGACCCGACGTTACCACACCATGCCACGGGGAGGCTGACCGGGTGTACCACTGTAGCTAGAGTACTCTGGCGGGTCCTGCCACCTACTTTCCTGGGATTTCAGTGGCTAGGACCAGATTTAAGAATGAGATGGTCGCTGTTTCTTGAGCAACGGTTGTAATTTTAACAGAGCGTAGGGTTGTTCGCTGATAACTTGTTCTAGGGCCAAATAGGTCGGGCAGTAATTTTGATGTTTTTAGATTTAGACCTGTGGGGGCATGAGTGTGTGTGTATATAAAAATATATATACACACACACCCACACACAAATATATATATATATATATATAAACTAAAAAAAAAAAAAAAAAAAAAAACGTTGTGCAAGAGAAAAGTAAGGGAGGAGGGCAAAAAGACTGGAGGGTAGGAAACAGAAGAAAGGGGCCAATAGGGAAGATGGCCCCTGATGACAGTGTGGCATGCCCAACGCCTCACCAGAGAGAAGAGTGGGGTGGCGGGTGGACGAAAACCACCTCCCCACAAAAAAAAAAAAATAAATAAAAATAAAAAAAAATAATAATAAATAAAAAAAAAAAAAAAATCATTCTGTAAGAGAAAAATAGGGGGGGGGGAGTAAAGAACGGATGGCAGGAAACAGAAGAAAGCCGGAAAAAAAAAAAAAAATGAGAGAGAGATATACCCCGCAAGTTCAGGGTAGGTACAGCTAGCACGGCCAGTCAGTTGGAGCCGACAACTTGCTGGAAATCCAGCAGTGTGAGTGCTGCTATGGTGGATGGGTCATGTTCAGTAAGGTCTAGTTCAGGTGCCGTCATTGGGACTCCATTTGGTGAGTCTTTGTCGCATCCAGACTGAAGGCTGGTCCAGTAGTCCATCAGAACGAACAGTGGGGGTGGTTAAAACCGGGAATCCAAGATTAATGGTCAAGTCCAGGGATCGATGCTAGGCCTCTTCTTGATGAGATGTGTCACGTCTGGTCGAGAAAACTTTGTCCAGGAATCAATGATGAGGAATTTGTCAAAGTATGTGTGGACCCTGTCTTTGATTGCACTGCTGGTCAAGTCTTGTGCAAGTTGGTCCAAGGCATTAGCATTCATGGCTCAATGATGAATAGCAACAATTGGCAGTCATGGTTGTTATGACCTATTGATTCGGATACTAAGGTGGTGGTAGTGCTTTCTGCCTGGTAAATAAGTCCATTGCAAATTGAGTCAGAGCTCGGTAAGTTTCTTCATTCTGTAGGGTGAGGTGTTCTTGATTTTGGTAGTTGAAGCGTAGTTTTGTTATTAGGATCCTCCTGAAGTCCTCGTAGATTTCACAGCTGTGGGCAAGGTGCTCCCACGTCTGATCCTCTCCACACCCTGATTGGGTAGTCAACTCTTGAACAACGCTGCGCCTGTTCGCCTGTACGGGTCGTCGGACCCGGCGCTCGCCTCTAGGTGCTCTCACGTAGAACGCAGGTGACCAGCAGCGACATGCAGCTAAAGCTTCTCACTGGGTATGGGCTTTTTTCACTCCGTGGCTGAGTTATTCGGTCTCAGGCGTAGATAGCAAGGTTTCCCCCCCCAGAAACTGGGGTTTTTTCGTCCAGCAAACAGATAAATCGACAATAAAACACACGCAATTAACAGACATAAGACACAACACGGCAGATGAATTTAATTATTCGGCCTAAATATAATAGTTTGGTTAGTTTTTTTTTTAGTTTGGGTATGAACACGTAGAAAGCAGTGACCAGTGCAACTTCTCACTATGCGATGGGGTAGGTTTTACGGGCGCCGCTGTATTGCGGAATGTTAATCCCTTTAGCTTTCAGGTAAACTGGACCGTAAAATTGCCGATCAACCCGCCTGCAGTTCAGCGGGTGTCCGTAATTTTCAGGTGAAAACTTATCAAAAGATAAATAATTAGGGGGAAGGAGAGGGAGCGGGTTGTTTACTAATGTCCATCACAGGACATTTCGATAAAATATTCATTGGACTGAGCACTGAAATAATTGAAAGAGGAAGAGAATAATATATTTGCAGGCGAAGAATTTTAAATTTATCAAAGAAAAAAAAACAAAAAAAACATTAAAGTTGCGAAGTGGTCAGAACCTATATATAAATAAGTGTTATGTATTGCTAGCAGTTGAGGAGAATGGAAAAGAAAATAAATTAGAAAAGAGGAGGAAACATGGCTACAAATCGAAAAAGTAAAAAGCATAATAATAAAAGACAAAAAAATAATACATTTTGAACGTAAGCTATAATATACTTAAGTATAAGTCCCATGCTGAACAAACCTGGCATTTCTTCCAGTGTCAACCACCAGAATTGTACAAAAAAACGATAATATCGTTTCACAAATTTTTTTTTGTTTTTTTTCGATTCGGCTAATAATATGTTTGCACAAAAATACGATAATATCGTTTTTTTGTGCAATCTTTCTTTTTAAAGACTAATCAACGCCATATACTGTACTGTACAGGGTTACCAGACTTCCTCGTTTCCGAGGACATGTCCTAGTTTTTAGGGCGTCCTCGGACGTTCCGCAAATTTTACACTTGCATCCTACTTTTTTTATAAATATAAAAAAAAAAAAAACGTCTCATTGTAAAACGAATTTTCATTAAATATTCTGTGCTTTTTTCACCCTCGGTCAATACAACAGAATAAATAAAATTAATGCGGGTTGCATTAAGTGGATTGTATTACCTCAAAATTACACAAGTCAAATTATTCGTTACAACGTCTCTTTGAAACTCAATGACACTTGGACGAGTTCAGAAACCTCTGCAGTCTCTCTCTCGAACCCAACATTTTATAATTACTTACTTTGCAATCCAAACTTACTGAGAATGACTGGCAGTAACAATAAATACCATACCGTAATTTTTAGTAATAAATATAATTTTTAAATTGTCCTCGTTTTTAAAACTAAAAATGTTCTAGTTTTCCCATATTTTGTCCTAGATTTTGAATTTTAAATCTGGTAACCCTATCATATACTAACAAATAATATATTAAATTATGGTCGCATTGTATATATTGCCACAGCAAATGGCACCAGTCCATGAACACCGTACACAAATATTAATAAAAAACAGCGTAATACCAATTCAGTTATATACGTCTATGTACTTCATATCATATACATATCATATCATATTATGAAGACTTCGCTACTTTAACATTTTTTTTTTTTTCATTGATATAAATTTAAAGTTTTTCACCTTCAATAAACATTTTCCACTTTCATTTATTTCAGTGCGCATTTCAACGTGTGTGTATGTATATATATATATATATATATAGAAAATATAAAAAATTAATAAATATCTTATGTAAAGTAAACTAAACAAGAACTAATTAATGCCATCTATACATATCTAGATAGAACATTACATCAGTCTTATTATATATTTTTTGTATAGTTTAAGTACAATTAGTAAAATAGGTAAGATATATTTCATATAGGATAAGCTGGTAGCTACTTAACCCTATAATAGCCATAACTGGACCACGAGGCCAAACTAGTGATCATCCTTTACTAGGTTTGGCCTCGTGCACCAGTTATGGCTATTATAGGGTTAAGTAGCTACCAGCTTATCCTATATGAAATATATCTTACCTATTTTACTAATTGTACTTAAACTATACAAAAAAAAAAAAAATATATATATATATATATATATACACATATATATACATATACATATACACACACACACACATATACATATACACACACACCCACACACATATACATATACACACACACCCACACACATATATATTTATATATATACACACACACAATCCACCGAAATTATAAGAAAGATAATTTTGGTGAAAGATAAAAAGAAAATTTCGGTGGAGGGTCTCTGATGAAGACACTGAAATTGTGAAAAACACTGCAATGTAGTCTTATTTTCATTTCTTATTTTAATTTCTTGCCAATGAATTGTCTCTCTCTTTTTCATATCTTCCCTTGTCACCTCATCCTACCATATATCGCTACATTCCTTATCCATTTAATCGAATTCTAGTGTATACCCAGTGGTGAGCTATAGTGGGCTCGCGAGAGCCCATTGTTATTATTATGTTTTTTTTTTTTTTGAAAATTTGCGAGCCCATTGTTCAGACGATCATTTATTTTACAAATAAAATCCTGAATGCAGTTATTGAGTATCTAGAGCCGAAACTACGGTGGGGCAAGCGGGGCCCCATTCCCAGCATTTTAATGGCGCAATCGATCGGTTATGAATTTTAAAATTGCTTCATTTTTGATTTAATTACAGTCAGACCTCTGTTTAACGAACTCTTTATAGCGAATTTTTTTTAATTCCCCCTTGGTAATCACATTTAAAATAGTTTCCGGTGAACGAAATAAATTTCTATGTAACGAACGGGTTAGGAGAGACAACTTTGTAATCTTACCTCTGGCTTTTAGACAATTTAAGTAATTAGAAAGCGCGAGTTAAGGGTGAAAGGGATTACCATTTTACAATGTTAGTGGTGTCCATAAAAGCTCTGCAGTCACACACCGAGAAGTTGCGCTAGTCAATATGCTTTCCATAGCCAGTCAGAAGATTAAGAAGATTCTCGACACGGATTATAGCCTCTGGTCAACCTGTGTTGTGGTTCCCCTTTACTCCTACAAGAAGTCATATGTTTTTCGGAGAAATGAGTGATTCTTGCCTTCCAGTAAATGTCTCCTGTCTATGTTTACAGTCCAGTTTACTGTCTTAAACCAGTCAGAGGATTAAGAAGATTCTCGACACGGATTATAGCCTCTGGTCAAACTGTGTTGTGGTTCCCCTTTACTCCTACAAGAAGTCATATGTTTTTCGGAGAAATGAGTGATTCTTGCCTTCCAGTAAATGTCTCCTGTCTATGTTTACAGTCCAGTTTACTGTCTTAAACCAGTCAGAGGATTAAGAAGATTCTCGACACGGATTATAGCCTCTGGTCAAACTGTGTTGTGGTTCCCCTTTACTCCTACAAGAAGTCATATGTTTTTCGGAGAAGTGAGTGATTCTTGCCTTCCAGTAAATGTCTCCTGTCTATGTTTACATGGTCACAGTAGCAGAATATTCATGTGATTCCGACATTTTGCACTGTGTTCAAAGAACTAGTGAGAGTAGCAACGTAGAGGGGAAGGGGGTATTGAGGCAACTAAGATATTATATAAACTTTACGAAGAGGAAATGTTGGCAGATTTTGAAACTTCGTCAAGGCAGAAAATGTTCTAAAATATAATGGCATGCAGGCAATAATTAAAAAAAAAAAAAAAAAAACTATCACCAATCTCCAAAAAACCAGCGCGAATTAAAGATGCGAAAAAATTGCAGCGCGAAAAAATTGTTCAAGAACTTGATGTGGTAACTATAAATATCGGTCGTGTGTTCGGGCCACAATGGGCAGCTTGTAGCTTACGGATGGCAATTGAGGGTTGGAGAAATTATCCCGCTTTGTGCAAACATTTTGAATCAGAAAGTTAATTAAATATTCTGGATTATTAAACCGACTTGACTTTTCAATCTGGAATTTCTTAACGATTTAGCACTAATGATCGACATCCTGCGGGAGCTCTCTTACCTTAACTAGAAGCTTTACAAAGTCGCAGCATCACTATAGTAAAAACAAATTAATTATTCTAACTATCAATGCTATCTCTAATTCAAAAATTCTGAAGGAAATTTGAAGCTAAAATTGAGAGCATGTTGAAGTTCAAAGAATTTGAAGGAATCGAAAGTAAGAACACATTTAAAAAATTACCTCGTGACACGTTATTAAGAATAAGTTATTAATGCAACAGAGTAATTTTAAATTAAATAAAGAAATTAATGATACTATTGTCGATGAGGAATTGAAAGAAATTTTAAACATATGCTACCTGGAATCGTGGAGTACGAAATAACTTTCGTCTCCGTGGCAAGACAGTGAAAAACGAATAAGAAATTTACGTTTTCTGATAAAATATGAAATAAAAATTAATGATTTTAGAGATTTTGTCGAAGGCAGTTTGTCTTTAAAATCGAGTGAAATTCACTCTTCAATTATAAAAGCCAGAAATATCTTTGAAACTACTGCGATTAGCAGTGCTTTCAGCGTAATGAATAATATTGTATAAATAAATAATAAATAAATTTTCTGTTTATACTCCGGGACGACCAATTGATCAGAGGAGTTCACAAGATAGACAGAATACAAGAAACAGCACCGTATTCAGTAGTCACGGGCTTGAACCCCGGTCACTCAAGGCACGTGTACTTATGCACCCGCGCGCCTGACCAATAGGCTACGGCTACATCTAAATGGAAAACCATTGCTTCAATTTGATCCGGATCGTTACGTCAAATCATTCCTCTGTAATCATCTGATTTTCTCAGCTTGAGAAAATCAGAAGATCGACAACAAATATTAATAAAGAAGTAAATTGTATATGGCAATTTTTAGAATACTTTTTCTTCAATAATAATTTTTTTTATGTAATCTATGATTTAACCCCGGGGGCTCACATCTGGTGAGTATTTTTTTTTTTTTTTTTTTTTTTTATGAGAACCCCAAACACGAGAGGTATTAGAACCTATAGTACTTTGCTTGGGTTGGAGGTTGAGAAGACGAAAGAAGATATTTGTTGACATTGGACTTGAACTTCTGTAGATTGTAATTTTCAGGAAATATGTATGAAGGAAGGTTGTTCCAGAAAAGATGAAAAGTTGGTTCTGTGGGTTTGAAGTTGGACAGTAAATGGATGTTGGCTGGTGGCGGCACGTGTTCGGACTGTTTTGAAAGAGAGAGCGGGAATTATAGAAGCCAATTCAGAAGAACAGTGGCCCGTGGAAGTATCTGTAGAAGAGGCATGCAGCAGAAACAGTACGTCTATGAGAAAGCGAGTGGAGAGACTCTGTTAGAGATGAATCATTAATTAACCTAACTGCCCTCTTCTGAATGGAATCAAGAAGCCTGAGAGAGGTTTTGGGGGCACCACCCCAGATGTCGGAACAATATTCCATGGCAGGGCGGATTTGCGATTTATACAGAGTGAGCAGCTGTTTGGAAGAAAAGTAACGCCGAGAGCGAAAGAGAAAACCAAGTTTTTTAGATGCAGAGGAAGCAATATTTGTAATGTGCTTGTGCCAAGAGAAATTAGAAGTCAGGGTAATCCCCAAAAGAGATATATCATTTTGCCTAGAAATCGGAGTGTCACTAAAGATAAGCATAGGAGCAGAAGAATCCTTTTTGCGAGATATAAGACAAGACTGAGTTTTAGAAGGGTTGAAATCAACTAAGTTGTCTTTGCCCCACTGGAGAATTACCTGAAGATCGGCATTTAAGGAATTGGCAGCAGATTTTCGAGAACTTGAAGCTGATTGAGCAGGACAAGGTTTCTCAAAATGGAAAGTTGAATGCAATGTGCTATCATCGGCAAAACTATGGATAGGATTTCCAGTCAATGGAAGAAGGTCATTGATATACAAGAGGAAAAGAGTGGGGGAAAGAATTGAACCTTGGGGGACACCGGCATTAGTGGAGAAGTTAGAAGACAGAGAGCCATCTACCATCACCCTCAGTGAGTGATCAGAGAGAAAACTGGATAACCAATTACTAAAAACAGTTGGCAAACCATAAGATGGAAGCTTGTTTAGAAGACCTTTAGGCCAAACACGATCAAAAGCCTTTGAGATGTCCAGAGCAACTATTTGTGTTTCACCGAACCTTTCCATTGAATTAGTCCATAAATGGGTAACATAAGCCAGAATATCACCAGTGGATCGACACTGACGGAATCCATACTGGCGATCGTTGATCAGACGGAAGGTTTATAGGTAGTTTAAGAGTTGGCGGTTAATTGATTTCTCCATTACTTTAGAAAGAGTAGAAGTAATTGCAATGGGACGATAATTGGATGGGAGGGATTTGTCACCCTTTTTAGGAACTGGCTGGATATGAGCAAATTTCCAAGCAGAAGGAAAAACACCTTTGGAATAAGAAAGTGAAAAAAGGCAGCAAAGAATAGGAGTAAGTTCAGAAGCACAGGTTTTGAGAACAAGTGGAGAAATACCATCAGGACCTGGAGCTTTCTTAGCATCAAGATTCATCGAAATCCTTCTGATATCCTTTTGACGGAAGACCACAGGAGGCATTGAATGGAGCGTGTTGGGAATGGTGGGAGGTGTTTTACCAAGATCATTAATACATGAGCTCAAAGAAAAATGGGATGCTAGCAGGTCAGCTTTATCCTTGGCTGAAGTGACAACAGAACCATCTGGTTTGGACAGAGGTGGGCAAAAGTTGCGGCCAATAGCTTTGGCAAGAGACCAGAATGCTCGGCTACCATTAGGGCAAGAAGCAAGTTTTCTACTCTTAGCCTGTTCAAACTCTAGTTTGGACTGATTAATAACTGCTTTAATTGTTGCGAGCTTTGGTGTAGGCAGAAAATGAAACTGAAGATTTAGAAACAAGCCAATTACGATATGCAACATTCTTCTCTTGGACAGCCTTAGCACATTTATTGGAAAACCAAGGTTTAGATAAAGGACCAGATTTTAAAGTGGAGTGTGGGATAAAGGATTCCATTCCTGCAAGAATAATTTCACTGACATGATCTGAGCAAACGTTGACATCAGAAGTTTTCAAACAGTAATCCGACCAAGGAAAAGAAGAAAAGAAGTCTCCCAGGTCATCCCATTTTGCATTCTTGTAATGCCAAACAATACGAGGTTGGGAATAGCCATGAGATAAAGGTTCCATTGGAGAAGAGACAATCACCAAGTTGTGATCTGAAGTGCCTAAAGGACCTCTCACTTCGACCTTGTACTTAGAAGGGTTGTTTGTGAGAAAAAGATCAAGCGTATTGGCTGTATGATTGGGATTGTCCGGTATTGTTGTAGGTAAATGAACAATCTGTGCTAGGTCATTAGTAATTGCAAAAGCCTCAGCATCTCGACCTGCTGGGTCGGTGTGACTAGAAAATGGAAGCCAGCTGGCTGGAGTTGTGAACGTTAAAATCACCAAGGAAAATTACCTCACTGTTAGGAATGTTGGACTGGAGAAAGTCAAGTTGCAAAGAGAGGAAGTCAAAGAGCTCCAAGTGATTAGTGGAGTTGGGAGACAACAGATGAGTTTGACACAATGAGGTAGAGAGATTTTAAGCCAGAGGAGATCAAAGAGAGGAGATTCCAAATTGCCAAGTCTCTGACAGGGAATATCAGAACGGACATATGCACAAGTACCACCTTTGAGGCGAAAGGAATCATACAGCAAATAATTTGGACATCTGAGATGAGAAGTAGTTGAATCAACTGATAACTGAGATTCAGTCAGAAAAAGTACATGGGGTTTGGAAGACTGCAAGTGGAAATGGACATCGTTGAGATTGGAATTGAGACCACGTATATTTGTGAAATGAATTAGGAAATCCTTGGGAGGTTTAGATCTTTTCGCAGATAAGCTTGCTCTATTATTTTGACAATTAATGGTGTATTCAATAGTAAGAAAAAGTGGGTGGGACATGCTGTATGAAGTAATGAAATTTTTGGATATGGCGTACATGTCGTAAGAATATACCGAGATCCTTGACATAACGTGGCCTCGACAATGCTCCCCGCATACAGACTACTCGGACTCCCTCCAGTCACTATCTGGCAGAGTAGAGGTAGCAAGATTATACTAGCTGATCCGGAAGCCTCCTAGAGAGTTACCAATAGGTTTGGTCCGGTGTACTATCTAGCGGCCGGCCTGCGAACACCGTTTTAGAGCTGTACCCTCGAAATGTAAGGAATATTGGATCTCGCCACGACATTCATCATAACCTCAAAAATCATCAATCATACTGCATGATGGAAGAGATAGGGAAGGGTTGGCCGGAACTTAGCTCTAGAGACTAAACATGGGTTCCACCACTTCAAGCCTCCAATAAGCAAAGTGGTGGTATTTCACCCGTTGATGAGAGTCATCTACCACCTAGTACTGCCTGGTAACATAGAGGAGCGGCGTTCCTCCATGTGGTGTGGGCGCCACACCTCGACCCCTGCTTACGTTGGTTCACACCTAGGTGGTCACCCACCATGTACTTGTGCATGGAGGTTATACCCAGGATTACTAACAGTCCCACCATCGTGAAGGTGCAAGCAGAGGATTTGGCTGTCATAGACCGTCCGGACTTCACCGAAATTGGGTCCACTTGACTTAAGTGTCACCCGAATATCAGTTCCATCAGCGTTTTAGACTCCCAGGTAGCAAGAACAGCTTGTCTGGCATATCTGAGAGAATGTCTGTGACAACCTCAAGGACCAAATGGGGTTTGGAAGACTGCAAGTGGAAATGGACATCGTTGAGATTGGAATTGAGACCACGTATATTTGTGAAATGAATTAGGAAGTCCTTGGGAGGTTTAGATCTTTTCGCAGATATGGGTTTGGTTTGGCACACTAAGGGTCCTGAGCTGAATATCATCATTCTTCTCTTTCTTGGTGATTCCCTTCTACTTTTCTCTCTCTCTCAGGGTAACTAGGGAATTTTTTTTTTTTTTTTGGCTGGTGCGGCATGAGCCTCAGGCTGCCTTGCACCATATAGCTAATAATAATAATTATTATTATTATTGTGTACCTTTTCTAGAAGAGTTTGTTTTTTATATAATATTTATTTTTATATTGTAGAATGTTTTGTGATAGTTTTTGTGATATGGGAAATATTTCGTGTTACTTTTTATTCGCAATATTAAAATTTTATCATGAAAAAAAAAATCCGTTATTTCTGTAGTTGTTAAAAAAAAAGAGAGACGAATAAAAAAGTTTTTTTTTTTTTTTTTTGGTAGTTGTTGGCGCATCGGCTTCTGTGGCCATAATGCACCTCCCAAGGTTTTTGCAGTACTTTGATCCAAGCCCGAGGCGGGATTCGAACCAGCGACCTTTGGGTTGCCAGGCAGGCACTTTACCCATCCGGCTAGCCTGGTCGGCGAATAAAAAAGTGGCGCGTGTACCGAGCATGCGCGGTAGATGGTTTTATGTGAATCCTTCGCGTTTCTTTTAGGTATTTTGATTTGGACATTAATTACGAAATAATAGAGCTTTTGTATTGTAAATATTTTATTGAACATTCGCAAATTTTTATAATTTCTGGAAGACAAGAAGATACAATGGATTTATGATAACTAAAGTAAACTGATGTGTACCTGCGATTGCAACGTATCTAATGTCTAGAAAATAGCGTCGATTGAAGTACCGACCTTGTAGTTGAAACGACATCGCAGCTGTTTGGAGCACCTAACAATGGAATGTTACGAAAATGCGAGACGAAAAAATAAATTGTTTTGCAAATACTGTATTTGTATTGTTACAGTCATACTTACTTCAGGAAGTATGATTGTGACGTTTTACTATTAAAAAAAATCAAAAAATCTAAACAGTTAGAACTCAAGATACTATCGTATCCAGGTATCATTGTAAAGAGGGGAGGTGGCTGACTCGAGATATCATACCGGTCACAAAAAATGCGTCACGCGTTCTAATCACACTACTAGTGAATGCTCGGCGCAGCAGTAGTAGTGTGAACGTGGGAAGTGCCCCTGGTTTCCGCCAGAGGCACTTCCCACGTTCCGTGACGTCATCCGCGTGGCGTCTTCCGTGACGTCTTCCGCGGTAAGCACGGAAATTACGCACGGATGTCACTGAAGTGACGTCATCCGCGGCAGGAATCCCCAAGGATGTTTCACACCAAAAAGTCGGCAGAACTGCAAGCCCATTGTTAAATTATTCACAGCTCACCACTGTGTACGTAGATTAAATAGGATTAAACAAAAATCTTCTTCACACTTTCTTCTACATACTATATACATATATACTCACACATTATGGCTGTAGGGTATGTTTTGCTAATGCAGTGTCCCTGATCCATAATCAACTTTATCTTTCTTTTCGTACTGTTACTCTCCACCTCTTCTCATATATATATATATATGTGTGTGTGTGTGTGTGACATTTGCTCCTGAGTGAACAGAGCAGCAGCAAAGGATATAAAAGTTTATATATGCGAGGTAGAATTAATTAAAAAGTGTGAAGATGGATGCGCAGAGGCGGATTTAACGGCGGGCGCGCCCTGGGCCCCGACTTCTGAAGGGCCCACGCAAAACCCCAACAAATTAGTTGAACATATTAGTTCAACTATAATAATATGTTCAACTATTAGTTCAAAACTTTGTGATTATTATTATGCTATTATTAATTATATTATACATATATTACATTCAAATTTTATTGGAAATAAAATTTGAATGTAATAAATCCATTAATAGTACATAATATTTTTTATTTATTTAAAAAAAATGATTAACATGTATTTTTATTTTCCCTGTCACTCTCTTTTTTTTAAGGGGACCCAATATTTTCTTCTGCGCCCGGGGCCTCAACCGACCTTAATGCGCTCCTGTGGATGCGTATAAATTACACAAAATGCCAAAACTAATAGGAGAAGGATAGCAAACTTTCGAGATATTGAAGCCGTGAGAAGGAATGTGAATATCCTAATGAAATAATGAATTAAGCAAAAATTATAGGTTGAATTGAATAACCAATTAGAGAGAAGTGATTAAATTAATATACGGAGTAATATCATCAAATAGGGGTGGGCAATTTAGTCCGAGAAAGGGGTAGAGAAATTATAAAATTACAATCTGATGTTAGCTAAAAATAGTCTGATGATTAATCATCAGAAATAAAAATAATCTAAAAATAATAACATCAGATTTTAATTTTATAATTTCTCTACACCTTTCTGGGACCAAAATTGGACACCCATATTTGATGCTGGCCATTAGTCCGTATATTAATATAATCATTTTTGCTTTACAGCCCCTTCTCTCTAATTGGCTATTCAATTCAGACTATAATTTTGCTTAATTCATTAGGATATTCACACTGTTTCTCTTCCTCACGCCTTCAACGTACCAAAAATAGAATTATATACTGTATATCGGTATTTATGTAACGCACTGCGTACATAAATCGTTATAGAATTTTATATTGTTATGTTTTTTTTAATTTTTATTTTGAATTGTAATTGTGAGTTTCTGTTATAAATTTTTAACATTCTTGTTCGAATGTAGTTTTTCTGTTTGATCACACCTTGATCGTCAAATCTTTGGTTATGTCTCCTTTGTCTTTGTCTTCTATGTCCATGTTGAAATAAATGTGTGGCGTCGACAACCAGCGAGCTTAATTAAAAATTCTTTTAAGAAAGCAGAGGGATTAGCACAACCAGCACTAACCAATTCCGATACGTTTTTGCGTACACTACTGTCTACTCGTGACTTGGTGGAGAGGGGGTGAATTACTTTTTCCGTTAATGGATTAATTTTGGATGATTACCAGTGACTTTTGGGTATAGCATAGTAATAGAATTCATACATTTTCTTTTAAGCAAGCAGGATAGAAATCGTAAAGACGTTCATGATCTATATTGCTAAAAACGATATGTATTTTTCAAAATAATTAAGTTTAATTTAATGTTAACTGCAGAGGGAAAAACCTAAATTAATTGTGAGGTAGGATATCGATGGATATTAGAAGTCACTGTCTTTTTTTAAGCCATGATTTAAAATATAATGCATATGCACATTTTAAGCACCGTGCAGGCTGCAGTTTGTTGTACAAAGGAAAACAGTAAGAAACTTTAAAAAAAGAGAGACATTTATTTATAAAAAAATCAATGAGAAACATTCAATGTGATTTTTTTAGAAACAGAATAAGTATAAATCTAAAAATTGAAGTAATGAAAAGTTTATTTTACATATTCCAAAACCATTTCTTTGTTGTCATACTGATTAATTTTTGCTTTTTATTTTTTGTTTCAAGATTTGAAAACAATAAGGAACTGATGGGTATACCCAATTCCTGTACATTATAGTAGACAAATTTTGAACATCATAATTTATGTAACGAATTGGAAGGTTATAAAGGGCAATTTTTAAATATATCAGAACAAATCAAGATACGTTATGTTTCAAATTCGAATAATAAATGGTATTAATGTTTTTTCTTGCTAACATTTCTCCATGGTATTCCTTTTTATATACAACGCGTACCCAGTTGACACTTTTGTTCCATATTGCGCATTTTACATAAATTCATAAATGTCTGAAATCAAAATTTCAGTATTTATGCTTAAAACTTCTGGTTACAGGTTTTCTTTATGTCACCATGAATTCTTGCGTTTTACGGCAACAGTAGCGCTAATAATTGCCTAAAGGCCAGAGGTACGAGAAACGCGTACCCAGTTGAGTGATATCTATACTACTCTGGAAATCAGAAAGCTTAATTAGTTGAGGTAAGCTCGGGGATTAACACAAGAAGCGATGCCGCTGTCCACACGCTGTTACGGTATACACTCCCATTGACTTACATTGTTCATTTAGGCTATCTGTAGCTGCTGGTCCCAAGTAGGCATGTTCTATGTGAGAACACCCTAACGTCAACCTTTCGCTGACCTTTGCAGTTTTGCCGTCGGGTTTGTTTGACCATTTTGACGCCGGTCCTAGTACATTTTAACTTCGGCGGCTCTCAACACCCCGTCAGTTCAGCAGTGTCGAGCATCCACAATCTGTCCAATATCAAAGTCCGATAAATCCTTCCTTTTACCAATAACGCTCGGATTTTACTACCTACTAAACCACTTACACCTTATCTATGCTAGTAGGTCGACTAACTCCGCACTCTCGTTCCCACGTGGTCAATGAGTCGCATTCAGTTTTCATAGGGGGTGGTCATAACTCAGTGATCACTCAGTGTATAATGCTATCACGAAGACTATTCTCTGGAACGTGGATTGGGATTTGCCAGGTCTTCACTGTGTGGCACAAAAACAATAGAAGATACTGGGATAAGTTACAACTTTTCGACCGGCAGACTTTTTAAATTTTGTTATTGCCATACAAAAGTAGCAGTCATTATGATGATTTGTGGGCCCTCTCCACAATCAAAGTATAGTAAAAGGCATACACTTACGACTGTCAAACCATCCGTCTGGTGTTGACCTGTAACTAGCATAACAGAAATGAGTTAGCATTAGCATTAGTAGAGGAATTTGATGCAAGAAAGCAAGCTTATGCAGCATCAGCCAAAAAAAAAAAACCACTTCCACTTCACCCCTCTGTTCGTTCGAAATACCGGTCTAGCTGAGCCTTAAACTTATTTAGGTTAACAAATTCCACGACAAGGGACGGAAGTCTGTTCCACCAACCAACCAAACGCTGGCTAACGGCAAATTTCCGCACGTCTATCCTACATCTGTCTTTCCTCAATTTTAATTTATGCCTTCTCAGGTGATTATTCTGAGCAAGAGCAAGATTCCCATCAGCATTGAGCATGCTCAAACCATTCAAGGCTTTATACATCTCTATCAGATCACCTCGCTGGTGCCTAGTCTCCAGACACTGAAATTTACAAAACTTAAGCCTTTCTTCGTAAGAGCACCCCTTTGTTCCATTCACTAATCTTGTTGCCCTTCTCTGTACTCGTTCCAGCAGCTCTACATCCTTCTTGAAATGAGGCATCCAGACCTGTATACAGTACTCTAGGTGTGGCCTGACCATTGCCTTATACAAGGGAATAATCACCTCCTTATCCCAGTTAGAAAAATTCCTATATATCATTGACAAGACACCATGAACTACTCTTGCAGCCCGTCCGCACTGATCAGAGAACTTCATATCTGCCTACACAACCACCCCCAGGTCCCTTTCAATCTCAGTGCAGTAGCACAGAGTTGATACGTTGCTCTGGGGTTGCTGTTTCCCATATGTAGTGCTTTACATTTGTCAATGTTACACTTCGTTTGCCATCTCTCTCAGCCCATCTGTTCAACCTTTCCAGATCCTGTAGCAGCAGCATAGTTTCAGTAGTGTCCTTGACAACCTTGCCAACATTCGTATCGTCTGCAAACTTGGACATTAAGCTTGATATACCATAATCAATATCATTTATAAATACAGAAAACAATAATGGACCCAACATTGAACCCTGAGGGACTCCACTGATAACATTAGTCCAGGATGAGCAGTGTCCATTGATTACCACGCTCTGTCTTCTCCCCCTCAACCACCCCTTTATCCATAGCAGCAATTTGCCTCCAATGCCACACTGCTCCAATTTGTGCAGCAGTCTTCGATGTGCAACAGTATCAAAAGCCTTTCTAAGATCCAAATATATAATATCAAAGTTATTCCCTTCATCCAGTTCTTTTGTCCAGTCCTGAACAAAACCATGCTGTGTCCGAGCTGTAACTGAAGTCTTGTCTAGATGATCGTGCAGTGCTTCTTTAACCAGTGCCTCCATTAATTTTCCTGGAACAGAAGTTAAACTCACAGGTCTATAATTACTTGTGTCGGCCTTTGATCCTCCTTTGTGAATTGGTGTCACATTTTCACTTTTCCAGTCTGTGGGTACCTCCCCTGAGTCCAAGGAAGCTCTCATAATTATGGCTAAGGGTTTGCTTACTTCCTTTGCTGCCTCCTTTAATATAACTGGATAGATCCCATCCACCCCAGATGTTTTTCTTGTCTTTATCTTCAACAGTTTCTCCCCCACTTTACTCTCAGTTATTACAAGATTCTCTAGCTTACTGCCAGAGTTGAATACACCCCTGGCATTCACCTGGCTGAATAACTCCTCATGTATGAATGTCGATGCAAAATATTCATTTAGTTTGTTAGCTACTTGAGCAGGATCATCAACAGTTCATCCATCGATATCAAGTGGACCAATCTGATTCATCCCCTTCCTTCCAGAGTTTTCATAAGTAAAGAACTCTTTGCTGTTTTTCTTTACATCCGTTGCCTTTTTTACGAGAAAGGCAGATTTCTCGTAATCTGCCTTCACCTGCCTAACCTCCTTTGTAACTTGGTTACAGATCAACTTGTATTTATCATAAGCTTCTGTGTCACGTGTTAATTTGTATGTATCCCATCCATTTTTCTTCTCTGCCATAAGTCTCATTAGTTCATCTAACATCCATTTAGGCCTAAACCTTGAACAATATTTCTTAGTTGTTATGTAACGCCTAGTAGCTCCCAAGATAAGTTCTTTGAATGCTTCCTATTATGAATTTGCTGTTGGTAACATCATCAGTTGGTCCCACTGTATAGAATTTAAATACTGTCTCAGTCCATTGTAGTAGCCTTTACGAAATCAATAACCCTTCCCTTTACCCCTAATGGTAGTTATCTCTTTGAGTAAATCCCACTTCAGCACACTGTGATCACTTCCACCTAGTGGTTCATTTATCTGCAGATTCTTATTGCATGAAGAATCACTACTGATAATCAGATCAAGAGTATTACTCCCTCTAGTTGCCTCCCGAACATGCTGATGTAGAAAACAATCATTCAATAAATCCACAAAAGCCTTGCTAATGTGTGAGTGACTAGTCCCCAAATTCCAGTCAATATCTGGGAAATTAAAATCCCCCATTATAAGATTCTCTGATTTACTGGCCCACTCTATTTCCGTGTACAGTTTCTTATTATATTCATCAGAGTCATTAGGCCTATAGCACACTCCTACTCTCAATTTTGATCTCCCAATGCTTATGTCACACCAAACTGACTCGACACTGCACTTTCCAGCGATGTCGACTGGCTTCACTTCCTTGGATTTTATGTGTTTTTTTACTAATAGCATAACTCCTCCTCCCTTCCTATCCTGTCTATCCTTTCTGTAGACGTTGTACTTCCCAAATTCCAGTTGTGCATTCCTTATATCTGTGTGACACCACGTCTCTGATATCCCAACAATATCTGCCTTTGATGTTTTGAGAAGTACCTCAAATTCATCAAATTTATTTACTAAACTCCTAGCATTGGTGTACACGCAAGTATACATGCACCTATTTTTATTCTTAGCTACCCTAACACAACCCATGTGTTTACTTGTACCGCAATGACTCCCAGCAGTCTCTGAAATATCGTGCATCTTGTTTTTCAGGCTTCTGTTCATTCGAATAGAAGCAGTGCAAGAATCTCTTTCACCTCTGCCAGTGGCTACTATTAATCTATTATTCTTGGTATCCCCCCAAGATAGCAGTTTTCCGACCCACCTAACACTGCCTCGATAAAATCAGCAAATATTCTTGCACCCTTTCTATTTAAGTGTATCCCATCCCTGTAGAAGCAGTCTCTCCTGTTAACAAGTACAGTCCAGGCTGAAAAAAATTCTACCCCTTGAGCCTTGCACAATCTTTCCAGAGCCGAATTGATCGACAAGGCTCTCAGCATATAGTCCCTCCTCTCGTGTCTGGGCAGAATTGCAGACACTTTCAAATTCAACTCTAATTCACGGCTTTTTTTCAACAGTGACCTGTACTTGTTAAGTAATTCTGCCGGTCTCCTACTCTTGATATCATTAATGCAAACGTGCAACTATATCACCTTTTGTGACCTTAAAAGATGTTATCCGCTCGGCAACATCATCAACCTTTGCCTCTGGCAGACATACCCTAGTCCTGTTCCACATATCAGCCCAATAAACAAAACCAAAAGTTAATTAGTTTAAAAATTGTATTTCAAACAGTAATGATATCTTTGAAAGAATACAGTTATCTATATATATATATTAAAAGTGAGAAAACTGATAGGAAATTTTTATGATTGATTTTAAATTCTATACATAAACTTTACCAGAAACAACCATTGATTTGTTAGAGGTAAAAATCATGTTGTTGGGTAGTGCAATTAAACCTATGCTAAAATACTTCATCAATATCATTTATCAATGATATTGCTGAAGGTATATCATGCTTAGTGTAGAAGTTTGTAGATGATACAATGGTTGGCAGGGTTGTTATTGACAGTAATGGCAGTGTGTTACTGCAACAGGATCTAGATAATTTGGGCAGATGGGCTAAGAAGTGGCAACTGAAGTTTAACCTTGACAAATGCAAAGTACTGCATGTGGGTAGAAGTAACCCTAGAGAAATGTACCAACTGTGTGGTACTACACTTAAGGTTGTAGAAAATGAAAAAGACCTGGGAGTAATTGTGCAGTCAGATATGAAGTTTTCTGATCAATGCAGATAGGCTGCCAGGGCAGGTCATGGGGTTTTGTCAATGATATATAGGAATTTTGCTAGTAGGGAAAAGGAGGTGATTGTCCCTCTGTTATAGTAATAGTAATAGTTATAGTAATAATAATAGTCATATAATGCAAGGAAGCCACAGGCTTTTGCTGCACTGGCTAGAAAAAAAAAAAAAAACACCATCAAAAAAAAAAAAAAAACAGAGTAGATAAAAAAATACAAATTATTTGCTTCACTCCTCACGTAATTAACTATCCAGTTGATCTGTGAATTTATTGAAACTGTCAGCCTCAACTATCTGTGAAGGCAACCTGTTCCAGCAATCAACAACTCACCGACTAAAAGAAAATCTAAACCTCTTCCCCCTAATTTTAATTTATTCTCCTGAGTTTTGGAATTCTTTATAACAGTAAAAATTCTGCCTTCATTCATTTTACTAACACGTCTCAGGGCCATATAGACCTCAATCAGGTCATCTCGGAGGTGCCTGGTGCCAAGCTCTGTAGCTCACAAATACAGTCTTTCCTTATATGGTTGCCCTTTTGCTGATCTCACCATGAAAGTTGCTCATCTTTGGACCATTTCAAGAGGCTCAATGTCTTTTTTATAAGTCACTGGCCACGCCACGCCTTGAGTACTGCGTACAGGTCTGTAGGTCTCATTTTAGGAAGGATGTAGATTTGCTTGAGTGTGTACAGAAAAGGGCAACAAGATTGGTGAGGGGAATGAAGGGATCCTCTTATCAAGAGAGGCTGAAGTTCTGCAAATTGCAGTGGCTGGAGACTAGGCACCTGCGCGGTGATCTGACTGAGGTGTATAAGGCCTTGAATGGGTTGAGCACGCTGAATTCTGATGGGATCCTTCCACTTGTTCAGATTACGAACCCAAGAGGGGATAAATTCAAATTACGAAAAGACAGATGTAGAATAGATGTGCGGAACTTTGCTTTTAGCCAGCGGGTGGTTAATTGCTGGAACAAACTTCCGTCTGTCGTTGTGGAAGTTGGTAGATTAAATAAATTTAAGGAGTAATTGGACAGGCATTTGGAGGGAATGGTGTGATTTTTTTTTTTTTTTTTGGCTGATGCTGCATAAGCTCATACACTTGTTTTCTTGCATTACATGCCAATACAACTACTGCTCCTGGCGCAGATGTAGTGGCGATATCGCCAACACAGAAAAGTAAGATATTACTACTCTGTGATCGCCAAGCCCCAAAGATATGGGGGGTGAGCTGATTTGGTATGGTTGTTGAATATCTCAACGGGACAATCAAAATTCTGGTGTCAGGAAGCAGAATTTATAATTTCGCCTGTCTATAAATGGGCAGCCTTTCTTGTTTTAAGTTCCATATCTTGTTCCGCCCCTGCCAACGTTATTCATCTGCAAAAACTACACTTGTAAAATCTATGTTTTTCACGTGTATTCTTATTTTCGTCTAGGTTCATGTTTTCTATTTGGAGCCTTCTTCTCTCAGTGTGTAAAGATAGAAGTGCGAAATAGCCTGAGTTGGAAGAAACGATCGCCCGCTGACATCAATAGTGTTTGTAGCGTTTTACCGCTGCTAAAAAAAAAAAAAAAAATGTATGAAAATTTTTGGGAGTAGCAAGATCTGCCTATAGTCAGTTCCCCCTGGATTCTCCGTCCCCTATCTCACTAATAGCCTTATCCGCACATTCCGCGAGTGATATACAGCTGTATTGATTAGGAATCTCTGCCGGAGAGATTAGTACAGTACTGCTAGAAATCTGGCATATTATGGATTAAGTTATAATAAATAACTGCTACTTAGCAATAAATTAGATATAATAACTACTAGATAACTTAATAATAACTACTAGAATAATAAATTATTAACAATACTATACAGTTTATCAAAATTAAGATGAAAGAATAAAAATTAAATTTTGACTACGTACAGCAAAATCTGATATGACTTTGATATTGCAGAAGATATGGGGTGCATCTACGCAGTTTGAAGTTCCACGATAATATCAATATATATAAGTAGCACGAGTAGAAAGATATGGAACGATGCGAAATTACGAAGAATGTACTTTGTTTTCAGGAATTATATACTTGAGAAATGATATACTGTATAATTCCACTTAGTCTAAAGTAAAGGATTGGACGAATTTTCACAAGGAATGGGCAAATGAAGTGGGTATTTAAGTTTATTTTTTTCGTGAGGCAGTATTTGCAACGTTTTTGCTAAATACTATGTAATATTAAAGTTAGTAAATTCTCTAAGACCGCACGCACACAGAACATGTTAAATTATGTGTAGAGTTTTCACACTAAAGTTTCATTTTCGCCTATATATATATATACACACACACACACACACATATATATAATATAAAAGTGGGGTGAAAAGCCCATTTTTATACTTATTTGTATCCTTTGCAGCAGCAAAGGATACAAAGTTTATATATGTGAGATAAAATTAATAAATCTGTTGAAAAGTACGGAAGTTAATGCTGATGGGATTACACAAAATGCTGAAACTAATAGGAGGAGGAGGATAGCAGAAATTGGAGATGTTGAAGGTGTGGGAAAGAGAGAAAGAATATGAATATCCTGTATGATATAATGAATTACGCAAAATTATAGGCTGAATTGGATAGCCACTTAGAGAGAAGGGAACTGTAAAGTAAAAAAAAAAAATGATTAAATTAATATATGGAGTAATAGCAAGCATTGAATATAGGTGGAAAATTTTGGTTATAAGTCCAAGAAAGGGGTAGAGCAATTATAAAATTAAAATCTGATGTTAGCTAAAAATAAATATTGATACATAATCAGGTATTTCATCAGGGGACTACATCTGATCATGTATCAAAGACTGCACTTGTCCATACCTGCAGAAGAAAAGCAAATAATAAAACTAAGTGAGATCAAATTGGGGGGGGGGGGTTAAAGCAGTAGAACTTTCACAAAAATATGGATAAGGTACCTCATCCATATTTTTGTACAAGTTCTCTCTATATATATATATGTAGTAAAACTGAATATAAGAAAATGTTTTCTACAGCTGATGGGTTCAGGGACAGTCTTGGGTAGATCCTGGGATCAGGTGTATGGAGTTTAACTGTTATAAAAAAAAACAAAAAACAGTTATATAACAACTGGTCGCTTAATTTGGAGGGCTTGTGTAAATGAGATCTGGTTGAAATTGGGTGACAGGATTTTTTTTAAAGCTGATTCAAAATAAATCTGATTTCCATTGCATTATTTTGCCTTTAAAAATACTACTTACTATTCACAATGTCTTTTTCAGGACTGTTCAGGGCCAGGTACACCTTTATATGTAATGTTCTGACAGTTGCATAATATCTGGTTCCATAATCGATCAGTTGGTCATTCCACAATGGGATTGGTAAATTGACCAACAAATTAGCCCAGGGAGAGGAAAAACAAGTTTATCTGAATGAGGTGCGAGTTGTGTTAATAAAAATGTATGCACAGAGTAATTATTATTTTTAAGCGCATCAGCGACTAAGTCTGTATTTGCGCCATATATATTGTCTGTAAATTGCATGTTTTCTATGGTCGATTTTCCGCACAGAGTAATAGATAATTTGTTACTATTATTACTTTATTATGTTACTAATATATCAAAACTGAAACATCAGTTCAGTATCACATGGAATGGGATGAGTTGCCCATTTCACATTATAAAGAGACCAAGGGGTGGGGAAAGACTAGTTAAGATTAGCCACTCGTGCCGCGATTTTGCATTTAGATAGCTTGCTTCCCCCACAATAAGAAATCAGGGAAATAATTTTTTTTTGTGATAATATTAAATAATTATTAAATAATAATTTAATAAAATTCAATGAAAAGTAAAGGTGCATTTCTGATATCAAGTAATAAGCACAAAAAATCATAGTTTCGCTAATGCTAAAGTTTCCTCACCTCCCACCCACTCCAGAAAATTCACAGAAATTTTTTTTTTAGTAGTCAAAGTACACCGATGTACCCTGCCATTCCAAATTCAAACAATTCTCTTAACCCTAACAATGTATCCATGAGGGGTCACAATTCCCCTCATGGATTATTGGTTCCAACTAAAAAAAACAAAAACTAAACAAAACTCTATAACTAGAATCCCTTGACCATTATTAAATAAAACAATTATCCAATATTATATCTGTTGCTTTTTTTTTTTAAATATACATAAAAGCTATAACTTTTATTTGCTAGTGTTATCCTTCCACATCTGGTCAAAGCAAAGCAGTTTACACGAAAATTTTGGGTAAGGTTTGTGTTTTTCCCCTACCAAAAATCTTAATATATAGCAAAATAGGCAACCAAGAAACCTGAAATTTTAACATATAATTTAGTGATGTGTCACTGGTTTGGCAGAAAAAACCAAAATAAAGCAAAAAAAGTAAAAATTTTTAGAATAATTTATTTAATTAATAACAGCTGTGATCATAATTTTGAAATGAATAATAAATTCAATTATTTTGATATTTCCTTTCATTCTGCCTGTAGTGAATTAGCACCTGTGGCTGGCACCATCCTAGTGGCTGATGATATCCTAGTTACTTCATTAACTCCTAATATTTCTGGATTATAGTATATGCATCAATAATTACTTTTTAATTGGAGAAGTATAGCCATAAAAATTACTTATTTAGTTTCATGTCTTAATAAAAAAGGATATTACTATGCACCAGTTTTTCCAGGAGTTTTTGGTGCTCATAGATTTTTTATTATTATTATTTTTTTTACTTTAGGATCTCGAATTTTGGGATTGAGTTTGAGAAATAATTTTTTTTTTGTGATAAGAAGATATTGTAATGTTGTTTTTTTTTTTTTTTTTTCTTTTAAACAAAAACTTCAAAACATGAAAGATATTAGATCCTATAATACTGTGCGTGAGTTGAAGGCTGAAATATTATTATTATTATTATTAGCCATATAGTGCAAGGAAGCCTGAGGCTTATGGTGCACCAGCTAAAAAAAAAAATTCGAATTACCCTGAGAGAGAGAAGTAGAAGGGAATCACCAAGAAAGAGAAGAATGGTGATATCCAGCTCAGGACCCTGGGTGTGCCAAGCCCATACTCACCAGATGTGAGCCCCTGGGGTTAATAACAAGATATTTATTGACATTTCAGCATCTGGGGCAAGGGATTTGTGAGGGGGGGGGACAAAAGGGTGCTCTTACTAAGAAAGGTTTCAGTTCTGAAAATTACAGCACAGTGTTCTCCCCAGGACCTATTGAATGGGCACACCACCCGGTGAATATAACTGATCGCCCGAGTAAAATTTAAGCGGTTCTTGCAGTACCATATGGCATTGCTCACGGATCTCGATCAATATTAATTCGAACATACTATGTGATCGAGATCAATGACAGAAGCATATGATGTTAAAATAGGCAATTAATTTTTGCTCCGGATCGCTTAAGTCACATTTATAAATAACAGAAAATTTTATAATATTGTGAAGTATTACACTTCCCCACCCAGCTACTTCATAATGCCACTCAGTTGGCAAAATTTCTGGGGAAAAAACTGCAGCATTTAGAGACTAGGCACTTTTGAAGAGATCTGATTGTGGCATTGAAAGCTTTGAATAGATTGAATAAGCCTAATGCTGATGGAATCCTTTTTCTTGCTTAGTTGTTGTTGTTGTTATGTGGTTTTTAGGAGCATTAGCAACTAAGGCCATATTGCTCCGGGATATGCGGTGGTCATTCCCTGACCTTTCTGCATCCTCCGTATTTGGTGGTTACGGGCTCGAACCCCGGTCTAATCAAGAAGCATGTGCTACACACTGCTGCTCCTTCCCACCTGGCTACGGAGGCGCACTTCTTGCTTAGACAATGCATGTAAGGGGACATAATTTCAAATTGAGAAAGGAAAGGTGTGCAGGATGTTTGCCTTCAGCCAGCGGGTAGGACAAACTTCCATATGGTGTTATTGAAGATTATTGGACAAACTTCCATATGGTGTTATTGAAGTAGGTAGTTTGAATAAATTCAAGGAAGAACCAGACAAACTATTCAAGATGATGGACAGGTGATATGGGAAGTGTTTTGTTTATGTATTTATTATTATTTTTTTGGCTGATGCTCAATAAATGTGCTTTTTTTACATTATTTGCTACTACTAATACTTTTTTCCCCCAATTAAATAGTCTTCTTCAATTTTTATTAGAGAAACTGTGACAAAAAGATTCCAAAGCACAATGAATTACTGCAGAATGAACAGAATGATTTTTGAGTAAAAATGGGTAGGGGAAAATGATCCCATGACATATTAAATGGATACAGTGACATTATGAAATATTGCTATTTAGAATGGAAATCAAGAAATAACTCTTTTAAGGTGTTGAATATACCAAAAGTTCAGAAAGTATTTATTTTCAGAAATTGTATTGGAACCAATTGTCATTTGTAAAGAAATAATTTATGCTATTAAGTTAAAACTAGTTTTTATCCATTAGAGAAAATCAGTGAGGTATATAAGTTTTTATTTAGTATTGAAAAAAAATTTGAAAGCTATTGCTTATGAATGATGCTATCTGTTGTTATTATCATGTACAGGGGTGTTAAAATTAAAGTATCCCTATGTAGAGGGCTCTGGAGTGAGTTCTAAGGCTCGTACTGAAGAGAAATTTGGACAACAGGTACAATAAAGAATGTGCTCGGCGTTTATTGGGGAAAAAAAAAAATTGTTACAAAATTTGTCACTATATGGCACTGTACCAATATAAATCACTTGAACAGCGCTACAATTGTTCAATGTGGCCTCCATTTTGGTCAACAACAGTTTCCATTCGAAGAACAGCATTTTCTACAGCAGAACGTAATATGTCAACTGGAATAGCCAGCACATGACGTCTAATGCTGTCCTTCAGATCTGCCAGAGTTTGACATCCACCTGGTTCTTCAAAAAACCCCACAACCAGAAGTCGCTTGGGGTGAGGTCCATGATCGGGGTGGCCAAGGTGTCTAGAAACAACGGCTGATGACCTGTTCGTTTGTAAAGTGTTGCCCTAGCAATCTTTGGACACAACGGTGGATGTGGGGGTGGTGCACCATCTTGCATGAATATGGTATCCTGAAGGCACCCACGTTGTTGCAGCTCTGTCGGTATTGTGAAATTTGCCAACATATCATAATATCGCTGTCCAGTGGCGGAACAGGTGCGGGGTCCAGTCGGTGTTACCTGTTCAATAAAATATGGCCCAATCATGAATGTGGCCGTAAATCCACACAACACTGTCACTTTTGGAGAATGCAATAGTACCTCTTGGATAACTCGAGGGTTTTCTGTTGCCCAAATGCGACAGTTGTGTGTATTCACTTGTCCCTATTCGCTACTGTAAGGATAGTAACCCAACATCTGATGCATTACTAGCCTTACAGTGGAATACGGCATGTCCACTTCACGAGAAACAGCTGGCACACCGGGCGCCTCCGTAGCCAGGTGGGAAGGAGCAGCAGTGCATAGCATACACTTCTTGATTAGACCGGGGTTCGAGCCCGTCACCACCAAATACGGAGGATGCGGAAAGGTCAGGCAATGACCACCGCATATCCCGGAGCAATATGGCCTTAGTTGCTAATGCTCCTAAAAACCAAATAACAAACAAACAAACAGCTGGCACACATGGAGATTGACATGATAAATCCATGACAGCCATAGCCACATCTTCAACATGAGAGGAGTCCACTTGTTTTCGACCTCTACCTGGTTGAACACCAAGATGTCCTCTCGCTTCAAATTTCGCAATCATTTTTCGGACAGCACAGATAATCAAAGGTCCACGCCTTACGTGTTTCTGATGCTGGAATTCTCTGATAGCTGCATTGTTGCTGTTCTGATTGCAGGAATAGTGCCTTTTCCTGCAATGTTGAAATGTAGTGCAGGCAAACATCTACTGTATGATTTTGAAGAGACTGCTTTGCTTTTATACAGTACAGTAGAGCTGAGTAGTGGCACTGTGGCAATAACTTACGATTATGCAAATAACTTACATTATTTGCATAATCGTAACTAAGATAGTTACGTGCCATACAGTGACAAATTTTGTAACTAATTTTTTTTTTCCCATTAAATGGTGAGCACATTCTTTATTGTACCTGATGTCCAAATTTCTTTTTAGTACGAGCCTTAGAACTCGCTCCAGAGTTTAAAAAAAAAAAAAAAAAATTGAAATCAAAAGGACAGATACATTACAAAAATTACTTCAACTTACTGTGTGTTTGGAACAGAATCTGTGAAATAGTTGCCTGTGGTTTTTACACAGATTCCGTTCCAAACACATAGTAAGTTGAAGTAATTTTTGTAATGTATCTGGCCTTTTGATTTCAAAATTTTTTTTTTTTGTCTTTAAAGTTCTATTGGCAATTATTATTATTTTTTTACTCTTTTCTTTTTGGTCTCTGTTGGGTCAGCTGTGATTTATACATTTCACACGTATACATAACAGAAACAGAGACCCTTGATTATTGTGGTGGCTCCTACGGTTTTGGCTGCCGGCCCTATGAAGAAGTAGTTAAAGCGTAGTTAAAGCTCTAGGACCCACTACTTTAGGTAACATTGTTATCTTCATTATTGTTTCTATTTTTATGTTAATCGATTTATTTCAGGTTATCCCTTCACCTTACAGGCCTTCTCAATTTTTCCATGGTAATTACAATTGACAGGTCAACATCCCTTCCATATACACTGAATATAAACATTTGTCTACATTTCATTATGGTTGCCAGATTTCTCTACCGTAACTAGTACTACCTGGATCCATAACACAGTTTAATAATTTTGATTTAATACTTTGTTTGCTTACTTTGTCATTCGGTAACTTAATTATTTTTATCAATATTATATATATATATATATATTTTTTTTTTTTTCAGATGCTTCATTTCAGAAAGGCAATTTAGTACTGATAAGGATAAAATGGCTGGACATTCGTATAGCAATTTTCAAAATTTATCTGGATATGAAAAAATTAGGACTGTTGGCAAAGGTACTTTAGTACATTTCTTGTTTATTAATACTGTTTAATAAAATATTAGTTTGCTAATTTCAAAAAAAAACAAAAAAAACAGAACATAAAACATGGATTGTTTTATAGTTGTGTTCAGAAAAGATTGAAAATGCAGGTGCATAAAAAAAATGAACAATTTTGAATTATTTTTGCTGATTTTTCAAATTTTCACACATGAATATACAGCAATTTCAGATTTTCACACACTTGACTCAGGATTAACTGAGTCATGCTTAATGCATGACTCAGTTGACAGATTACAGTTTATTAATTCTATAGTTTCTATGTTTTCAGCTAGTAGACTCAACTACTGTAATAAATACATTATGGTTTTCTGAACTTGCAGTAGTTTGCTGGCTTCTAAACTAAGTTTACCATATTTATTTCTGTTTCTTTTATTTCAGTCAGATTAGCACATAAAATAATCACCTTGTAGAACTAATGTAGCTGCTTTTTTTCTTTTTGTTATTTTTTCCTGTGAAGTAATAAACACTTATAGTAAAGCTTGCAGTTGCTGTGAATTCATCAGCATTTTGACTTGTGTGATATGATGTGTTTTGCATTTGTTTCTTATTGATCAGGGACATAGAATGTATATCATCAACCACCACAGAAAAGCTTATGTGAATTTTCAAACAAAAAAAAACTATTTGGTAAAAGACCCTCCCCCCCCCCATTTGCATCCTCATTAATTTTTAATTGGAGAAATAGAGCTGTAAAAAAAAAAATTCTTTAAAGACTATTTTGGAGTGAAAATTAGGTTTCATAAAGAGTAATTTTAATTTTCTGTAGAGCTTTCATAATTTCGGTCAGGAAGAGAGCAAAAAAGTCAGTTCTTATGCTGCTTCTATTGGAGCATGCAGAAGCCTGGAAAACAAAGAGTTGCAAACTCTTTGTTTTTGCAACTTTGTTTTGCAACTCAAAACTAAGAGCAACTCTTTGTGTTGCAACTCAAAACAATGAGTTGCTCTTAGTAGCTATATAACACAGACCATATGTGCTTTTCCCCATGAATATAGGGAAAAGCATATGGTCTGTGTTATATAGTTACTAAGAGCAAAAACATGAATACACATACATGCATTGTACCCTAATATTAAGAGTATCTTGTATAAATTTGACGAATTTAAAGTTAAGTCATCAAATGCAGACATTAGCATTAGCATTAGCATTAATAGAGGCATTTGATGCAAGAAAGCAAGCTTATGCAGCATCAGCCAAAAAAAAAAAAAAAACCCACTTCCTCTTCACCCCTCTGTTCGTTCAAAATACCTGCCCAGCTGAGCCTTAAACTTATTTAGGCTATCAACCTCCACCACAAGGGATGGAAGGCTGTTCCACCAACCAACCACCCGCTGGCTAAAGGCAAATTTCCGCACGTCTATCCTACATCTGTCTTTCCTCAATTTGAATTTATGCCCTCTCAGGTGATTTTTCTGAGCTAGAGGAAGAATCCCATCAGCTTAAACCATTCAAGGCTTTATACACCTCTATCAGATCACCTCACTGGTGTCTAGTCTCCAGACACTGTAATTTGCAAAACTTAAGCCTTTATTCGTAAGAGCACCCCTTTGTTCCATTCACTAATCTTGTTGCCCTTCTCTGTACTCGTTCCAGCAGCTCTACATCCTTCTTGAAATGAGGCCTCCAGACCTGTGTACAGTACTCTAGGTGTGGCCTGACCATTGCCTTATACAATGGAATAATCACCTCCTTATCCCTGCTGGAAAAATTCCTGTATATCATTGACAATACTCCATGAGCTACTCTTGCAGCCCGTCTGCACTGCTCAGAGAACTTCATATCTGCCTGCACAACCACCCCCAAGTCCCTTTCATTCTCTACCACTGTCAGTGTAGTACCACAGAGTTGATACGTTGCTCTGGGGTTGCTGTTTCCCATGTGTAGTACTTTACATTTGTCAATGTTAAACTTCATTTGCCACCTCTCAGCCCATCTGCCCAACCTTTCCAGATCCTGTTGCAGCAGCATAGTGTCAGTAGTGTCCTTGACAACCCTGCCAACCTTTGTATCGTCTGCAAACTTGGACATTAAGCTTGATATACCATCATCAATATCATTTATAAATACAGAAAACAATAATGGACCCAACACTGAGCCCTGAGGGACTCCACTAATAACATTAGTCCACGATGAGCAGTGTCCATTGATTACCACTCTCTGTCTTCTCCCCCTCAACCACCCCTTTATCCATAGCAGCAATTTGCCTCAAATGTCACACTGCTCCAATTTGTGTAGCAGTCTTTCATGTGCAACAGTATCAAAAGCCTTTCTAAGATCCAAGTATATAATATCAAAGTTATTCCCTGCATCCAGTTCTTTTGTGACTGCATCATAGTATCCAATCAAGTTGGTCAGGCAAGACTTCCCCTTAACAAAACCATGCTGTGTCTGAGCTATAACTGAAGTCTTGTCTAAATGATCCTGCAGTGCTTCTTTAACCAGTGCCTCCATTAATTTTCCTGGCACAGAAGTTAAGCTCACAGGTCTATAATTACTTGTGTCAGCCTTTGATCCTCCTTTGTAAATTGGGGTCACATTTGCACATTTCCAGTCAATGGGTACCTCCCCTGAGTCCAAGGGCTCTCATAATTATGGCTAAGGGTTTGCTTACTTCCTTTGCTGCCTCCTTTAATATAACTGTATAGATCCCATCCACCCCGGGTGCCTTTCTTGTGTTTATCTTCAACAGTTTCTCCTCCACTTTACTCCCAGTTATTTCAAGATTCTGTAGCTTTCTGCTAGAGTTGAATACACCTCTGGCATACCCCTTGCTTTATAACTCCTCATGTGTGAATGTCGATGCAAAATATTCATTTAGTTTGTTAGCTACCTCAGCAGGATCATCAACAGTTGACCCACCAATATCAAGTGGACCAATCTGATTCATCCCCTTCCTTCTAGAGTTTACATAAGTAAAGAACTCTTTGCTGTTTTTCTTTGCATCCCTTGCCAAGGATTTCTCGTAATCTGCCTTCGCCTGCCTAACCTCCTTTGTAACTTGGTTGCATATCAACTTGTATCTATCACAGGCTTCTGTGTCATGTGTTAATTTGTAAGTATCCCATGCATTTTTCTTCTCTGCCATATGCCTCATTAGTTCATCTGACATCCATTTTGGCCTAAACCTTGAACAATATTTCTTAGTTGGTATGTAAAGCCTAGTAGCTTCCAAGATAAGTTCTTTGAATGCTTCCCATTTTGAATTTGCTGTTGGTAACATCATCAGTTGATCCCACTGTATAGAATTTAAATACTGTCTCAGTCCATCGTAGTCGCCTTTACGGAAGCAATAACCCTTCCCTTTACCCCTAATGGTAGTTACCTCTTTGAGTAAATCCCACTTCAGCACACTGTGATCACTACCACCTAGTTCATTTATCTGCAGATTCTTAATGCATGAAGAATCACTGCTGATAATCAAATCAAGAGTATTACTCCCTCTAGTTGCCTCCCGAACATGCTGATGTAGAAAACAATCCTCCAATAAATCCACAAAAGCCCTGCTAGTGTGTGAGTAACCAGCCCCCAAATTCCAGTCAATATCTGGGAAAATCTCCCATTATAAGACTCTCTGATTTACTGGCCCACTCTATTTCCCTGTACAGTTCCTTATTATACTCATCAGAGTCATTAGGCCTATAGCACACTCCTACTCTCAATTTTGATCTCCCAATGCTTATGTCACACTAAAGTGACTCAACACTGCACTGTTCAGCGATGTCGACTGGCTTCACTTCCTTGGTTTTTATGTGTTTCCTAACTAATAGCATAACCCCTCCCCCCTTCCTATCCTGTCTATCCTTTCTGTAGACGTTGTACTCCCCAAATTGCAGTTCTGCATCCCTTATATCTGTATGACACCACGTCTCTGATATCCCAACAATATCTGCCTTTGATGTTTGGAGCAGTACCTCAAATTCATCAAATTTATTTACTAAACTCCTAGCATTGGTGTACACGCAAGTATACCTGCACCTGTTTCTATTCTTAGCTACCCTAACACAACCCATGTGTTTACTTGTACCGCAATGGCTCCCAGCAGTCTCTGAAATACCATGCATCTTGTTTTTCAGGCTTCTGCTCATTCTAATAGAAGCAGTGCAAGAATCTCTTTCACCTCTGCCAGTGGCTACTGTCAATCTATTGGTCTTTGTCTCCCCCCAAGCTAGCAGTTTTCCGACCCACCTAACACTGCCTCGATAGCATCAGCAAATATTCTTGCCCCCTTTCTATTTAAGTGTATCCCATCCCTGTAGAAGCAATCTCTCCTGTTAACAAGTACAGTCCAGGCTGAAAAAAATTCTACCCCTTGAGTCTTGCACAATCTTTCCAGGGCCAAATTGATCGACAAGGCTCTCATCATATACTCCCTCCTATCGTGTCTGGGCAGAATTGCAGACACTTTCAAATTCAACCCTAATTCTCGGCTTTTGTTCAACAGTGACCTGTACTTGTTAAGTAATGTTAAGACATGGTGCGATTCAATTTAGGGGATGTAGAATTTGAATATAGTGAGTACAACATATAAGAAAGAACATACAGGACAGGAGAGGGGAAGGTGTTAATCTCTTCGTTAAGAAGCACATAGAATCTAATGTTGTGCATTCAGTTGTTGAGTCAGTTTGGTGTGACATAAGCAGTGGGAAAACAAATATAAGTGTAGGAGTATGTTATAGGCCAAATGACTGGATTGACTATAATGAACAGCTATACAGGCAAATAGGTGGGTGAGTAAAATGGAATGTTTTATAATGGGAGATTGTCATATTTTCATTTTCATATGGACTTCCAGTCCACATCTGGAGAGATATGGACTGGAAGTTGTTAGCTGGATGCCCACATATCAGTAAAGCCTTTCTCGGTGTATTGGATGACTGTTTTCAGCATATTAGAGAAGTTAGTCAGAGAATACTCTTGAATTAGGCAACACGTGAATTTTTGACAGAATGGGGAGGAGAGATTTTAAGCCAGAGAAGATTTAAAAGAGGAGATTCCAAGTTACTAAGTCTCTGACAGAGAATATTAGAGCAGACATATGTACAAGTACCACCTTTGAAATGAAAGTAATCTTACAGTAAATAATTAGGAACAGCTGAGACAAGCACTGGTTGAATCAACCGATAATTGGGATTCTGTCAGAAAAAGTAAGTGAGGCTTGACATGATCTGAGCAGACCCCAGAAAAGTGTGGAAATGGATTTCGAGACTGGAACCGAGACTATGTATATTTGTGAAATGAATCAGGAAGTGTTTGGGAGGGTTATATCTTTTTATCTTTATATCTCAGACAGTTTTTAAATTGTATACAGTGAGACCAACTGATGATGTCACCAACAGCAGATTCTAAATGGGAAGCATTCAAGGAATTAATCCTAGAAGCTACTAGGCTTTTCATACCAACTAAGTCATCACTCCACGAAATTTTAGTATAAAATGTGTTTTTACTACAGTTTAAGTTTAAGTATCAAAAAGTGTCCTCACAAGAAGATTAACTAGATTGTGATCCCTTGGTGTGAAATTTCTGATTTTCATTGGGTAATTAGCCAGCTTGAAGCATTATTTATCTGTATCCTCTATCAACAGAGGATACAGATAAATAATGCTTCAAGCTGGCTAATTACCCAATGAAAATCAGAAATTTCACACCAAGGGATCACAATCTAGTTAATCTTCTTGTGAGGACACTTTTTGATACTTAAACTGTGGTAAAAACACATTTTATACTAAAATTTCGCCATGTTTTCACCTGGCATTTGACTGGGGAGGTGTCCCAAACTGTAAAATCCAAGCTGAAAGAGTGCTCCAACAATCTGTGCTTTTAACTGCCGAACTTCCCGAAGAAATATGTATATAGTGATTCCCCCCATCATAAACTTTCTGTGGACAGACTGTATCTACGTAACTGTGTGTTTTCCTTGAAAACTGACCTCACCATCATTTTCTACATCCTGGAAAACCACAGAAGAAAGTAGCTGCATCTCTCTCTCTCTCTCTCTCTCTCTCTCTCTGTCATTGGTTCTTTAGGTTGGGTATTCCCCCATCTCTACGTGACCAGGGGAGAGCCCAAAACTTTGCCTGCAAACTGTACGGCACCAAATATACCCACAGACTTGTGGTTTATGCAAACAACAACTCTTGGAACCTTCCATCAAACTGATACGCTCCATGGAATCTGCTAATCTGGATAACCTCACAAATCCGAATTTCTTGTAAAATGGAAAAAGTAGATCTAGAAATGATCCCAGATGGCCAACTAAGTCAACCTGAGGATACCCTTGCAGGTAAAAACTCAACTGAACAGTTGGAGGACCCTGAAGAACAAAAACAGGAGACCACAGGGAAGAAAAAGAATAAAAAGACGACAGTTCCAAAATCCGACTGGGAAATGCATAGCAACAGCAAAGCAAAGGATCCGCAGGAGCAGAGTAAAGGAGTCGAAGATCCGAAGCAAGGGGATAAAACCTCTCCGCTTGACCCCACCCTGCCCCAAGGAACGGTCCTGGAGCAGATGCTGATTCTTCAAATGGCTCTTGAGAACATCATGAAAGATAAAAGCAGCAGTATATCCTCCGCACATAGAGCAGAGATTGTCCTCCACTGCGCCAAACTGGAGATGTTATTATTTCAAACAAATTAAGAGTACCAGAAGGCGATCGCCGTCCGGGAGGTCCTCCGTGTGGATGGTGGCAACCAAATGCCATAGCACGTCCCATCCCATGCACAGGTGCTGAGGAGCAAACAAAATGAAACAGGGAAAATAAATGACCAACCAATGCATTGAAGGAAGACTCCTGAAAACCCTAAATATCGTTATCCTCAGACCCACTGGTGAGCAGAAACACTAGGAACAAATAAAACAAAAAGTAATAGATAACCTGAAGGAAGACTGAAAATACCAGTATCAAATCCATAAGGAAAACAAGAAATTCTGGAATAGTCATTGAGACAGAAAGTAAGGAGGAAACAGAGAAAATAATAACAAACCCGAAGATAAATGCCTTGGGACTCACAGCAGAGGCCCCAAAAAAGAAAGGGCTATCAATAATTATTTTCAATGTGGATCAGGACTTGCAGCCACAGCAATTAACAGAGGAAATATATAGAAGGAACCTCCAAACTCACCTACCAGAACAAGATGGGGCAGCACTAGTGACTCCAAAATACAGGACCAAATCAAAAAGGCGCCTCCGTAGCCAGGTGGGAAGGAGCAGCAGTGCGTAGCACACGCTACTTGATTAGACCGGGGTTCGAGCCCGTCACCACCAAATACGGAGGATGCGGAAAGGTCAGGGAATGACCACCGCATATCTCGGAGCAATATGGCCTTAGTTGCTAATGCTCCTAAAAACTAAAATAACAATAACAACAACAACAAATCAAAAAACAGTGGTGGGTACAACTGGACGGTGGAGTTGACTCTGCCTGCTTGGCAAGCCTTAAAAACACAAAGCAAAATATACATTGAGTAGAGTAGTCTATGGTACAGGGAGCACGTGGCCATACCAAAGTGTTTCAGATGCTGCAAGTATGGCCACACCACTCACACCTGCGGCCAAATGGAACCAACTTGCAGCCACTGCTCGAAGAGAGGACATAACTTCAACTACTGTCCCAACAAAACCAATGAACCAGTCTGCATAAATTGCAAAATCCTTCAATTAAAACATGCAATCTATCAGGGATACAAAATGCCCCCACCTACTGGAAAATCAAGAGCACATACCAACAAAGAATCGATTATGGGGACGGACCATAAACAATATAACGGCATACTGAAAATCCACCAACTGAATGTGCAGCGGGCCCAAGTGGTGGTCGACCAAGTTCGCTTCAAAACAGATGAGGACAACGCTGATGTGATAATCATCCTCGAACCATACACCCACCAGAAGTGGGTGAGAGGCTATCCTCTCAAATACAAAATTGTACAAAGTGATGAAGACATCCCCTGGGTGGCCTTACTAATAAGGAATCCGGAAATAATGGTGACAAAAATACCGCCACTCTGCACACCCTGGGCAGCCTGTGCCCACATCATATGCTCCATAGGAAGTTTCTACATGATAGCATTATACTGCAGGCCGGGGGTAGAGATCGACTTTGCCATAGCATACCTACAAACAGTACAGATGATCCTGGCAGGACAGAAAGTCATGGTCAGAGCGAACGTGAATTGCTGTTCACCTGTCTGATATAGCTCGACACCAGACCGCCAAGGAACTGCAAACAGACAGAAGTTGGAGGACTTCCTCGCCAACTCAATCTTCACAGCGAAAAATCAACCATTTTGCCTCCCAACATTCTGCAACATGCAATGGGAAGCAACGATCGCTATAACCTTAACCTCCAGAAATATAGATACAAACATCACGCAATGCACGGTACAAAATGCATGGACTACGTCTGACTACCAAACCATTGCCTACTGCATAGAAAGGAACCAAGCTAGAACAGCTGCCGCTAAACACATGCTGAACAGATTTGAAATAGGGAAAGCAAATTGGGATGTTTATGAAGAATATCTCACTACCCAAAGGAAAAAATATATGGATGACCTGACCAGACGGGAAGGCAGCGGCGAGAGAGGAGACCCCAATCAGTTACAGCCGGATATAACCTGTATTATCACTTACATTTGCCTTAGAAGGTTATTGCTTTCCCGAGTTGCCCCATACTTTTTCCCACTACTGTACTATATGTAGTACGAAACTCAACACCGTGCCTAATGACATTCTTCTTCTTCCCTCCCACTCGAGCGCACGTCCCTTATGCAGTCCTATCCCATCTTTGTTAAGTGGATCACGGCACAATGAGATAGCATTACTTGATCAGCTGTTAACCAGCTTGATAGATGGAATATTCGGATAACAAAGAGAAATTAGAGTCTTCATCAGAGAAGGAGTAATGTAAATTCAAAATAGACTTCAAGGTGTAATCTGAATCTCATGGTTGCGAGTCAATTGTTGTCAGGCAGTTCCTTATGCAGGGAATCAGACTTCCGAGCCCAGTGGTTACTCGCTGGGATGTTTGGAACTTTCACCCCGTGTAGATATGAGATTAATTTTTTCATCGATGAAGTTCCTTTTGGCTGTATTTTGTCCCCAAATACCAGTCCCTGGGAATTAGTCCCCCACTAAAATGAGCGTCTTGGCCAATGGGAGCATGGTGAATGCGTAGGGAGGATGGGGGGCTATATATTCAGGTGAGAGACAAGGAACGGGGGAACCCATTTTTTCCTGACCGATTGCTGCTTCTTTGATCAACTGCTTGTTCCTTGATCGCTTTCTCGCTCTGCTTGCCTTGTTTTGAGATTTGAGAATTTGCTCCCAACAAGATTTTTCCTGCAGATTAGAGAGGTTGATTCTGCTGTTTCGCTGGCGTATCACTTACCCAAAGACTTTCTTGCTGAAGCTACCAGAAGAGTGTGGTAGGAAGAAAGAGGTGCAGACATTGAAGCAGTTACAGTTGGACCAAGGCAATGAGCTTACTGGTAAGTCCCACGTATGCTTATCCTAATTTTATAGTACAGGAGCAGAAGTATTAATGAGAATATTAGACGTCCATAACTCTCTCTTAACCTGATAAAGCCCAATAGCATTAGCATTAGTAGAGGCATTTGATGCAAGAAAGCAAGCTTATGCAGCATCAGCCAAAAAAAAAAAATAAATAAATAAAAAATAACCACTTCCACTTCACCCCTCTGTTCATTCGAAATACTTGTCCAGTTGAGCCTTAAACTTATTTAGGCTATCAACTTCCATGACAAGGGATGGAAGTCTATTCCAGCAACTAACCACCTGCTGGCTAAAGGCAAATTTCCTCATGTCTATCCTACATCTGTCTTTCCTCAATTTGAATTTATGCCCTCTCAGGTGATTATTCTGAGCAAGAGGAAGAATCCCATCAGCATTGAGCATGCTCAAACCATTCAAGGCTTTATACACCTCTATCAGATCACCTCGCCGGTGCCTAGTCACCAGACACTGTAATTTGCAAAACTTAAGCCTTTCTTCGTAAGAGCACCCCTTTGTTCTATTCACTAATCTTGTTGCCCTTCTCTGTACTCATTCCAGCATCTCTACATCCTTCTTGAAATGAGGGCTCCAGACCTGTATACAGTACTCTAGGTGTGGTCTGACCATTGCCTTATACAAGGGAATAATCACCTCCTTATCCCTGCTAAAAAAATTCCTGTATATCATCGACAATACACCATGAGCTACTCTTGCAGCCTGTCTGCACTGCTCAGAAAACCATATCTGCCTGCACAACCACCCCCAGGTCCCTTTCATTCTCTACCACTGTCAGTGTAGTGCCACAGAGTTGATACGTTGCTCTGGGGTTGCTGTTTCCCATATGTAGTACTTTACATTTGTCAATGTTAAACTTCATTTGCCACCTCTCAGCCCATCTGCTCAACCTTTCCAGATCCTGTTGCAGTAGCATAGTGTCAGTAGTGTCCTTGACAACCCTGCCAACTTTGTATCGTCTGCAAACTTGGACATTAAGCTTGATATACCATCATCAATATCATTTATAAATACAGAAAACAATAATGGACCCAATACTGAACCCTGAGGGACTCCACTAATAACATTAGTCCACGATGAGCAGTGTCCATTGATTAACACTCTCTGTTTTCTCCCCCTCAACCACCCCTTTATCCATAGCAGCAATTTGCCTCCAATGCCACCCTGCTCCAATTTGTGCAGCAGTCTTCCATGTGCAACAGTATCAAAAGCCTTTCTAAGATCCAAGTATATAATATCAAAGTTATTCCCTGCATCCAGTTCTTTTGTGACTGCATCATAGTATCCAATCAAATTGGTCAGGCAAGACTTCCCCTTAACAAAACCATGCTGTGTCTGAGCTATAACTGAAGTCTTGTCTAGATGATCCTGCAGTGCTTCTTTAACCAGTGCCTCCATTAATTTTCCGGGAACAGAAGTTAAACTAACAGGTCTATAATTACTTGCGTCGCCCTTTGATCCTCCTTTGTGAATTGAGGTAACATTTGCACATATCCAGTGCATGGGTACTTCCCCTGAGTCCAAGGAAGCTCTCATAATTATGGCTAAGGGTTTGCTTACTTCCTTTGCTGCCTCCTTTAATATAACTGTATAGATCCCATCCACCCCAGGTGCCTTTCTTGTATTATCTTCAATAATTTCTCCTCCACTTTACTCTCAGTTATTACAAGATTCTCTAGCTTACTGCCAGAGTTGAATACACCTCTGGCATTCCCCTCGCTGAATAACTCCTCATGTGTGAATGTCAATGCAAAATATTCATTCAGTTTGTTAGCTACCTGAGCAGGATCATCAACAGTTGATCCATCGATAACAAGTGGACCAATCTGATTCATCCCCTTCCTTCTAGAGTTTACATAAGTAAAGAACTCTTTGCTGTTTTTCTTTGCATCCCTTGCCAAAGATTTCTCGTAATCTGCCTTCGCCTGCCTAACCTCCTTTGTTACTTGGTTACAGATCAACTTGTATCTATCATAGGCTTCTGTGTCACGTGTTAATTTGTATGTATCCCATGCATTTTTCTTCTCTGCCATATGTCTCATTAGTTCATCTGATATCCACTTAGGCCTAAACCTTGAACAATATTTCTTAGTTGGTATGTAAAGCCTAGTAGCTTCCAAGATAAGTTCTTTGAATGCTTCCCATTTTGAATTTGCTGTTGGTAACATCATCAGTTGGTCCCACTGTATAGAATTTAAATACTGTCTCAGTCCATCGTAGTCGCCTTTACGGAAGCAATAACCCTTCCCTTTACCCCTAATGGTAGTTACCTCTTTGAGTAAATCCCACTTCAGCACACTGTGATCACTGCCACCTAGTGGTTCATTTTCCTGCAGATTCTTAATGCATGAAGAATCACTACTGATAATCAAATCAAGAGTATTACTCCCTCTAGTTGCCTCCTGAACATGCTGATGTAGAAAACAATCATCCAATAAATCCACAAAAGCCCTGCTAGTGTGTGAGTGACCAGCCCCCAAATTCCAGTCAATATCTGGGAAATTAAAATCCCCCATTATAACACTTTCTGATTTACTGGCCCACTCTATTTCCCCGTACAGTTTCTTATTATACTCATCAGAGTCATTAGGCCTATAGCACACTCCTACTCTCAATTTTGATCTCCCAATGCTTATGTCACACGAAACTGACTCGACACTGCACTGTCCAGCGATGTTGACTGGCTTCACTTTCTTGGATTTTATGTGTTTCTTAACTAATAGCATAACCCCTCCTCCCTTCCTATCCTGTCTATCCTTTCTGTAGACGTTGTACTCCCCAAATTCCAGTTCTGCATTCCTTATATCTGTGTGACACCACATCTCTGAAATCCCCACAATATCTGCCTTTGATGTTTTGAGCAATACGTCAAATTCATCAAATTTATTTACTAAACTCCTAGCATTGGTGTACACGCAAGTATACATTCATCTGTTCTTTTTCTTAGCTACCCTAACACAACCTATGTGTTTATTTGTACCCCAATGATTCCCAGCAGTCTCTGAAATATCCTACATCTTATTTTCCAGGCTGCGGCTCATTCCAATAGAAGCAGTGCAAGAATCACTTTCACCTCTGCCAGTGGCTACTGTTAATCTATTAGTCCTTGTATCCCCCCAATCCAGCAGTTTTCCGACCCACCTAACACTGCCTCGATAGCATCAGCAAACATTCTTGCACCCTTTCTATTTAAGTGTATCCCATCCCTGTAGAAGCAGTCTCTCCTGTTAACAAGTACAGACCAGGCTGAAAAAAATTCTACCCCTTGAGCCTTGCAGAATCCTTCCAGGGCCGAATTGATCGACTGGGCTCTCATTATATACTCCCTCCTATCGTGTCTGGGCAGAATTGCAGACACTTTCAAATTCAACCCTAATTCACGGCTTTTTTTCAACAGTGACCTGTACTTGTTAAGTAATTCCGCCGGTCTCCTATTCTTAATAAGAAGCATCTAAATGAGAAGAATTCTAAATAAGAAGCATCCCTCCTCATTAGGTACACTTACTGATGTAATATTACCGATACAATACCTTACTAATTTTAGAGTGTAACATAAATAGTAAATCCATTAGTGGTAATGTGATTCCTTAAACCCAGACTGTTATGCATTGATGTAGAACAGTATATATATATATATATATATATATATAAAATATTATTAGTATAAAATACAGTAAGTAGATGTTTATGCATAGAAATAAACTAATGAAAATACGGTGTACCCTGGGAGCGATATACGGTGTACCCTGGGAGCGATATACGGTGTACCCTGGGAGCGATATACATTGTGAACGAAGGGGGGAAGAAAGGAACCGAAAAAATAATAATTGTAATGATTGAAAAGTAAACCAAATGAATTTTTTGAAGAAACAACCAAGGTGGAGATAGCATTGCAGAGTCTTTCATAATTTTTGTGTCTTCATCAGAGGCCATCCACCAAAATCATGAAAAAGACAGCAATGCTCTTATTTCTGTTTCCGACATGCTCTGTATGTCAAAGTACACGTGCGAAAGTCAAGGTGGCAATATCAATTTTAAATTTTGAATAAAATTTGAATAAAATTATACCAAGTTTGCAATTACATAATGTGTTAATAAGGTATTGCACATTATGTAATTGCAAACTTGGTATAATTTTATTCAAATTTTATTCAAAATTTAAAATTGATATTACCACGTGGACTTTCACACGTGTACTTTGACATACAGAACATGTCGGAAACAGAAGTAAGAGCATTGCTGTCTTTTTCATGATTTTGGTGGATGACCTCTGATGAAGACACAAAAATTATGAAAGACTGCAATGCTATCTCCACCTTGGTCGTTTCTTCAAAAAATTCATTTGGTTTACTTTTCAATCGTTACAATTATTATTTTTTCCAGTTCCTTTCTTTCCCCCCTTCGTTCACAACGTATATCGCTCCCAGGGTACACCGTATTTTCATTAGTTTATTTCTATGCATAAACATCTACTTACTGTATTTTATACTAATAATATTTTATATATATACATTATGGCTGTAGGGTACTTTTGCGATAGCAATGACCCTGATCCATAATTCATGTTATTGTAATTCAGTCTTATCTAATATTATCTAATCTAATTCTTAATTTTCTTCCCCCTATAGCATATAACTTCTCTATTGCATTATTCTTGATGATTATATATATATATATATATATTTATGCACCTATACTCTGGTAAGATGAGAATTGGATTCTAGAGTACAAGCAGTTCCAACTGAGGACTACACGAAGAACGTTAACATATTTGCATACATGCGAATATGTTAACTACAAAAATGCTTATTGTAGTATTTTTTCTCTATTTTAGTATGAGAAAGAAGACATTGTGTATTCTGTATCTATTATATATCTTTGTGAAATTAAAAGTGAATAAATTATGTTTTGTTTAAGTATTTTTGCCTCTGGCCCATTCTCTTGCTACATGTTATCCTTAGTAGAGTTCTATAGTAAAGGGAGCATAATAAGTCTATTTATTAGCAGCAGTCCGGGATCTGACTATAATATATGCATGCTTATAAGGGGATTTTGGAGTGAGTTAGTCACAATGCAAGACCCAAGTCGCAAGTCCTCCTTATCATGACGATCAGAAGAATTTTAGGACATGCAAGGTGAAATGTCCAATCATATGCCCCTAGACAGTCACCTAGGTATGCAGGCTTTTTTTGGAACATCATTTATTAAAATGTATTAATAACCAAACCTGCCTGGGATCCTAGGCAATGCACAAAGCATCTTAGGTAACACTGATAGTTAAAAGGATTACCCTTGCATAACACTGATGGCCAGATTACAGCCTAGCATTACAATATAGACAAACCAGAAACCTGTATACAAAATGATAAAGAAGTACAAGAGACTGTCTTGGGAGCGACTCGTACAAGTAACGGAAACTCAAATCCCTGGAGAGTGGTGTATAAAATCACCACCAATAAACTCCCCAGAGGTGAAGTGATGTATGTATTGTATGTATTTATTTGTCTTGGGCGGCACCTGGAACGTTAGTTCATCTCCGCCTCGTTAACTTATACAACTATACAAAGATTAAATACTGTACAAAAGAAAACCTCAACAGATTGAGGTACACACAGATAATTTCAAAGTAAATAATGAAAGTAATCTTATGCATATTAACATAAAAAAAAAAGAAAAAAAAAACAAGCTCAAAGAAAATAATTAAGGATAACAGTACCATTCAACTGACAAAACTTAGCACAAGCCCAGAAGCAGGCACAAACCTTAAAAACAGTTGAGGTTAAATCCAGTAAGTCCTGCAGTCATTAGTAGCAAAGTCACAGTCAATCACCAATAACAAAGTCACAGTCAGTTAACAGCCATCCGAGCAAAGGAGCACAGGAATTTTCATCGCCAAATTGAGTTGCAGTTGTAGGACACTAGTAGAGTTTCAAAAAAAAAAAAAAAACACAACACACACACAGAGCACAAGTCCAGAGTTGTAGATCTTGTTGAGAAAATGGGCGTCATTGCAGTGAAGGTGAAGCGTCTTGAGCTGAATTTGAAACATTCGCATGTGTAGTCATTGCAGAAAGGATTGCGAGCCTTTTATTGAAGGTTGCCTTAGCAAAATCCTGAAAAGCGCAGTAACTCGTGGCATTTGATACAAAATTAGGTTCCATTCCTGATGAAAAGTTGGGAATTGCATTCTGCAGAATTACTCGAAATTCATTGTATGAGGGACAAGAGTACAACACTTGCTGCCAATCTTCCACACCGCCAAAATGGCAGAGTTCCGTAGGAGACAAGCGAAATTTAAACAATTTCTTAATTAATGATCCGTGTCCTGATATCAAATAGGAGGTAAACAAGGCAAGGCTAAACCAGACTGTAGATTTTTTATCCGTAAGAGAGTCAACTTCAGGAAAAAACTTACGCGTTACACTGCCCAGTGTTGTGTCATCCCACCTACCCTGCCATAAGTTGATCAACTCTTGCCAAATTCTTTGTCATTCGGCTTTAACATCGACTTGAGTGTTAATAGAAATACCAAGGATCTGAGTGGGAATCTGACGTTTCAGGCGATAACATAAGCCTCTGAAAATTACGTAGAGATCGAGTGGTAACGTCCCGGCTAAAACCTGTAAAGCAGGTGTTGAAACTGTTCGACAAATCTTCAAAATACAAAGTAACATTGTACACTGGATTGACATCAATTTTGATTGAAATTGTACAGTCTGCACCCTATGGAACCAAACGCCAGCAGCATAGGTAACCATAGGGAGAAACACGGAGTTATAGTAGATTCTTAAACATCTTCTAGAAAGACCCCACTCGGTTCTAGAAACTCTGACAAGAGCGCCGGTGAAATTTCTGATCTTAATTCGCAGATTGGATAAATGAGGGAGAAAGTTTAACTTGCTGTCAATAGTTATTCCCAAAAGTTTAATTTCCGTTATTAGAGGTATTTGTCTGTTGTTTATTTTAACTCTTGGTGGTCGACGAACATCCAATTTAGAGCCAAGGATCATAATTTTTGTCTTGGTAGAACTAATTTTTAACTTATTTTCAACTGTCCATTGTTGAAGATCAGATAGAACTTTCTCAGCGGATATTTCAATAGAAGACCTTGAATTTCCACCAACAAGGACTGTCAAATCATCCGCATATGCCATGATCTTCACGTTGTCAAAAGTTCAGGTAATCCAACCTTGCAGGACAAAGTTCCAGAAAAGTGGTCCCAAAATGGAGCCTTGAGGACACCCTCGAAAGATCTGACGCAAAATTTGTCTGTACTTAGATCTGGCGGTGATAAATCTGTTAGAGAAATAGCTCTTAATTAGAAGATAAAGTTGCTGGGAACATTCGGCATGACGTAAACGTTTGAGGGCACTTTCCCACCAAAGAGAATCAAAAGCACCCTCGAAGTCAATAAAGATAGCAAGAGTATACTTGAAACTGGAGTGTTCAACAGAAGAAATGAAGTCTACAAGGGCGTCCTCGCAGGACCTTCCAGGAGTGAATCCATATTGATTAGGCTCAATTAATCCCTGTTCCAATATTAAGTTGTTTAATCGCAGGGCAATTAAACGTTCTAATAGCTTACCAAGGTTGGCCAATAACGCTATAGGCCGATAAGACCTCGGTTCCTGGGGGGGCTTGTCAGGTTTCCTAATCAGCTTGATAAGGGCTGTCTTCCACAGATCTGGGAAAGTCCCAGCATTTAAACATTTATTGAAAAGTTGTAGAAGTATACTGGGCTTAATCTTGGCGAGCCGTACTATAAAGGTACTCTCCAGCATGTCCATCCCTGGGCATTTCTTAACTTTCACTTGTTTGACTACTGTGTCCAACTCGATAGCACTAAAAGGCTCAGTCTTAATTGAAGAATCGTACAGAGAATTGGCAGAGGTGAAGTGATGACCACAACAAAGATGATGCAGGGAGTCCTCAATAACTTGGGAGGACTCAATAAAAAACATCCTTACCATCATTATCCAAGACCCGCTGGACATATTAACCGAAGGCCAGTGTGCTATCTGCCAAGCAAACAACGACTATGAGACTCAACATCAGGAGTCTCCATTCACCACTGATGAACTCCATGAGGCGGCACAGCAAACCAGAAACAAGTGTCCTCGTCTTGACCTCATTGAGCCAGAAATGGCTAAGAAAGTTGCGGAGGTTATTATTATTATTATTATTATTAGCCATATGGTGCAAGGAAGCCTGAGGCTTATGCTGCACCATATGGTGTGAGAGAGAGAGAGAGAGAGAGAAAATAAGTAGAAAGGAATCACCAAGATAGAGAAGAATGATGATATGCAGCTCAGAACCCTGGGGGGGGGGGGTGCCAAGCCCATATCATCAGATGTGAGCCCCTGGGGTGAATATGCCAGAACTCTTGCTTCAGCTGTTCAATACCTGTCTTAGAGAAGGCCAGTTCCCCTCTTGCTGGAGGACGGCCAACTTAAAATTGATCCCCAAGAATCCAAATAAACCCAGGACAAACAACGCATACAGATCCATAGCCCTGCTATCAACACTTAGCAAACTCTATGAAAGATTATTGCATAAAAAGATCAACAACCACTATAACGAAGCAAATCTAAACTCACCCAAGCAGTCAGGATTGTCAACTATCAATGCTATTCAGAGCCTCCTCATTAAAGCTATACTAAGAAATACTTCCTGGCCATCTCTGTGGATTTTGCCGGGACGTTCGACACTCTCTGGTGGCCAAGCACCCTGGCCAGGCTCAGGGCAGATGGAATGCCAACAAACCTCTACAATAGGGTCAGAACCTACCTCACAGATAGGAGTAACAATGCCCTACAAGAAACTGACCTGGCCGATCTGCAGGGGCTGCCCCCAGGGATCTGTCCTGGGGCCGCTCCTGTGGAATATGGTATTTGAAGAGTTCCTCACCATGGACCTGGGCGAGGTGGAGGCCCAGGCCTTTGCAGACAGCCCTGTGCTGATGATCGCAGCAGACTCGAGATTGGGCCTTGAAACATTGGGAAAACAAGAAGTCCTTGAAACTCTACAAGATTGGGCAAAATTCCATACTCTAAAGATCTCACCTGAAAAAAACGGACTCAGTGCCACTTAAAGGGATGTTAAACCTCAGAAAACCACTGCAAAACAAACTAGCAGGACAACCAATCAGGCTGTCAAATCACATCAAATACCTGGGCACAATCATTGACCGCAACCTATTCTTCAAACCACATCTAACCTACGTGAAAGAGAAACTGCGGAGATATGCAGCATGTTGCCAGAGTTACATGCAGGGATTGGGGGCTAAATAGGAGAACTCTGTCCTTGTACTATAAAGCTATTTTCATCCCGACTATAACATACTGCTTTCCCATATTGTATATGAAAGCAGGAACAACAGTGAACAGAAGAATCCTGGAAATGATCCAATGCAATATACTGCTGGCAATAACAAGAGCGTGCAATATGGTAAACACAAGTGCCCCTCAGGTCCTGGCAGGGGTCCTACCAGTAGATCTAGAGGTGACCCGTTGCAGACTTATGTACCTGCTAGCTAAAGGAATCTCAACTACCTTCAACGGCCTCACCATCGATTCCACTAATAACCGAAGAAACGAGAAACAAAGAATAGTGGACCACCTAGTACAAATTTGGCAGAGGAGATGGATGGAAACAGATAAAGGAGCAGTAACAAAAAAATTCATTCCACCAGTCACCAAACAATAACCTAAGCCCCCACATGGCTCTACCCGGGCCTAAATACCACCTTCCTCCTCACTGGCCACAGGCCCTTCAGGGCGAAACTTAACACCCTTGGCATCATTGGAGAAGTATACTGCCTCTGTGGAGAACCAGAAACATGGCACCATGTCATGCATGAGTGCAAAATATATGAAGACCTTAGATGCCAACTGATCACAAAAATCAGATACCTACCCAATAATCAGGAAAACCACCTCCTCAACTCACCAGAGGAATTTGCGGCCTTTAGTCGCTATGCGCGGGATTTTTTCTCCAGGAGGAAGATGCAAATGGCCATAAACCGGGGTGGGCCAAACTGAGAAATCGAAGGTAGACACCAAACTGACAGGACTCAGAAACCATGGATGGGATTCTATCTCATGAAAGACAACCACTCAAACAGGACATCTAATAACCAAGGACAGGACGCTGTCCCAGGAAAGACCGCAAACCTATCGGACAAAACAGCAGCTAAACTGCACAAACACCTTGTTGGTGTGAGTGACCCACCTTTTACTCCTACTCCCCTGGTGTGTGGGGTACCTGTCTCCTTTCTTCCCTGCCGTCTCTCTCTTCCCTCTAGTGTTGCATGGGTATGTCCCACTGATAAAACTGGGGCCATCTTTCATATTGGCCTCATATTTCTGTCTTTTCCCCAGCCTTCAATCTCTCCCCACTCACTCTTACCATACATCACAGCGTATGCCCCACACACAATCAAAATTTAAATTCCAAATTCAAACGCATAAATCAGGTACTTCTGATCTGTAAACCTTTTTAGCACCTCACCCCTAAAAAAGCTGCTTTTTTTTTCTTAACTAGATGGCAGAACCTGCCAGAGTAATTATCCTAAACTCTAAACTACTAGTGTACCTAGTCTGCCTCCATGGGGCTAAGTGAGGGCAACGTTGGGCCTCTTCAGGGGTCCAGTGGCCAAATGGCCAGAAGAGCAGCAATATACAACATTACACATATACAAAATTCATACACTTTTAAATCTCTGGCCTTTTACAGTGAACTGTTACACTCACAATGAAAACTACGTGGAGATGGGGGGAACTCCTGGTGTCGCTTGACACGAATACACTTTACACTTACACCTACTAAGAAATACTGTTCAAGGTTTAAGCCTAAATGGATGTCAGATGAACTAATGAGACTCTTGGCAGAGAAGAAAAATGCACGAGATGCATATAAATTATCAGGCAACACCAAAACCTATGGTAGATATAAGCTAGCCCGTAATCAAGCCACAAAGGAGGTTAGGCAAGTGAAGGCAGATTATGAGAAATCTTTGGTAAAGGATGCAAAGAAAAACAGCAAAGACTTCTTTACTTATATAAACTTAGAGGGAAGGGGATGAATCAGATTGGTCTGCTTGATGTCGATGGTTCGATCATTGATGATCCTGCTGAGGTAGCTGACAAACTGAATGAATATTTTGCATCCTCATTCATGCATGAGGAAGTCTGTAGGGAAGCGGAGGCCAGATGCTTATCAAACCCTAGCAGGGAGCTAAATGATTTTGTAATAACTGAGAGCAAAGTGGAGAAGAAATTGTTGAAATTGGACATAAAAAAGGCACCTGGGGTGGTAGATAGCCGGAACAAACTTCCAGCTGTCATAGTGGAGTTGACAACTTAAATATGTTCAAGTCAGAACTAGACAAACATTTGGAGTGAATGGATGGGTGTAACGGGAATATATTTTTTTAAAATTTGTATGATGCTATATAAGCTTGCTTTCTTGCATCATATGCCTCTGCTAATTCTAATAATGAAATTTAAAAGTCATTCCAAATTTGATTAAAATCAGCCAAATAGAAATCTCACAATTAGACAGTTTCTTAGAAATGAATATTTCAAGTTATTAGTGCTTTAATTAGTGCTGGAAATTCTCTGTGTATCAGTGCACTGATTTGAGGAATGGGTGGGCAGTATGCATGATGCATAGAAAAGAATTCTCAGTTCAACCACGTATTTTGTGCTAAGAATTTCTTGATTGTCCTTCCTACAGTTATAATATCACTCCAAGTAATTTCCGTTTGTTTGATTCACTTAAACAACAGCATGGTGGGAAATGCTTCTCTGATTATGTGGAGATTGAAAGTGATGTACATGAATGATTATGGCTGCATCCAATGTCTTTTTACTCAGTGGGTGTCCAGAATTGATAAATTGATGGGACAAGGTTATAAATGTTTTTGGTTTTTATGCTGAAAAATAAACTGTTCAGGTCAGTTTCCTGCTTGGTTTTTTTGATGATGTGCTGATACCCCCCCCTCCCCTGATTGAAAGTATAAGGGGAAGCTTATTTTAAAAATTTATGCCTTATCATATCTTTCACTAACTAAAAATAAAATAAATATGATAATATTAAATTGCAAATATTTATATTCACATAACCCAATTCCAACTTAGGTTCCACCTCTGCTGAAGTGATAACTAATTCAGGTTGATACTGTGAGTTGCTGATAAGTAATCACAGTAGTAATCACTATTTTCTTTTTTTTTAGTATTCAATGAAAGTTCTATTTATTGATATATATAAATTGCCATTAAGAACTTATATCAGAACTTTCCGTGATATCTATTCAAATAAGGTCAAAACAATTTTGACCTTCCTTGAATTATTAGCCAGAGAGGACAGAAAAGCAAGGTGTTTTTGGTGTACTGAAGTTTTTACATGTAAAAATGTATTTTATGGCCATTTGGTATTCTGAATTATATGAATAAACAGGAAGTTCCAAAAAAAAAGAGTTTGCATTTTATGGAATGACCAACTTTCTGATTTACCATTAGAGAAAGTAAAGCAAATTTAATGCTGTTGTTATGTTTGTTATTTGGTTTTTAGGGGCATTAGCAACTAAGGCCATATTGTTCTGGGGATATGTGGTGGTCATTCCCTGACCTTTCTGCATCCTCCGTATTTGGTGGGCACGGGCTCGAACCCCGGTCTAATCAAGAAGCGTGTGCTACGCACTGCAGCTCCTGCCCACCTGGCTACAGAGGCGCCTGAATTTAATGCAAAATCTTTTAAATTCAATGGTGTGAGTGAGTCAGTGAGAGAAAAAGCTGCTAAGGTTCACAGTGAGTCAGTGAGAGAAAAAGCTGCTAAGGTTCACAATGAGTCAGTGAGAGAAAAAGCTGCTAAGGTTCACAATGTGCAAGTAACATTAAGTTGTCAATGTATGTTTTCTCATGGTTTATAAATATCTTTAAAATTTTAATTAACATGCTTATGAGATGTACAGGGTAAAACTGCCTAGTTTGTTTGCCCCTCTGTTCTTCAAAAGAGAAACAAATAAAAAATATAGTTTTTTTTCCAGCTAAATAGGGATAAAAGACTATAAGAAAATTGCTACTTCACTGAATTGTATTGCATCATTTGAATTATGTCAAATGTCAGTGAACTAGTAACAAGTGGCAACTGCAAATAGCTTGGTAAAAAAGTATGTGATATACCAGTTTTATTAATAAGCCCGTTCTTTCTTTTCATAGTAGACTGAATCTGCATTCATATGTATTTTATCATTTTTGAGATAATAAAGGTGGACAGCCTTGGCTGTTCTACTCATTATAACACTTCTGAGATTTTAATTGGATATAGAAAATTAATAACTACCTAGTAAGCATGCTGATTAGAAACTAACTGGAGGGAAAGGGATGCTGTACAGAATATTTTTAGTGAACTTGAGGAATAATAAGTAATTTTTAAAAAAAAATCCATAGAGGTAAAATATTCATAAAATTTTTTTTATAAAATGTTTATATTTATATGTTATATTATATGATGGGAAAAATTGTTTTTCTTTCATCTTTATATAAGTTTTTTAAATATTTTGAACTTGCTGTTTAAAACTTCTGTTCAGAGAAAATAGTTGAACCTGAAGACATTTGATTCAAATTTAATTATATCTGTTAATTCATAATAATATTGATTCAACAAAACAAATGAAATACAGCAGGCCCCAGTTATAATGCAGTTCACTTTACGCTGATTCGCTATAACGCTGTTCTTATATTATAACCCATATCTGACTATAACGCTGTCATAGATCACTATAACGCTCTTTTACGATTGCACTTGTGGCATATTTAACGAAATCGTTTCATTTGATGGAGTCGATAGCTTGAAAATGAATTACAAAACAACATTAAAACGTTTCCCAGGCCAACTTGAGAAATTTTCCCACGCTCAGTGAAATTTTCTCGCACGCTAATTTAATTGCATTACAGTGACTTTTTACATAGTTCCGAGATCAACATTTTAATAAATTATCAAGTATATTGCTTGTAATATTTGCGTTATATGCATTTATCCAAAGACTAATTATCACTCAGTACAGTATTAGACACTGTGTGTAACGGACAGTTTACTTGAGCATTGTATCATAATTAATGCAACCAATGCAATTACATTTTCGAAGAGTTAATAGTGGCCGATAACAATGAAAAAGCAACATCTGGGTGCAGTACGAAGACATAAATGTAAGAAAAATACTGAATTTGAAAATTAAATTAGATGTTTTGAAGCGAATCAATTCCGGTCAACAACAAGCAGATGTGTGCCATAATTTAGGACTTGCAAGTTTAACTGTAAGAACAATTATAAAAAAATAAAGAATTAATTTTAGCAGCGGGAAAGATAGCTGTTCCACTGCAAGCAACTAGGGCTAGCCGACTATTAGGATTGAAATGGAAAGACTTTAACTAATTTTATTGAAGATAATATCCAATGCAGAATTCAGTTAAGTTAAATATTATAAAAGAGAGAGAGAGATATTAGCCAGTATGATGATCTGAAGAAAACTCACCTAAAAAAAAAGTGGATCCATTTAAAACTGGTAAGGGCTGGTTGAACAGATTTAAAATCCAGGGAGAAGCTGCAAGTGCAGATGAATGAGCCGAAACTTTCAAAAAAACTTGTTAAAATTATTGAAGAGGGGTATTATGTGTTATACTTCTCAACAAGTTTTTAATATAGATGAAGCAGGACTTTTGTGGAAACGAATGCCTAAAAGAAGTTTCATATTGAAAGAAGAAAAAAACATGCCAGGTTTCAAAGTGGCGAAGGATCAGTTGACTTTATTGTTGGGTGGTAACGCTGCGGGGGATTTAAAATTAATACCCCTTTTAGTTTATTTGGAAAAGGGCCAAAGTGCAACCCAAAATCGACACATTTTTAATGATTAAATTCATCAGTTAAATTAAATCAATTTAGATCAATTAAATTAAATCAATTTAATTGGAACATTTTTAATGATTAAATTCATCAGTTAAATTAAATCAATTTAGATCAATTAAATTAAATCAATTTAATTGGAATTTTAAGTTTAATTTTGATACGTAAGTAGTTACCACATAATTATTTACATATGTAATGCAGAATATTTTATATGTTCAAATATTTGATTATTAAATATTTTGACCGACATTTGTGCATCTTTTCACTACTGTTTATTATTGATTAGGAAATATCCTATGGCACCGACCGCAACTCACAAATACATATGTTACCTTATGGGAATGTGGCACTCGCTTAGCGCGGATTCACTTAGCGCTCTGTTTTTCCAGAACGAATTATCAGCGTTAAGTGGGGGTCACCTGTACTGTACAGAGAATTGAAACTTATTCATTATACCCATAAATTTGCTATAAATGACTGTTATAAACAGGCTTGATGTATTTATTTTTGTTAATTTACTTATTTCTTTTAATTTTTATCAGGTGCTTTTGGCACTGCTGTGCTCTATCAAAAAAAAGATGATGATTCACTTGTAATATTAAAGGAAATCAACATGCATGACCTTACAGCAGCAGAAAGAAATCTGCAAATGAATGAGGTATGAAAACATGCTTAAAAAATTTAATGAGTGTTATATTGCTGATTTGTATTTTCCTCTAGCACATGCACATTTCTCTCTAGAACAGGTCTCCAGAGCAAAGCAATGTCAGCCCCATCTCTTCCATCAGGAGGTGTAAGTGATTGCATTTTAAGGTAATGGTGGGAGTGTCACGACAAGATCCAGTCTTTCTTACATTTCGAGGGTACAGTTCTAAAACTGTTTTTGCAGACTGGCCGTTATATAGTTCACCTTGATCTTTTTCTCATGAAAACTCTTAAAAGTACATAGTTGAGGTGAGTGGTCCTCTGGACACTTCAGATCACAACTTGGTGATGCTCTCTTCTTCCTCCTTTAACCTTTCTCTTATGACCATTCTCAGCCTTGTATTGTTTGGCATTACAATAATGTTAAATGGAAGAACCTGTGAGTTTTATTCTTTTTTTTCCTTCAGTTGGATTACCGTTTTAAATGTTCTGATGTCAGTATATGCTCAGATTGTGTCAGTGAAATTATTCTTGGAGGGTTGAAATCCTTTATTCCGCACTCCACCTTAAAATCCTGTTCTGCAGATAAAATAACCACTAGGTGGCAGTGATCATAGTGTATTGCTGTGGGATTTACTTAAAGATGTAACTGCTGTCAAATGCATGGGAAAAGGTTTTGCTTTCATAAAGGTGACTCTATGGTCTCAGTTTTTAAATGCTATACACTGGAACCAACTGATAATGTTACCAGCAGCAAATTTTAAATGGGAAGTATTCAGGGAAATAATTGTATAATTAGTCTTATCATGCCAGTTAAGAATACCGTTCAAGGTCTAGACCTAAATGAATGTCAGATGAAATTATGAGGATTGTGGCAGAGAAAAAAAATGCATAGGATACATATAAAAATTGTATCCAATACAATACAGTATGCAAAGGATGCACGTAAAAATTGTATCCAATACAATACAATGTACATAGGATACATATTGTATCGTATCCACTTAACAATTTATGAAAAATATAAATTGTGTGATACAGAAGCCTACAGTAGATATAAACTAGTCTGCAATCCTGTTACATATGGGTTAGGCAAGCTCAGATAAATTACGAGAAGTCTTTGGAAAAGAATGCATAGAAAAACCAAAGACTTGTGTAAACACTAGAAGGAGGGGGATGAATATCGGCCCACTTGATAACAATGGTTTAACTGTGATGATCTTGCTCAGGTTACTAACAAACTAAATATATATTTTGCGTCTATATTCACACTAAAGGAATTCTTTAGGAAAGGGAATGCCAGAGGTCTATCAGATTCTAAAAGGGAGCCAAATTATTTTGTAATAATTGAGCGGAAGATGGAAGAGAAATTGTTGAAGCTGAACATAGTTTTGATGGATCTATCTGATTAGGTAAAGGGAGGCAGTAAAGGAAGTAAGAAAACCTTTAGTTATAATTATGAGAATTTCGTTGGATTCAGGGGATGTTCCTGTGGACTGGAGATGTGCTAATGTATCAGCAATTCATAAAGGGTGGCCCTAGTAATAACAGACTCGTTAGCTTAACTTCTGTTCTATGGAAAATAATGGAATCACTGGTTAAAGAATTAATGTAGGAATATCTAGAAAGTAGTGCAATCATACTGTAGTCACAGCATGGATTTGTTAATGGGTTGGTCTTGTCTGACCAGTTTGACTGGTTACTATGATGTAGTAACAAAGGAACTGAATGCAAAAAATAATTTTGATATCATGTAATTAGATTTCAGAAGAGCTTTTGATATGTTGCACATAAAACACTTCTGTACGAAATGGAGCAGTGTGGCATTAAGGACAATTTACTGCTTTGGATAAAGAAATGGTTAAGTGGGAGAAGACAGAATGATTATGAATAGATACTGCTCTTAGTGTACTCTACTAATGTTAATTAGTGGAATCGCCCAGGGTTCATTGTTGGGCTCACTGTTCTTTTCTGTATTTATTAAAAATATTAATGAAGGCATGTCAGGCTTAATTGTAAAAGTTTGCAGTTGACATGAAGGCTGACAGGGTGGTTAATGACAGTAATTAAGGTATGCTACCGCAAGAAGATTAGAAAAATTAGGCAGATGGGTTGAAAAATAACGTACGCAAGAATAAGGAGGTGATTATCCTTTTGTATTAGGCAAAGGTTAGACTACATCTTGAGTACTGTATACAGGTTTCAAGAGATCTCATTTTAAAAGGGGCTGTGGAAAGGGTGCAGAGAAGGGCAAGGTGAGGGGGAGAAAAGAGTGCTTGTTACAAGGAAGCTTCAGTTCTATAGATTGCAGTGACTGCAGACTAGACACCTGCTTGTAAATCTGATTTAGGTGCTAAGGCTTTGAATGGATTGAGTAAGCTCAGTGCTGAACCCATTCTTCCTCTTGCTCAGAGGTCACACATATGAAGCCATAAATTCAAATTGAGGATGGATGGGTGCAGAATGAATATAAGGAAATTTGTCTTCAGCTGGTAGTAGTTGATTGATGGAATAAATCTGTTGTTCTGGAAGTGGGTAGTTTGAGGACGAACAAACTATTGGAGGGGATGAACACATGATGTGGAAAGGTTTTTTTTTTTTTTTTTGCTTTCACTGAGTAGCTTGCTTGGTTAGGAACCAATTTTGTACACTTAGCCTTTAGCCTGCAGGCTGAGTGAAGAAAACTTGGTTTTTGCCCAAATGGTAACCAAGCATACATTCACTTGCCAAAGCAGTTGGCTGTGACGTTTGCCTATCTATACTTCTCCACTGCTGTTAAAACTTGATGGTGCAACTGCCTCCTCAGTTAAAGACAAAGTGACCTACTAGCATTCTAGTTTGTTCAACTCTTTTATTCACAATCTTGGTGAACTACCTCCTACCATTATCAATACATCCACTGAATACCTCCTGAGGTCTCCTATCAAAAGGATGTCAGCAGAAATTTCAAACAGTTTTGATGTCAAAAAGCTCCAGGTCCTGATGGCATTTCTCCTTGTTCTCAAATCTTGTTCTTCTGAGTGTTTGCTCCTGTTTTATGTTACCTTTTTGTATTTATTTCACTGTTTGGAAATTTCCTTATATACTGTCAGTTTCTAAAAATGTGAGAAATCTCTCCTATCCAGTTATCATCCAATTGCACCTTACTTCTCTTTTCAAAATAATGGAGAAATCCATTAATTACAAACTCCTAAAGTATCTTGGACCTTTCCATCCTGTCATTGATTGCCAGTATGGATTTCGTCAGTGTCAATCCACCGGTGATATGCTAGCCATCTATGGAAAAGTTTGGTGGGATTAATCAGTTACTCTCAACGTTCCTAAGACATTTTTATAGTGTTTGGTATTAAGGTCTTCTTAACAAGCTTCCATATAATGCCATCTTTTTTTTTTTTTTTTTTTTGCAATTGGATATCCAGTTTTTTTCTCTGACTGCTGTCTGTAGGTACATGACTGTCTTTCTTCTATCTTCTCAATTAATGCTCGTGATCCTGATCTGTGTCGCTTTTTACAATTCTTTCTTCCTCTCTTTTCGTCTTGTATATTAATGACCTTCCACTGACTGGTAATCCTCTGTATTATTTTGATGATGATCACTTTGCATTTCACCTTCCAATTTGAGAAACCTTACCCTGCACAAACTGCTTCTACTTCTCGAATATCCACAACCAATTCCAGTGCTGATCTTCAGGTAATTCTCTAGTGGGACAAAGATAACTTAGTTCATTTCAATCCTCTCAAAAAAGAGTCTACTGCTGCTATGCTTATCTTTCATGATACTCAGATTTCTAGACAAGTTCACATCTCTGTTGGGGATTACCCTGACTACCAACTCTTTTGTCTTAATCACATCACAAAATATTGCTTCCTCTGCAGCTGAAAAATGGGTATTCTTTTTTCGCTCTTGACATTACTTTTTTTTTCTAAACACCTGTTGGCTCTGTACAAATCCGAAACCTGCCCTACCACGAAATATTATTCCCACATGGGTGTGGTGCTCCCATCTGTCTGAAGTTTTTAGACTCTATTCGAGAGTGGGCACTCAGGTTAATTACTGACCCATCTCTTACAAAGTCTTTTTGCTCTGTCTCACGGATGCTCTGTTTCTGTTGCATGCCTTTTCAGTAGACATTTCATGGACACTGTCGTCTGAATTGGCATCTATAATTTTCCTCCCTCTCTCTTCCAAACAAATCAAACACATGCTGCAACCAGTTAGCATTCCTTTATTGTTCAATTTCAAATTCAGAACAAACTTTTCTTCCTCATTTATCCTTTCATCTCTCTGTTTTCTGGAACAACCTTCCTTCACATATATTTCCTGAAAATTGCATTATGTGAATAAGGTAATTTCAAGTCTAATCCAAAAGTTCAAGTTTAATGTCAGCAAGTATTTTCCGTCTTCTCAACCTTCAACCCACCCACAGTACTAAGTATTATCGGTTCTAATAGCTTTTATGCTTAGGGTTTTCATATACAAAAAAAAGGTTTCACATTTAGAAAATAAAAAATACTGTTTTTGTCTCAACCCTGCTTAGGGTTGAGTTAATAATAGAGGTCTCTGTGCAGATACAATTCTGCTCTACACTGAGTGGACAGAAATCATGGGATACCTACCTAGTAATGGGTAGGCCCACCTTTCACCCAGATAAGGGCAGTCACATGGTGAGGCATTGAGTTCACTAGTTCACGAAAGTGTTCCACAGGTATTTCCATCCATGGCGCCTCCGTAGCCAGGTGGGCAGGACCAGCAGTGCGTAGCACACACTTCTTGATTAGACTGCGGTTCGAGCCTGTGCCCACCAAATATGGAGAATGCGGAAAGGTCAGGGAATGACCACCACATATCCCCGAAGCAATATGGCCTTAGTTGCTAATGCTCCTAAAAACCAAAAAAACAACAAACATTTCCATCCATGCTTGCTGTACAGCTGTCCATAATTCCATCACATTCCTGGGCAGAGGATCCAATGCTTGAACGGACCATTCCATAGCATCCCAAAGATGCTCCACAGGGTTCATGTCCAGTAAATGGGGAGCCAATTCCATGGTGGTAATCTGCGGAATGCGCTTTGAACAATGTAGTCACCATGGCTTTCCCGACAGAGAGAGGGAGGTGCATTTTCCTGCTGGAAAAGTCCATTGCTCTGTGCGTGCATTATGACCATGAAGGGATGCAGATGGTCTGTAAGGATGGACATGTAACTTGGACCATTCACAGATGCATCTAGACGTACCACAAGTCCCAACGTGTGCCAGTTTAACATGCCCCAGACCATTATCGACTGTCCACCTGCCTGCACAGTTCCTTGTTGACATGATGGGTGCATAGCTTCTTGCAGGTTTTGCCAGATATGCACCCTCCCATCTGCTCGGAATAACTGGAAACGTGACTCATCAGACTGGGAGACCCGTCTCCAATCATCGAAGGTCCAGTGCCAATGTTCTTTCACCCAGTTGAGGCATAGAGTCCTGTGTCATGGCATTAGCAATGGGACTCTGGTGGGTCAGCAGCTCCCATAACTTATTGCAGCTCATGATCGCCTGATGGTCTTGGTGGAGATGTGCGGGTACCCCTATCCCTCAGTCCAAATTCATATAATCTATAAAACAAGCCATGACCAGTGATCAGGAAGGTAGCACATAGCCCTTGTTGAAGTTGGTGGTGATTTGTGCCACTGTCACTCTCGAGTTGGCTGAAACAATGTAAGACAGACATTAATGGCCACGTTCATCCAACACCTTTCTCTGCCCACAGCGCTGTCCATGATGAGATGTTATTCTGGAAATGGCTTATTCTTGATATATTCTCAATACTGTCGAACGGGGATAATGTAATTTCTATACCACCTCGATAGAGTTACCCATGTGTCGGCACCCATTATCATCCCTCTTTCAAAGTCTGTTAACTCACAACATTTATTCATACTGACATCAAATTACCGTCTACGAGAATGCAATGATGCGTGTACCTATATATCTGCCAAGCAGTGGGTTCATCCACTAGCAAGAGGGGTGACAGAATCACATTGCCCAGGAACAAGGTATCCTATGAATTCTGTCCTTTCAGTGTATAAAATAATTACGAGACCACTCTTGCAGTACTCTGTCCAGTATAGAGGTCAAACCATAAAAAAAAATATCGACGTTCTTGAAAAAGTCAGAAGATAGGCAGTATGCCTGGTGAGATTGGCTAAAGGGCATCCATGTCAAGAGAAGGAGAGATTTTGTATATGTGGACTCCAGAGCTTGACTGTAATGTAATAGTAATAGTATTTGCCATATAGTGCAAGGAAGCCGTGCTTTTGCTGCACTGGCAAAAAGAAAAAAAAAAAAAAAAACATTATATACTTCCCTCATCACACAGGTAAGTATCCAGTAGACCTTTGAATTTATTCAAACTCTTCCATGTTCACTTTCTGTTCACCCTTTTCTTGAAAAAAGGGTTCATTACTGACAGTCCTTGAGATTCTGCAAATTCCACAAGTCTTTTACCTCTTTTATTTCTTTCACCAATTCCAAAATTTCCTATAGTTCCTCTTTCTGCGCTGTTTTGCCTTTTCCCAGCCTTAGCATTGAAGTCCCCCATAATAATAGTGTAGTGGGTTTTCTGCTCATCTAGAAGACTCTCAATTTCGGTGTACATTTCTTCAACCTCTTCATCATCATCATGGCTCGATGTTGGTGCATAAATCATTATAATCTTTAGCTTGTACCTCTTAGAAATCTTGAGTATTAGTCTCGACACCCTTGGTGATGTACTTTTGAATTCCAAAATGTTGTTTTTAAAATCTTTATGGACCAGAAACCCAACTCCACCTTCACTCTTTTCACTGTTTCCATTGGTCTACAGCAGATTTCCACTCGATAAACTTATAAGTGATTCATTTCTTCTTCTTATTTCAGCCAAACTCAAACCCCCAAAAAATTAAACCCTATCCATGGATAGGATTTAATTTTTTATAATGTCTGAGTTTCAAGTTCAAAATTATTAGTTGGTTAATATAACATAATGCAAAAGTAAAAAAAAACGACAACAACATTTTAAATAACAGCTACTTAGCCTCATCTTAGAAGAGTCAGGTCTTGATCTTATATGTCCACCGATCTTAATAAGATGAATTGCCACCCCTGCCGACTTCTACTATCAGCAATAACCACAGCATGCCTTCTAAAGACTGCACTTACGTAGTTGTTAAAAGAGCCTCCTTTCCATGAACATAATCCAAAGTCTCTCTTTCTCCAGAGTACCAACAGACAGCTCCAAGTTAGAGCTTAAATCAGTATATAAGTTGCATTTTAGGATAATGGGTTCAGTTGTTTTGTCCTCTCCACTAGTGCAGGTACCCCATCCCTCAGTCCAAATTGATATAATCTATAAAACAAACCATGACCAGTGATCAGGAAGGTAGCACATACCCCAAACTTTTTACATACCCCTAACCATTGCTTTTTACCAGTCCTATATCACCTAACCTCCTATGTATAATCTCCACATTTGGAAAAAACGTAAGTTTGCCTACCTTTCAGTACCTTTTAACTCATTACAAATCCTTTTCCTTTCATTCTTTAGGTCCTCCTGTATAGACTTTTTCTTCATCAGGGCAAGATGTAACTCCCATAATAGTTTGCTTAATATTCCTCTTTGTAAAGTTCAAAATGCCGGATAATAGGACTTTAAATTGTATAGGCATCCCACCTGATGTAATCTGCAAAGCCTCTGTTGACACAGTTCAACAAGCACGAGTAATGCTTAACAAAGCAAATCTTTGCTCCTGCAATAAGTACTTTTGTATAATGTTTTCTATATGATGCACCCAGGCTCTGGAGGCATAAGTCACAATCGGGACAAACAAGCACTCATATAGTAAATTCAAGGTGCAGCCTTTTATGCCCCAATCCTTCCTCACAATCCTCTGGAGCTTAGCATATTATGACCTAATCTTAGTTTTCAAGTACTTGACATGCTTTGTAAAGAACAACCGTTTTGCTAAAATCAGACCCAGACCCAGATATTTTGTGACTCTAACATATCAAACTGGGTCACCCAGAAGCTTTACAGTAGGTGCCGTATTCATCCTTAATTATCCTTTTGATAACATTTGGACAGTTTTATCTCAGGATATCTGCAATTTATAGAGCCTACTCCAGCTTTCTAATTTTATTAAAATCTCTTTTCTATCTCAGATTGAAAATTGCCAAAAACAAGGACCGTTAAATCATCAGTGTATGCAACCATTTTAGCATTAGCATTAGCATTAGTAGAGGCATTTGATGCAAGAAAGCAAGCTTATGCAGCATCAGCCAAAAAAAAAAAAAAAAAACCCACTTCCACTTCACCCCTCTGTTCGTTCAAAATACCTGTCCAGCTGAGCCTTAAACTTATTTAGGCTATCAACCTCCACCACAAGGGATGGCAGTCTGTTCCACCAACCAACCACCCGCTGGCTAAAGGCAAATTTCCGCACGTCTATCCTACATCTGTCTTTCCTCAATTTGAATTTATGCCCTCTCAGGTGATTTTTCTGAGCTAGAGGAAGAATCCCATCAGCATTGAGCATGCTTAAACCATTCAAGGCTTTATACACCTCTATCAGATCACCTCGCTGGTGCCTAGTCTCCAGACACTGTAATTTGCAAAACTTAAGCCTTTCTTCGTAAGAGCACCCCTTTGTTCCATTCACTAATCTTGTTGCCCTTCTCTGTACTCGTTCCAGCAGCTCTACATCCTTCTTGAAATGAGGCCTCCAGACCTGTATACAGTACTCTAGGTGTGGCCTGACCATTGCCTTATACGATGGAATAATTACCTCCTTATCCCTGCTGGAAAAATTCCTGTATATCATTGACAATACTCCATGAGCTACTCTTGCAGCCCGTCTGCACTGCTCAGAGAACTTCATATCTGCCTGCACAATCACCCCCAAGTCCCTTTCATTCTCTACCACTGTCAGTGTAGTACCACAGAGTTGATACGTTGCTCTGGGGTTGCTGTTTCCCATGTGTAGTACTTTACATTTGTCAATGTTAAACTTCATTTGCCACCTCTCAGCCCATCTGCTCAACCTTTCCAGATCCTGTTGCAGCAGCATAGTGTCAGTAGTGTCCTTGACAACCCTGCCAACCTTTGTATCATCTGCAAACTTGGACATTAAGCTTGATATACCATCATCAGTATCATTTATAAATACAGAAAACAACAATGGACCCAACACTGAGCCCTGAGGGACTCCACTAATAACATTAGTCCACGATGAGCAGTGTCCATTGATTACCACTCTTTGTCTTCTCCCCCTCAACCACCCCTTAATTTTCTGAATCAAAAACTCATCAAGAATGATGTTCCCCGCAAAGGGACTGATAACCGAATCCCTAGGATAACCTTTTTTTTTACTTCTTTCTCAACTTTAGTATACAAAGTCTTCCCAATAACTTTCCTATTATGGAAATAATTTCTGAAAACAGAATATAACTTCACAGAACATTTCTAACTCTAATTCAAGCAAGGATGCCCTCCCACCATAATCTGTCAAAGGTGTCTTTAAAATCAATAAAAATGCCTAAAACATACTTAACCCCACTGCTTGGATCAAACTATGTATAGCATCCTCTGTCCCAACACCTTTCTTAAAACCAAATTGGTTTTCAGAGGACATAGCCTTCATATTATAACTAATCATTAAGCAATTTATGCAACACCATTCATAGGTTTTTCCCAATACAGAAAGAAGAGAAATAGGGCAGTATGATCCTGTTTCATTTAACAGTTTGTCAGTTCCTTTTAAAATTAGGGGAAGTCTTGCCTGACCAATTTGATTGGATACTATGATGCTGTCACAAAAGAATTGGATGCAGGGAATAACTTTGATATTATATACTTGGATCTTAGAAAGGCATTTGATACTGTTGCACATGGAAGACTGCTGCACAAATTGGAGCATTGTGGCATTGGAGGCAAATTCCTGCTGTGGATAAAGGGATAGTTGAGGGGAAGAACACAGAGAGTGGTAATTAATGGACACTGCTCATCGTGAACTAATGTTATTAGTGGAGTCCCTCAGGGTTCAGTTTTGGGTCCATTGTTGCTTTCTCTATTTATAAATGATATTGATGAAGGTATATCAGGCTTAATGTCCAAGTTTGCAGACGATACGATGGTTGGCAGGGTTGTTAATGACACTAATGACAGTACACTGCTGCAACAGGATCTAGAATAGTTGAGCAGATGGGCTGAGAGGTGGCAAATGAAGTTTAACATTGACAAATGTAAAGTGCTACATATGGGAAATAGTAACCCCCGGGTAATGTATCAACTCTGTGGTATCAACACTGACAGTGGTAGAGAATGAAAAGGACCTGAGGGTAATTGTGCATGCAGATATGAAGTTTTCTGAGCAGTGCAGACAGGTTGCAAGAGTAGCTCATGGTGACTTGTCAATGATATACAGGAATTTTTCTAGCAGGGATAAGGAGGTGATTATTCCTTTGTATAAGGCAATGGTCAGGCCACACCTTGAGTACTGTATACAGTTCTGGATGCCTCATTTCAAGAAGGATGTAGAGCTGCTGGAACGAGTACAGAGAAGGGCAACAAGATTAGTGAATGGAACAAAGGGTTGCTCTTACGAAGAAAGGCTTAAGTTTTGCAAATTACAGAGCCTGGAGACTAGGCATCGGCGAGGTGATCTGATAGAGGTGTATAAGGCTTTGAATGGCTTGAGCATGCTCAATGCCGATGGGAATCTTCCTCTTGCTCAGAATAATTACCTGAGAGGGCATAAATTCAAACTGAGGAAAGACAGATGTAGGATAGATGTGCGGAAATTTGCCTTTAGCCAGTGGGTGGTTGGTAGGTGGACCAGACTTCCATCCCTTGTTGTGGAAGTTGATAGCCTAAATAAATTTGAGGCTCAGCTGGAGAGGTATTTCGAATGAATGGAGGGGTGAAATGGGAGTGGTTTTTTTTTTTTTTATGCTGCATAAGCTCACTTTCTTGCATCATATGCCTCTACTAATGCTATTGCTAACATCAATTTCAGCTCTGTCAAGGCCCGGTGACCAGCCAGTCTTTGTGCAGTCAATTGCCTTGGCTGCTTCCTCAGCAGTAAAATTTTCCTCACAATTTACAGAATTATATAAGGCATTTTCATGTTTCGTAAGAATTTGTTCTGGTGTGTCCATAGAATTTATGTTTCCGGAAAGAGATTGTCTAAGACCATGCTCATGGAATCAGCCCAATTTAAAGTTTGATTATTATTCTTGTTGGCAATAGTACACGAGACATCAGCTAAGTACCTTTTGTTAGTTAATATTTTAAATACTGAACTCCATGGATCTCGAGATCCCTGCTCCTCTACGAAATTCCTCCAACTATTTATTTTAGCACTGCTGACGGCACCAACATACGATCTCCTATGCTGCCTATACAACTTGCCTTAATAATTAACAAGATCTATATCACCTAACCTCCTATATCTTTGACACTTTCTTCTCAAACCCATAGTCTCTTTCTGCATCTGTGTCAGTTCTTGATTCCACCAGAAAACAGGCCTGCTGACAGAACACTTTTTCTTCATTGATACTTTATGAGATTTTAACAACAAAGTAAATGTTCTTACATATTCTTGAAAAGTCAAACTTGGCCAATCAACACCAGATATTAATCCTAAGTACTTATCATTAAACTTATTCCACATAGCATTTTTAACAAGAAATCTACTATCATCATATACCTCTCGAATTCCATCTTCTGTACATATCTTGAAAGAGATGCTGTGATGGTCGCTAGTTGTGTATCCCTCTAATACTTCCCAATTTCTAATCTTATTTTTAACTGCAACAGTAGCAATTGTAAGATCTATATACGACTGCTCGTGCACAGTCGAATATGTGGGCAGATGTCCTTCTACATTAACCACTTCCATCGCAGAAGCAGCAAGAAATTCCTTTTTCATTGGAAACCTCACTGCCCCATAATGGTTAATTAGCATTAGAGTCTAAAGCAGTGCTTCTCAAAGTGGGTGATATCGCCCCCTGGGGGGGCGTTTGAATTATCCATGGGGGCGTTAGGCATGAAAGGGGGCGACAGGAGGCGGATGGAGTACCATCAATGATTGGCCGTTACAAGGGTTTTATGGCTTATTTAAAAAATGCTGTGCCAATTATTATTACTGTTCATTGTGTCATTCAACGTCAGCATTTAGTTGCGAAAAAACTTGGTGATCAACTGCACAATTCTCTACAAACTTTTATTACTGCTATACACAAAATTAAAGCACATTCTTTGAATGATTGTATATTTCGAAAGCTTTGTGATCAAAACAGTGAAGAGTTTGAATGATTGCTATTTTACTCCGAGGTTCGGTGGCTGTCAAAAGGCAACTGTCTCAACAGATTTTATGAACTCTTTGATACTGTTGTCGAGTTTTTTGAAGATAGGAACAACGACCTTAGTAATGACCTCAAGAAAATGAAAACTGATATTGCTTATCTTGCAGATTTATTTACTAGATTCAACTCAATGAACTTACATTTACAAGGACAAGATGTAACTCTTATTAAGGCGAAAACTTAAATTTCAGCATTTATTTCAAAATTAAAGCTTTTTATGCGCAACGTAGAATGACATGAATTGTATCAATTTCCAAATTTGTTGGAAATAGAGAAAGAAGAAAAAATAGCTGATGAAACTCTACTAACTTTTTGTAATCATCTAGAAATGTTGCACAGAGATATGCAGGAAACATTTCTAGATATCATCTAGAATGCAACTAGATATCTAGATATCATCTAGAAATGTTGCACAGAGATATGCAGATATGCATTTTGTGATATTTATTGCACAAAATAAATTTATTTCTAAAACTTAGTGCTCTGTTCAATAGTTTGATTTTAATAAACTATGCAGTTAACATTATTTTAATCTGCACATTGAACAGATACCTTCTGAAATCTGACCATTTTTGCTAAGCAAACTAAATAAGTGAACTCTGTTTTTTTCTGCTATACAAAAAGTAGTCATTTACCAAAATAAGCACAAGCATTTCATTAATCTTGTAGCATGAAGTTTTTGCTCAGAACTTTTACTTTGATTTTTAACATATTTACTTAAGTTCATTATTTGAATAACATAAATTTCAATAAGGCTATTAAATTTAGAGAAATTTTATTTCCTTTTAGTAGAAGTCATTATGCAGATCTGTGCCTACAAACTTGGCAAGGCTTATACAATCTGCCAAGCCCCATTTACTTTTTCTGACAGAATATGAATTATTGGTTAGCTTACCCACCGTTCACATTGGTTGCCCTAAGTGTTTGCTTTATGATTTCTTTTGCCTCAAATTCTGTTCTTGTTCATATGTTTACTCCGATACTCCTTAGCAGAGACTTCTTAATTTGGATTCTTCTGTATTTTATCACCTCTGGCCTAAAATCACTCTACACTACTCTGTCAAATTCTGCTGTTGCTTTTGTCATTCTCCCATCTCTGCTAATCAGGAACTCTTTGATTTCCTATTTTTGAACCAAATTCCCCAATCTAATTTTCTTAACAATCAGGTAATTTTCCTCAGTGATTTTATTGTTAATAACTCCAGCTAGCTTCAGTTTTCTGATTTCATCATTAGATATTATAATTCCATCTTTAGATAGCCATTAGCATTTGCAAACGCTGAGGTTTTATGAATTCTAATAACTTGACTCATTTTGTGCATTTAGCTGCTGGAATAACTGGATAGTCTTAACCACACAGCCAGGCACCTAGGATGGATCCTATTGCACAAGGCAATGGTTGGGCCACATCTTGAGTGCTGCATACAGGTCTGGAGGTTTCATTTTGGGAAGGATGTGGATCTGCTGGAACGGGTGCAGAGAAGGGCGGTGGGATTGGTGAAAGCAACAAATGGGTGGTCTTTTGAAGAAAAGCTTCAGTTCTGCAGATGGCAGTATCTTGAGAGTAGTCACCTGCAGGGTGATCTAATTGGTGTTTAAGGCAATGAATAGATTGAGCAAGCTGAGTGTCGATGGTATCTTTATACTAGTTCAGACAGCACACATTAGGGGATATAAATTTAAATTGAGGAAAGAGGGTTGTAGGATAGGCATGCAAAAATTGTCTTTCAGCCAGAAAGTCGTTGGATGTTGGAATAGAGTTTCATCTAGTGTTGTGGAAGTGGATAATCTGAATAAATTAAATTTAAGGAGGAATTGGACAGATCATTAGGGGGATGGACAGGTATGTTGTTGGATTTTTTTTTGGCTGATGCTGTATAGGCTTGCTTTCTAGCATGTTTCCAGTAATAATAATAATAATCATCATAATCATAATAATCAGGAAGTACACGAATCTAAGACAGGAGATCAAAGAGATGTGGCATATGCAAGAGTTAATGACCATCCCGATCATCGTGTCAAGCACTGGTATGGTGCTAAAGACCCTACAGCAGCAGCCTAGCAGCAATAGGTCTCCCAGCAAACATCTACAAGGAACTCCAGAAAGTTGCAATCTTAAACACCTGCAGGATAGTCAGAGTTCTCGACAAACAGTAATACCAGACATAACAACACCCACCCTGTGTACTTGGTAGCAATACTCATTACAAGGTCGAACCCTCAATCAGGGAGAAACAGTATAAGAGCAACAAATCATTATAATAATAACTTCATATTTAACTGTGTAATCTGAAGGGTTGTTGGTAAGTTGAAGATAAAGTTATTATTATTATTGAAAACTGATGAAGTTATTATTACTATTTTTACTGAAAAGACAATCACTAAGTTGTGATATGAGGTACAGTGGTATGATATGTACAGTACCTGATATCACACTTAGTGATTGTTTCCTCTAGTCTCTCTCTCTTGTGGGCATTCTTAACCTATTGTCATTTGGTATTACAAGAATGAAAAATAGCTTGACCTGCATGATTTCTGCTCCTGTTTTCCTTGGTTGGATTACTGTTTTAAATCTTTTGAGGCCATTGATTGCTCAGATCATGTCAGTGAAATTATTTTAGTAGGGATAAATCATTTATTCTGCACTCCACCTTAAAACCTCATGCTATATTAGTGTGCTAAGGCTGTTCCAAATAAGAATTTAGGATATGATTAAGAGGCCTGTGTGCCCTGGATTCATTATTACTATTGTGGATTATTGCGGACACACAGTGAAATGGATACAGAATAAATAATGACAAGTTTAATATTAATTGGAAAACATACATATATTAAATTAGATACATACAAAAGCTTTTGGTTAGTTTGCTAACCTTCATCAGTTTTACTGATGAAGGTTAGCAAACTAATTATTATTATTGCTCTTTATATTATTTCTCCCTGTTTGGGGGTTCCACCTTGTGACGGGTATTGCTACCAAATACACAGGGTGGGTGTTGTTATGTCTGGTGTTACTGTTGGTCGAGGAACTCTTTAAACTTATTATTATTATTAGTAGTAGTAGTAATGGCAAATGATGCAAGAAAGCAGGCTTATATAGCATCAACCAAAAAAAAAAAAAAAAAAACCCTACACAGTTGACCCATCCAAACCCTCCAAGTACCCTCCTCTAGGTCTTTGAATTTATTCAACCCATCCACTTCCACTTCCTCAGCTGGAAGTGAATGGGTTGAATAAATGATGGAAGCCTGTTCCAGCAATTAACCACCCACTGGCTGAAGGCTAACTTCTGAACATCTACACCGCAACCATCCTTCCTCAACTTGAATTTATCCCCCCCCATGTGTAGTCTCAGCAAGTGGAAAAATGGCATTAACATTCAGCTGGATAAAGGGGTGGTTGAGGGGGAGAAGACAGAGAGTGGTAATCAATGGACACTGCTCATCGTGGACTAATGTTATTAGTGGAGTCCCTCAGGGCTCAGTGTTGGGTCCATTATTGTTTTCTGTATTTATAAATGATATTGATGATGGTATATCAAGCTTAATGTCCAAGTTTGCAGATGATACAAAGGTTGGCAGGGTTGTCAAGGACACTACTGACACTATGCTGCTGCAACAGGATCTGGAAAGGTTGAGCAGATGGGCTGAGAGGTGGCAAATGAAGTTTAACATTGACAAATGTAAAGTACTACACATGGGAAACAGCAACCCCAGAGCAACGTATCAACTCTGTGGTACTACACTGACAGTGGTAGAGAATGAAAGGGACTTGGGGGTGGTTGTGCAGGCAGATATGAAGTTCTCTGAGCAGTGCAGACGGGCTGTAAGAGTAGCTCATGGAGTATTGTCAATGATATACAGGAATTTTTCCAGCAGGGATAAGGAGGTGATTATTCCATTGTATAAGGCAATAGTCAGGCCACACCTAGAGTACTGTATACAGGTCTGGAGGCCTCATTTCAAGAAGGATGTAGAGCTGCTGGAACGAGTACAGAGAAGGGCAACAAGATTAGTGAATGGAACAAAGGGGTGCTCTTACGAAGAAAGGCTTAAGTTTTGCAAATTACAGTGTCTGGAGACTAGGCACCAGCGAGGTGATCTGATAGAGGTGTATAAAGCCTTGAATGGTTTAAGCATGCTCAATGCTGATGGGATTCTTCCTCTAGCTCAGAAAAATCACCTGAGAGGGCATAAATTCAAATTGAGGAAAGACAGATGTAGGATAGACGTGCGGAAATTTGCCTTTAGCCAGCGGGTGGTTGGTTGGTGGAACAGACTGCCATCCCTTGTGGTGGAGGTTGATAGCCTAAATAAGTTTAAGGCTCAACTGGACAGGTACTTTGAACGAACAGAGGGGTGAAGTGGAAGTGGGTTTTTTTTTTGGCTGATGCTGCATAAGCTTGCTTTCTTGCATCAAATGCCTCTACTAATGCTAAAGCTCACTCACTCCATTTAGGCCTTAAACACCTGTGTTAGGTCTCCCTGTAACATGCCTGGAAATGCTGCAATTTGCAGAACTGAAGCCTTTCTAGGTAACGGCACCCTTTTGTTCCCTTCACCAGTCCTGTAGGGTCTCCTCATGGAGGCCAGAAGCTTATCAAACTGTAACTGGGAGTTAAATGATTTTGTAATAACTGAGAACATAGTTGAGGAGAAATTGTTGATGTTAAACATAAGAAAGGCACCTGGGGTGGATGGGATCTATCCGGTTATATTAAAGGAGGCAGCAAAGGAAGTAAGCAGGCCCTTAGCCATGATTATGAGGTTATCCTTGGATTCAGGGGAAGTCCTTACCAACTGGAAATGTGAAAATGTATCTCCAGTTCTCAAAGGGGGATCAAAAGGTGACATGAGTAATTACAGACCTGTTAGTATAACTTCTGTTCCGGGGAAAATAATGGCATCACTAGTTAAAAAAGCACTGCAGGATCATCTAGACATGACTGCAGTTCAACCACAGCATGGATTTGTTAAGGGGAAGTCTTGTCTGACCGATTTGACTGGATACTACGATGTGATTACAAAGGAACTGGATGCAAAAAATAATTTTGATATCATATACAGTCAGTCCTCATATAACATGTGTTTACACTACGCGAATTCGATCATACAAGATTTATAAATAGGGGAATGATGTTGTATATAACATGAGCTATATAACATTAGCTTATACACGATTCACCTTTGTGTTTACAAGAAATGGCTGCCGAACCCTGGAATCACCTGAACTGAACACAACACATTAGGAATGAAGAGAAGATTCTGAAAATTTATTTGATTTTTGTATGATTGAAGATTTCAGTGAAAGTGAAACACATTTCACCATAATAACATAAAAACCCACAGAATTCCAGCTATCGGTATTATCGCAAATGTAATTAGATCGAGTTTACCACCCTTTTATAACAGATTCCACTAGCAGGAACACCCAATAAACTGGAAACTGCAAATAGTGTATATTGTTTTATGGTAGTGACCTCCAGAAATGTGCTTTAGTAAAATGTGAGCATGTAAGGTGATAATAGTGTGTATTTGCCTTTACTGCATAGTTTATTCAGTTGCTACACGTGCACTGCTTTGTTTATGTGTATCAAGTATGCCTCCTCATTTTTGTTCTTTTTATACTGTAATTGTGCTTTATTCCCTAAAAACGAGTAAAATACTTGAAAAAAAAAATGTGAAGGGAAGCGTCCTGGTGAAGATACTACAGATTCAGAACGAAAAAGAAAAACAATATCGATAGAGGAAAAATACAAAATTGTGAAATGCTTTGAGTGAAATGAAAGAACATGTGATATTGTGCATGCTACTGGCCTAAATGAGGCAAAGCTGAGAACAATTAGAAAGAATTAAAAAATAAAAGCAACTTTCATAGCAGGAACAACTCAAAGTGCAACAAAATCCATTAGATCAAGATACAAAGAATTGGAAGAGATGGAACATCTATTATCTGTTTGGATAGATGATCAAACAAAGAACATGTTTGCTTATGATAGAAGCAAAAGCATTAGCAATATTTTATTAGATTATAAATGTAATAAAATACTTGCATATTTTATTAGATTATTTATTGTGTTTGGTAATGTTTTGGTTACAAATGTGTATTCAATCTTGGGTGTTCGGCACATAACCCTATTTTTTCCATAGGGCCTGTTATTTATATTGCACGAGGGTTTCTAGGAACAAAATTACCATGTTATATGAGGACTGACTGTACTTGTATTTTAGGAAAGCTTTTGATACTGTTGCACATTGAAGACTACTGTACAAGTTGGAGCAGTATGGCATTAAGGGCAAGTTGCTGCTATGGATAAAGAGATTATTGAGTGGGAGAAGACAGAGAGGGGGTAATCAATGGACACTGCTCTTTGTGGACTAATGTTATTAGTGGTGTCCCTCAGGTGTTGGGCCCATTGTTGTTTTCTGTATTTATCAATGATATTGATGAAGGTATATCATTCTTAATGTCCAAATTTGCAGATTATATGAAGGTTGGTAGAGTTGTTAATAACAGTAAGGACAGTATGCAATTGCAACAGGATCTGTAAAAATTGAGCAGATGGTCTGAGAGGTGGCAATTGAAGTTTAACGTTGACAAATGCAGAGTGCTGTATATGGGTAGCAGTAAACCCAGAGTAACATACCAAATGTGTGGTATGTTACTCTCATTCTCCACTACACTCAGGGTAGAGGAAAATGAAAAAGACCTGGGGGTAATTGTGCAGTTAGCTATGAAGTTTTCTGATCAGTGCAGACAGGCTGCAAGGGTAGCTTATGGGGTCATGTCAATGATATATAGGAATTTTGTTAGGATTATCCCCTTATACAAGGGGATAATCCTAAGGAAAGGAGATGATTATCCCCTTTTATAAGGCAATGGTCAGGCCACACCTTGAGTAGCATACTGGTAGAGGCTTAATTTTAGGAAAGATGTAGAGCTGCTGGAATGAGTAGAGAGAAGGGCAATGAGATTAGTGAGTTGAACAAAGGGTTGCTGTTACCAAGAAAGGCTTAAGTCTGCAAATTGCAGTGTCTGGAGAATAGGAACCTGCAAGGTGATCTGATTGAGGTGTATAAGGCCTTGAATGGTTTCAAAGATACTGGTGGAATTCTTCCTATTGTTCAGATTCCTCACCTGAGTTGGCATAAATTCAAATTGAGGGAAGACAGTTGTAGAATAAATGTGTGGAAATTTGCCTTTAGTCAGCAGGTAAATGATTGCTGGAACAGACTTCCATCTCTTGCTGTGGAAGTTGATAGCTTAAATAAATTTAAGGCTGAGCTGGACAGGCATTTGTAGTGAATGGATGGATGGGTGAAATGGGAGTGGTTTCTTTTTTTTTTTTTCTTTTGGCTGATGCTGCTTAAGCTTGCTTCTTGCTTTGTATGCCTCAACTAATGCTAATGGAGTTTTTATTAACAGTGTGCTCTACTTATTTGCCTGGGACTGATATCCCCTTGAAAGACATTGATGATCTTGTAATGCAGTTGCCTTCTCTTCCCCTTTCTTCTTGGATTTATAATGGGGTTAGTGCTGACATTAATGGAAGACGATGAATCATAGTGCATATTCTCACTGACAATGACCACTCCCTTCTTAATGTAGGAATAAGCACCTTCTTCAGCTTCCCTGCCTGTACATTTCATATTCCACACTATGCCCGTGATCTTTCTATCTGTTCTCCCTTTTCTCTTCCCTTCACTTACTCGGCAGGTGGAGAACCCATATGGAAGTGATCACTTCCCCATGATAACTTGTTTAAATTGTGGGAGACCGTATCTTCTTTTTTGACTATCCTGCCAAAAACTGCCTGGTGGAAGTTTGGTCAGGCTGACTGGAATACCTTCCAACATCTGTAAAATTTTGACATCTCTACAGTCAGTCAGTCAGTCAGTCAGTCAGTCAGGAGCCTATCAATGATGATTATCAATGGAGCCTGTCAGTGGAGGTACCCAGGGACTGGAGATGTTCAAATTTGACCCCAATTCACAAAGGAGGATCAAAGGGCAACATAAGTAATTACAGACCTGTTAGTTTAACTTCTGTTCCAGGGAAATTAATGGAGACAATGGTTAAAGAAGCACTGCAGGCTCATCTAGACAAGACTTCAGTTATAGCTTGGACAGACACAGCATGAGTTTGTTAAGGGGAAGTCTTGTCTGACCAATTTGATTGGATACTGTGATGTGGTCACAAAGGAACTGGATGCAAAGAATAATTTTGATATCATATATTTGGATCTTAGCAAGACTTTTGATACTGTTGCACATGGAAGACTGCTGCACAAATTAGAGAAGTATGGCATTGGAGGCAAATTGCTGCTATGGATAAAGGGATGGTTGAGTGGGAGAAGGCAGAGAGTGGAAATCAATGGACACTGGTCTTCACGGACTAATGTTATTAGTGCAGCCCCCCAGGATTCAGAGTCAGGTCCACTGTTGTTTTCTGTATTTATTAATGTTATTGATGATGGTATATCAGGCTTAATGTCCAATTTTGTAGCCATTACAAAGGTTGGCAGTGTTTTTAATGACACTAATGATAGTACGCTGCTGCAACAGGATCCAGAAAAGTTGAGCAGATGGGCTCTGAAAGGTGGCAACTGAAGTTGAACATTGACAAATGCAAAGTACTGCATATGGGAAGCAGTAACCCCAGAGTAACGTATCAACTGTGTGATACTACACTGACAGTGGTAGAGAATGGAAAGGATCTGAAGGTAATTGTGCAGACAGATATGAAGTTTTTTGAGCAGTGCAGATGGTCTGCAAGAGTAGCTCATGGTGTCTTGTCAATGATATATACGAATTTTTCTAGCAAGGATAAGGAGGTGTTTATCCCCTTGTATATGGCAATGGTTAGGCCACACCTTGATGTTTCTTTGTTTGTTATTTGATTTTTAGGAGCATTAGCAACTAAGGCCATATTGCTCCGGGATATGTGGTAGTCATTCCCAGACCTTTCCGCATCCTCCGTATTTGGTGGTGACGGGCTCGAATCCTGGTCTAATCAAGTAGCGTGTGCTACGCACTGCTGCTCTTTCCCACCTGGCTACGGAGGCACCGGCCACACCTTGAGTACTGTATACAGGTCTGGAGGCCTCATTTTAAGAAGGATGTACAGCTGCTGGAACGAGTACAGAGAAGGGCAACAAGATTAGTGAATGGCACAAAGGGTTGCTCTTACGAAGAAAGGCTTAAGTTTTGCAAATTACGGCGTCTGGAGACTAAGCACCTGCGAGGTGATCTGATTGAGGTGTATAACACCTTGAATGGTTTGAGCATGCTCAGTGCTGATGGGATTCTTCCTCTTGCTCAGAATAATCACCTGAGAGGGCATAAATTCAAATTGAGGAAAGACAGTTGTAAGATAGATGTGCAGAAGTTTGCCTTTAGCTCAGAGGGTGGTTGATTGCTGGAACAAACTTTCATTTGTGCTTGTAGAAGTTGATAGCCTAAATAGATTCAAGGCCGAACTGGACAAATATTTGGCGCGAGCGGATGGGTGAAATGAGAAGGTTTTTTTTTTTTTTTTTTGACTGATGCTATATAAGCTTGCTTTCTTGCATCATGTGGCAATGCTAATGCTTGCAATTCCAAAATAATCTATCCAGTTTCTGGTTTCACATATGATTTCCTAAATCATGGTTGAAGGTATTGATGAAGGTATATCAGGCTTAGTGTTGAAGTTTGCAGATAATAGAAAGGTTGGCAGGGTTGTTAATGATAGTAATGGCAGTGTGCTACTGCAACAGGATCTAGAAAATTTGGGTAGATGGGCTGAAGTGGCAACTGAAGTTTAACAGTGACAAATGCAAAGTACTGTATATGGTTGAAGTAACCCAGAAGAACGTACCAATTGTGTGGTACTACACTTAGGGTTGTAGAAAATGAAAAAGACCTGGGAGTAATTGTGCAGTCAGATATGAAGTTTTCTGAGCAATGCAGACAGGCTGTAAGAGTAGCTCATGGTGCCTTGTCAATGATATACAGGAATTTTGCTAGCAGGGATAAGGAGGTGATTGTCCCCTTGTATAAAGCAATGGTCAGGCCACACCTTCAGTACTGTGTACAGGTCTGGAGGCCTCGTTTTAGGAAAGATGTAGAGCTGCTGGAACGAATACAGAGAAGAGCAATGAGATTGGTGTGAGTGAAACAAAGGGTTGCTACTACCAAGAAAGGCTTAAGTTCTGCAAATTGAAGCTTCTGGAGACTAGGCACCTGCGAAGTGATGTAATTGGGGTGTATAAGGCCTTGAATGGTTTGAGCAAGCTCAATGCTGATGGAATTCTTCCTCTTGCTCAGAATACTCACCTGAGGGGACATAAATTCAAATTGAGCAAAAACAATTGTAGAATAGATGTACAGAAATTTGCCTTTAGCCAGCAGGTGGTTGATAGTTGGAACAAATTTCCATCTGTTGGAAATTTGGATTTATTTAAGTTTCCAACTTAAATAAGTTCAAGGCAGAACTAAACGAACATTTGGAGTGAATGGATGGGTGAAATGGGAAGGTTTTTTTCCCTTCTTTTTTTTTTTTTTTTTTTTTGGCTGATGATATATAAGCTTGCTTTCTTGCATCATATGCCTCTACTAATGCTAATGATCTTTATTGTAAGATGTAAAGGTACATGCAGATATCCTGACTTTAGAAAACCCTTCATGACACTTTGCCAGGGGTTAAGAAGAGATATTGTCTTGTTGGAAATATATTTCTTATATGCACTTAAATAGTGCATATAAGAAGAATCAATATTGGATAAATTGTAGGATTCCTTAGGATACCGATTTAATCAATATATATTTTTTAATTATCAATATATATTTTTTAATTATTATTTTAATTAATTTGTTTTGTATAAATTTACATTAAACCAGGATTAAAAAATCATCAAAATAGCTAGATATTTTGATGATTTTTAATTTTAGATATTTTCATAATTGTATAATTGCACACAGAGATATCCCATGAATGTCATTTAAGCATATATGGCAAAAATTTATTTTTAAGAGCTATACTAGATGAGTTCTTAAAATGCGGTGTTGGAGGTGCCTTCAAACTCTCAGTTTTACAATAAACAGAGGGGAAAAGCATTACAAATGCCACATTGGTCTAGCTGGTGCTCAATGCCTGTTAATGCTGTCAGAAGCATTGTGAATGCCAGCAAATTGACATTTCTATCGCCAGCAGAGAAATTCTCTTCATGAGCCTTCATTCATTTGGTTGTTGTATATTGGGGATGACAATGTTTGACACAAAGAAGTTTATTTTTGGTGTGGAAAGGAGGCCTCCCCTGTACAACATGTCATTAAAAGACTACGCCAACAAAGAAATAAAGGGAAAACGTTGGATAGAAATTGGAAAAGAAATTTGTCCGAATCGGGATGCAAAGAAACAGAAAGCTAAGTTCTGAACCTTATATTTATTGTAAATATTACTTCTGTTTTAGTACTGTTTCATTAGTTTGTTCATTTGTATAGATTCTCTTGGTTAAAATGCAGTCAAGCCATAATGAAAATACACATTGAAGAAAGGAAGTACGATCTTTTAATTTTTCAAAAAACAATTTGTTGCACTTCTTTCATTTATGTTTCTTATGTCAAGAAACAGTTGTGTGAAATTCCCCGCACATCACGCTTACGACACAGCTTACTACTTCCTTTCATTGCTTTCACTATACTTTTCAAAAAAAAAAAAAGAGAGAGTGAGATCTTATAAAATTATTTCAGATGCAGAAAGACACTGAAGTTATGTTTGAAATGAAAAGTTCAGAATTTGTTTGGGAAAAAGAAAGAAACCACCCTTGATTCTTTTTTGTTAACACCAATATTAGTTCTACTGTTGCAGTGGATATTCTCCAGCAGTTATCCTGATTACTATTTTGATCTTATTTAATAATAATAAGGGATTAAAATGCAGTTAATCCCATGGTCTGATGATAAATGCAAAACTACATGACTTGCTGTTTGTGTCGTTGAGGAGGGAAGGTGCGTAGGTTTTGTTGATAGGTCATTATTTTTCGTCACTATGTATTAATGTTATGTGTTTGTTATTCATCTTTTTACCTTGTGACTGTTTATTCTCTTTTGTTCATGAAACATTAGTTCTGTCTAGTGTTGATAAATCATTTCAATAGTTTGTTAGTTGAAAGATATTGAGGCCATCATCGCTGTTTATCATCCGCGCGAGAAAGATGAATAGGTAAGTTTCTTTCTATTTCCTTTTTTTTTTTTTAATTGTTTTTATGTTAATATAAATTGCAGGTTTTCTGGTGCAAAAAAGTTAGGTGTTGCTTTTATTTCAGGTCATTTTGTGATTTCTGCTGTTCGAAAATTGCAGGTTTTCTAGTGTTTGGTGTTTTTTTTTCCCTGGCAGGGGATATGGGGGTGGAGCTCCCAGAACAAAAAAAATTCAAAAAATATTCATAATGATAGATTATGCATTTATGCTTAACTGCCTTTTTACCAACAATTTATTGTTAGATTCCACTGGTTATCTGTGTGTGGAATCACAAATGTATATAATTTAAGTAATAAAGAACCTTATTAGGTAAAAATGTTGTTAAGTCCTGACAACTAAACTTGAAACTACATGACTTACCATTGCACCAACAGTGATTGGCAGAAACAAGCCAATCACTGTTGTCTTGTTTAAGAAACAAGCAAAACATAACCGAAACTCCACTAAGGCACTGAAGATTACAATTTTTAGTACTGAAATTTTCATGATTATTGCTGTTCGGAAATTGCAGGTTTTCTGGTGTTTGGTGTTTTTTTTTTCATAGCTTGTTCCATTACTTACTCTTAGTGGAGAGAAAAGCGCCATGTGGGATGTAGCTTGTTTCTGCCAATTACTGTTGGTGCCATGCCACTCCTCTCTGCCTTTGGCAATGGTAAGTCACGTAGTTTCAAGTTTAGTCATCAGGACTTAACTGTATTTTTACCTAATAAGGTTCTTTATTAACTTAAATTATGCACATTTTGATTCTGTACACAGATAACCAGAGGAATCTAACAGTAAATTGTTGGTAAAAATGCAGTTAAGGCCACTGTCTTGACTAAACATGAAACCATCAATTCCTCAATACTAATACTATACTATATTAATACCGTACTATACTATACTCCCAATACTAATATTAAATAAAAAATTTAAACTATAAATAAAAAATTTATAGTTTAAAATAACATAGGTTTGGTTTGTTATATTAGAACATTTATTTCTGAGAATAATATACTGTTTATATTGATTTCATCTTACTACCCAGAATATTAATTTCAAGAAGTTAACATTTATATTTTTTAGGTTACAGTTCTTTCTATGTTGGATCATCCAAATATCATCAGCTATTTTGACAGTTTTGAAGAAGATGGAATTCTGATGATTGAAATGGAATATGCTGATGGAGGGTAAAATGAATTATTATTAATATCCTTATTTAGCACTTAAATACGAAGTGAGCTAATATGTTACTAGTCATAAATGTTTTTTATGACATGATATTTCCCTTTTTTTTCCCTCTTTTTTTTGGAAAAAAAAAAAGAAAGAAAGAAAAGGAAAAATAAAGGATGTGTTAAATGAGTTAAAGAATGAAAAATAAAGGATAAAGCATGTGTTAAGAATGGCATTTTGTGAATACAAATGGTCCCTGATTTATGATCTTAATTACATTGCTTCATTATAACCTCATTTTTAAATTTATAATTCAAAAAATTTCATATCTTTTCTTTCATTATCAAGTAGTATTGTAAAGACAAAATTTGAACAATAGAGCCTTTATTGTTTTTGATAATGATGTGAAAATGTTTTCTAGCATTTATTAACCCATTACTTGTGACTTTCCATAACATTGTCAAATGCACCTGTGCATAAGTATGCCTATGCCATTGAATGATCTTGAAATAGGCATGAAGCAAGAAATAGTTTTTAAAATTGTCTTTGTAGTATCATTATTTATTATAATATTATGAAGGGTACAGCTAAGAATATTTTTTAAATTGCAAATGTTTATTTTTTAAATGTCCTCCATTACAACTTATTCAGCACAATACATCACTGCCTGCTACTCATTTGGAGAGGTCTAAGCTTGTATCCCATCTGAGACTGCAGGAATTCTTTTAGACTCATTAATAATAAGAGCTATAGTTAACCAGTCTTGGACAGAGATTTTTCCATTTGGATTTTTTTCCCTTGAGTTATTCTAGAATTTTCTGCCTATGCAATATGAAAATCAGCCTGTGAACACCATCATATATTAACATTAACATTAGCAGAGGCGTATTATGCAAGAAAGCAAGGTTATACAGCATCAGCCAAAAAAAAAAAAAAAAGAAAGAAACTTCCCATCCATTCACTCCAAATGTTTGTCTAGTTCTACCTTAAATTTATTTAAGGCTGTCAACTTCTACGACAGATGGAGTTTGTTCCAGCAATCAACCACCTGCTGGCTAAAGGCAAATTTTCTGCACATTTATTCTACAAATGTCTTTCCCCAATTTGAATTTATGTCTCCTCAGGTGATTAATCTAAGCAAGCGGAAGAATCCCATCAGAATTCAGCATGCTCAACCCACTCAAGGCCTTATACATCTCAATCAGATCACCTCACAGGTGTCCTAAGCTTTTCTTGGTAAGAGAACCCCTTCATTCATCTCATTAATCTTGTTGCCCTTCACTGTACATGCTCAAGCAACTCTACATACTTCCTAAAATGATGGCTCCAGACCTGTACACAGTACTCAAGGCATGGCCTGACCATTGTCTTATACAAAGGGATAATCATCTTTTCTCTACTAGCAAAATTCCTGTATATCATTGACAGGACATCATGAGCTACTCTTGCACCTGTCTGCACTGCTCAGAAAACTTCATATCTGACTGCACAATTACCCCCAGGTCTTTATCATTCTCCACTACCCTGAGTGTAGTACCACACAGTGGATAAGTTACTGCTACTCAAATACAGTACTTTACATTTGTCAATGCCACTTCAGTTGCCACCTCTCAGCCCATCTGCTCAATTTTTCTAGTTCCTGTTGTAGTATACTTTTATTAGTGTCATTAACAACCCTGCCAACCTTCATATCGCCTGCAAACTTGGACATTAAGCCCTTCATTAATGTCATTAATAAATACAGAAACAACAATGGGCCCAACATCAAACCCTTAGGGACTCTATTAACAACATTAATCCATGAAGAGCAGTGTCCATTGATTACCACTCTGTCTTCTCCCACTCAACCATCTCTTTATTCAAAGCAGAAATTTGCCCTTAATGCTATACTGCTCCAATTTGTACAGTAGTCTTCCGTGTGCAACAGCATCAAAAGCCTTCCTAAAATCCAAGTATATGATATCAAAATTATTTTTTGCATCCAGTTCCTTTATGACCACATCATAGTATCCAATCAAATTTGTCAGACAAGACTTCCACTTAACAAACCCATGCTGTGTCTGAACTAACTGCAGTCTTGTCTAGATGATCCTGCAGTGCTTCTTTAACCAGTATGCCTCCACTGCAGTCACTTTTAACCAAGTCACATACTTCAAAAAAAGAGAAAAGTGATTTTCAAAGGATTTGTCTTGCTCTGATAATCGGCAATATCCATTTTAATAAGTTAAACAATCGAGTCTTCAAGCAATTTTTGAAAAAATATTGTATAAATCAGAATATTCCAGATGAATCTACCTTGAGAGAGAATTACATTTACGCTATTTATGCGACATTATTCATGAAATTTGTCAAGATTTAGAGACAACTACATTTGGATGTCTGTTGATGAAACTGCAGATATTTGTGGCCACTACCATTACACATTTTACATGTGGAAAAATATATTTAGAACCATTGTGAATGTATTTACTTTCACAATGGCCCTCGAAAACGTGAATTACTCTACAATAGCAAGATTTTGTAATGATTCTTTGCAGTTATTATGGCCAGAATCAACCCATAGTGAAAGCGTCTGCATTTTTGTTAGTGGCACTGCTCCGTATATGGTAAAAGCTGCTTCTGCATTATAAGTTTTCTATCCAAATGCGATCCATTACTTGCTTAGCCCAGTGGCACGCAAACTTATTTCACTGGCCTGTATTAAATATAAAATTAATGCAACCCCTCAATGTAAACCCCGAGGTAGGATGACTAGATTTTTTTTAGAAGAAAAATGGCATTTTATAAATTATGTAGTAGAAAATTTTATTCGAGTACTGAGAAAGGAATAAAAAAATTGTTTCCTTTTTAATTTACATGTTAAAATAATTGTTTAATATTTTAATTGAATACAGCAAAAACAACAAATCAAATTCTTATTCTTCAATTAAGATTACAAAACAATAAAAAATGAACAGTTACAAAACAAAACAATAAGAAGGATGAGCCTGGATAACCGATAATATTTGGTCCATATTTGGCGCAATGTTTGAAATTACTAATCTCATGGCATCTTCTGGATCAAGTCTGGAATGCTGTTTTGCCATTATAGCTATTAATTTTGAGAAACCAACCTCACATAAATATGTAGACCCGAAGGGTAGCAATGTTTGTATCGCCAATTTTGGTAATTCTGGATACTCATCTCGAAAAGAATGCCAAAAATTTTCCCAAGTAGTCTTGAAAACAGCACGTAATGCTTCATCAGACAACAGGTCGATGAGATCTTTCTTTTGCTGAATGGTAATGCAGCAAATAAAATAAATAATTTTGGGACATGAAAAAATATCAAAAGCAAAGGGATCACGAATCCAATACAACTTTTTTTCTGGAGATACATTAAAGATTTTCCAAAAGATTTTGGAAAAATTCTTAATTAGCATTGTTAGTTGGGTCGCAATGATATCCCTAAATTGTAAAATGTCAATATTATAACAAAATTAGAAAAGCATGGGAACATTTCAATTTCAGTATTATTACGCTAAAATTCAGTTTTCCAAAGATTAAGCTTCCCTTTGAAAGTTTATATTTTATCACTGAGTATTAATATATTTGATCCCTGTTCTTGAAGATTTAAATCATTACATTTTTCAAATATATCAGCAAGGGAACTAAGTTTTCCAGGCCATTTTTGATTTGTAAACAATTGAGCAAGGTCCCGATTTTTATCCAATAGATAAAAACAAAACTTGATGTTTAAAGTCAAAAAGACGTTGCAACACTTTACCACTAGACAACCACCCCACTTTCGTATCTAAAAGAAGCGTTTCATCCAATTTCATTACAAAGCATTGTGAAAACTCTGCTATTTCAGCTTCTACTATTTAATAAAGTTGATCATCCTTATTGCATCTTTCAAAACTTCGTGCAAATCAGTTTGCATTTCATTTGCTACTAATGCTTCCCTATGTACTGTATAATGCAATGATTCAAAATTATATTTGGAGCAGTTTCCTTTACTTTGCCTTTCAAACCTTTATTTTATCCTGTTAATTCAGCCACACCATCAGTACAAATCGCAAAGCAATTGTTCCACTTAAGACAATACTTGTTTGAAAGAAAATGTTTATAACATCAAAAATCTCTCCCGTCATTCTTCCTTCCTTCCAAAGCTTTGCAAAATAGAAATTCTCCAAAATATCTCCCTCATAACAGTATCTGACATATGCAATAAGTTGAGCAAGGTTTTAAATATCTGTGAATTCATCTAACTGTATTGAAAAAATTGGACTTTCTCTCATTCGATTTAATAAACTGAATTTTATGTTGTTCACGATAACTGTGTCTCTGGATAGAAAAATGGTATTTAAATCATTACTGTACTTTTCTCCCTGCATTATTGAAATCATTTCTATTGCAGCAGGGAGAACAGCAATAGTATGTGATTTCAATTTTTTTTTCCTATCAAATATGAAACTTCCAACGATGCTCTAAAAGCTTTACAAGGAACTGCAGTGTTTCTTCATGAAAGATTTCAGACCTTGTATGGCGTCGTCCTGTCTTTTGAACAAGGATTCAGTTTTTTTCATTATTTCTGGATGTTTCGTATGTAAGTGTCTTTTTAATTTAATAGGTTTCATGCTTTCGTTAGCCAATTTTTTGTAACATATTATGCATCCAGGACTTTGCTCATCATCAACAGCACTAAGTAAAGTAAAGCTGTACTGCATAAATTCTTCTTAATATTTTCTATTCATTTTCATTTGGAATATGATGGCTCTCTACCAGAAATTGGTGGTAGCTGTAGGAATCACGTTAAAGAGTTGACTACACTTGAAATAACGTTAGTGTCCAAAATTTCACATGATACATTTCTTATCGTTTCAGTTTCTGATATATCTATAGCAACATTATTGTTGTCACTCCTCGACCGTTTTGTTCTGATTACCCAATTGTCCATGGTAAAATATATAAAAATGTGTACATTTTTTGTTTTCTTAAAAACAACGATAATATAAAAAGTAGCAGAAGAATGAAAAACATTAGCCAATAGCAAATAAGGATGAAGTGTTCTATGCTGATAGATTAATTTAGTTATGCAGGATATGATGTCATCATCTGCTTCCCATTTGGTGAGGTAGTGCGTACATAATGACGACAGATTTCATATAGTTCAATTAGCTTAAATATATAGAGTGTTTCAAAAGTGCATTTAAAAAATTCTGGAATATATTCTAAAACCAAAATAAGAATAAAAGTCACAACAAGCGTGTATTTTAAAAAATATTTTGGAGTTGTTACACATGAAACTGATTTACAATCATTCAAAGTTGTGTATGAAATCTATCAGGGTGTTGCTTGTGATTGTTATAAACATGGGGGCATCCTGACCAACAGGAAACAGTTTTTCTTTTTTTATTTCTGATACAGGTTTTTATTTTTTTTCAATTATGCTTATAGTGTACCAGTACATTACCTTTTATTAATGGATTGCAATATTTTTTTTTTTAATGCAATTTCTTTTAAAATGAAAAATGTGAAATTTGAAGGTGCTGTGTTTTTTGCACTTATTAATTTCATTGAAACAAAACTCTTATTATTTAGGGCAGTAAGGAGGCATCATAAACCTAAAATATAAACACAACTATTAGTCTCTTCCACTTTCAAAATTTCAAATATAGTGCACAAAAATTCGGCATTGTGGGTGCACATTGCATTTTGGTTTATATATTTTATACTAGATGGCTACAATTAAAATATTCCTAATTTAAAGTGGACTTTAAATTAGGAGTGGGACTTAATGGAGGAAATATAACTAATTTTTGTAGGCATGTTCTTTGGAGGATGTGAAAAAGAATTATGTGAAAAACAGTTAGTTCCAAAAATTGCCACCAGGAAAATTGTTTTGTTGTGAACAATTAACCTGTTACATGATCTGTATGGTTGTGTGTACTGAAAATTAACACATTATTATGGTATGGTAACATTGTCACTTTATTGCTTGATGTTTTCATGTATTGGTATTACAGAAACACAGAGCACATTAGTACAACATAACAGCACACTACCTTCTGTTCTGAATGGCAGTTCGATTCATCAATTAATACTCAATTAAACGGGTCAGTGCCTTTGCACCATGTTTTGTTCGTAGTGAACTGTCCAAGTCAATAATTGGCATCATTTTAAGTGTATCTCATATTGTGGATACCTTCACAATGAGTGGCCTAGGATGTGTTATTGCACTGCTTTGAATAAGTAACACTTCACCAGTGGAGAAGACTAATGTTACTTATCCTCAGCAGATACCACCACCCAGATGACACATTTTGAAAACTTGTTGGCTTACTCATCAATGGGCGGGAACAATTTGTGAAGATATCCACAATATGAGATACAATTAAAACGATGCCAATTATCAACTTGGACAATAGGTACGGAGGAAGGTTGTTCCAGAAAATGGAAGTTGAATGAATAAATGAGTAAGAAGAAAAGGTTCTGCAAGTTTGGAGTTGGACAGTAAAAGGATGTTGACTTGGGGCACGTGTTTTAACAGCTTTGGAAGAGAGAGAGAGAGAGGGAGAGGGAATTATAGAAGCCAATTCAGAAGAACAGTGCCCATGGAAGTATCTGTAAAAAGGCATGCAGCAGAAAAATAATGTTTATGAGACAGAGTGGAGACACTCTGTTAGAGATGAGTCATTAATTAGCCTAACTGTTCTCTTTTGAATGGAATCTAGGAGCTTGAGAGAGCTTTTGGGAGCACCCAGATGTGGGAACAATATTCCATGGAAGATTTTCAATTTGTACACAGTGAACAGCTGTTTGGAAGAAAAGTAATGCCGAGAAGGAAAGAGAAAACCCATTTTTTTAGATGCAGAGAAGGAAATATTTTTAATGTTTTTATGCCAAGAGAGATTAGAAGTTAGGGTATTTTTTTTTTTTTTTTTTTATTAAAACGTGAACAGTAGATACATTTTCAACAACAACAACTACTGTATTTACATTCTATGTACAAAGCAAAAAGGAAAGATAAAGGAAAACTTTTTAGAAAGAAATACAAAGGTTTCAATATTTTAATTTCAGGAAATAAGAAAAAAACAGTTTCTTGGGGTTGGGTCGTTCTCCTGTTAAGTGTCACACGTTGAAGGTGATGGACTGTTCAGTGATGGTGAAGAGGTGACCGCCACTGTTCCATTCACTGTTAAGATGATCCACAGTTTCTGGTCTTTTGCAGTGGAATTCGAGTAGGAGTCTGCTCTGCAACTTCCTCCGTAGGCTCCACTTCAGATGTTGCGCCGATGTGTCGACAGGTGGCACGTCATCACTGCTTCTTGTGTGCTTCAAGTAGAAGCTGTAAATGACGGCCTTGGCCGCAATGAATAGGAAGTTGCAGGTGGTGTGTGCTGTCTGCTCAGAGTGAAGTAGGTACCAGTAGTCCTCCGGAGTGTGGGCATGGTTGCAGGCAAGCTTTGCTGCATCCAAAGCGTATTTGACGAGTTCCTTGTTCACAGGGCATGCCAGGTATATGTGTTCCAGGGTACCTGGGGTGGCGCAGAAGAGGCAGTAGTTTGAGGAGCGTAACCCGAAGATTTGTAGCTTGACTGGGGTGGGAAGGATGTTGTGCCACAGTCTCCACTGGATGTCTGCGTCCGATTTGGAACATTTCGTCCTGTACGGAAGGTTCCACTGAAAGTTTGATGGTGGCTTGTGGTGAGTGGAGAGGGGTGCAGGGATAGCTTGGCAGGTGGATGACTGGAAAATCGTGGTTGCATGGCGAGACATGATTAGCTGATAGACTTTTTTGGAGGGTGCAGGAGACAGAGGTACCGTGTCTTCTGGTGATGTGATGACGAAGGTTGGTGTAAGCGAGGATCCAGTGACATTTCCAATCCCTTTAGTTGTAGTGATGTCTGGAAGAGCTTGTGTGATCGCTGATTTTAGATGTATGTGTTGCTGCTTTGCATTAATGGTTTTAATGGGCAAATCTTCTGATCCTTTCCATTCAAGGCTTGGTGTCAGGAGGTCGCCTATGGTTCTTATTCCTGCCCAGTTCCACGTAGGGAAGAAAAAGAATAATAGAAGTTAGGGTAATTCCCAATAGAGATATATATCTTGCCTAGAAATCAGAGTATCATCGAAGATAAGCATAGCAGCAGAGGAATCCTTTTTGTGAGATATAAGATAGGTTGAGTTTTAGGATTGAAATCAACTGAGTTATCTTTGCCCCACTGGAGAATAACCTGGAGATCAGCATTTAAGGAATTGATAGTGGATATTCAAGAAGAGAAAACTGTTTGTGCAGGGCAAGGTATCTCATACTATAAGGTGGAATGCAATGTGTTGTCATCAGCAAAACTATGGAATCCCATTTCACACATCCATTCGCTCTAACAGTTTGTTCAGTTCTTCCTTGAATTTATTTAACTATAACTCACATTATGGGTGTACTAGTCCATTTTGTTTACACACTGAAGTTAAATGCACCATTCACTAATGGTATGAAATGCATGATTCTTCAAGTCACCACAGTAAGCTAAGCTGTCAACTTCCACATTGACAGATGGAAGTTTGTTCCAGCAATAAGCTAACTGCTGGCTAAAGGCAAATTTCCGCACATCAATTCTACAACTGTCTTTCCTCTATTTGAAATTATACCCTTCAGGTTCGTAATCTGAGCAAGAGGAAGAATCTCATCAGCATTGAGCCTGCTCAAACCCATTCAATGCCTTACACACCTCAATCAGATCACATTGCAGGTGTCTTTTTTTTTTTTAATGAAAACCCCAAACACCAGAGGTATTAGAACCTATAGTACTTAGTACCGTGCTTCTGTTGGAGGTTGAGAAGATGAAAGAAGATATTTGTTAACATTAGACTTGAACTTCTGTAGACTGTAATTTTCAGGAAATACGTATGAAGGAAGGTTGTTCCAGAAAAGGGTAGTTGAATGAATAAACGAGGAAGATGAAAAAGTTGGTTCTGCGAGTTTGAAGTTGGACAGTAAATAATGTTGGCTGGTGGTGACACGTGATCGGACTGTTTTGAAAGAGAGAGCAGGAATTATAGAAGCCAACTCAGAAGAACAGTACCCCTGGAAGTATCTGTAGAAAAGGCATGCAGCAGAAACAGTATGTCTATGAGACAGACTCTGTTAGAGAGGAGTCATTAATTAACCTAACTGCCCTCTTCTGACTGGAATCTAGAAGCCTGAGAGAGATTTTGGGGGCACCACCCCAGATGTGGGAACAATATTCCATGGTAGGGCGGATTTGCGATTTGTACAGAGTGAACAGCTGTTTGGAAGAAAAGTATCACCTTTTCTTCCAAAGAGAAAACCGTTTTTTAGATGCAGAGGAAGCAATATTTGTAATGTGCTTGTGCCAAGAGAGATTAGAAGTCAGGGTAATCCCCAAAAGAGATATATCATTTTGCCCAGAAATCGGAGTGTTGCCAAAGAAAAGCATAGGAGCAGAAGAATCCTTTTTGCAAGATATAAGACAAGACTGAATTTTAGAAGGATTGAAATCAACTAAGTTGATTTCTATCTACGGAAGTAAATATGGCACAATGGCTGCAGAAAGTTTGGGATATTTTGTTTTAATGTTTATATTCTTCCAATAATCGCTGATATTTTTATTATTAAATAAAGATTTAGCTTCTTTGTCAACAGATATCAGTGAATTCATTTAAGCAACCTGGTTCAACTCCACTTTTGATATTTATATCAAAAGGCATAATGATCCAATCAGGTACATTAATTTTCTCCAGGGTCTTGAAACGTATTTTAAAGTCTTTCCTTAATTTTTCAAGATGCTCTATATATATCTCCAAATTTTTTGAGGACGAGATTAGCCTGTGCAGACGTACATTTTTGCCGCTCCTGGAACAGAGAAGTTTTTTCTGATTTATTTTCTATTTTATTAGCTTAAATTGGCATATTAACTTATTTTCTAGAGTAGCTTAATATTCCTATTTACGATACTTAGATTAAAGTAATTTAGATAGAGATTTTGTAGGTATTACTTAGTATCGGAAAGGGTATCAAATCCACGTGTTTACCGTTCGTAATTGTCGCCATTGTTACGCGATACAAAATATCTCGAAATAGATAGTATAAGCTTAATATAGTATAGTATAGTACATAATATTGTCAATTAATCAGATAATTAATCTTGTTGAACTTCATTGTCAATTAAATTGTACTATTAACTATACATATAACGACTTAGGTTATGTAACATAAATAATTAGTAAAAAATAAATAATTAATACGTAACTTGATACGGAAGTTATATAAAGGGATTTCGTAGATAACACTTGATACTGAAACATAAATATAGCATTATAACTGTGTTGGGATATAAGTTTAGGGTTTTAATTTTGTACTGAAATTGAAATTTTATTGAAATTAAATCGAAATCATGACTGAGACCAGAGCAGCAAAGCAAAAGGCTCAAGCTAATGGGAGTGCTGTGGCTCAGGGGAGAACTGAGGGGGGCAGTTGCCCTCTGAATCACAGCCTATTAAAATGCACTACTTGCTTGATGTTTGTGGAGCACTCGGGTACGGGACATGATACTGCCATGGGGGATGTCTTTGTATGTGCGCGATGCAAGGAGTGTAAGGAAATCAGGCGACAACTCAATGTTGTTATGGGCCTATATGAGAGCTTGAAGGACAGGGTGGATGCCCTCGAAGGATTAAAAGTGAGGGCCCATCAAGCTCTCAGCTGCCCACACCAATGCCAGAGCTTGCACTTGGTCATCACACGACACAACGGCAGCCGCCAATGCGCTGGTCCCAAAGGAACTAGTAGTTGTTGGTGACTCTATTGTCAGGGAAACGGGAAACATGCTTTGTAAAAAGGATAGGTAGAACAGGACCAGGGTATATCTGCCAGGGGCAAAGGTTGATGACGTTGTAGAGTGGATATCATCTTTTAAGGGCACAAAAGGTGATATAGTTGTACACGTTGGCACTAATGATATTAAGAGTAGGAGACCGGCGGAATTACTTAACAAGTACAGGTCACTGTTGAAAAAAAGCCGTGAATTAGGGTTGAATTTGAAAGTGTCTGCAATTCTGTCCAGACACGATAGGAGGGAGTATATGATGAGAGCCCTGTCGATCAGTTCGGCCCTGGAAAGATTGTGCAAGGCTCAAGGGGTAGAATTTTTTTCAGCCTGGTCTGTACTTGTCTGTACTCAATTTTGATCAAAAGATCAAAATTGAGAGTAGGAGTGTGCTATAGGCTTAATGACTCTGATGAGTATAATAAGAAACTGTACAGGGAAATAGAGTGGGCCAGTAAATCAGAGAGTCTTATAATGGGAGATTTTAATTTCCCAGATATTGACTGGAATTTGGAGGCTGGTCACTCACACACTAGCAAGGCTTTTGTGGATTTATTGGATGATTGTTTTCTACATCAGCATGTTTGGGAGGCAACTAGAGGGAGTAATACTCTTGATTTTATTATCAGTAGTGATTCTTCATGCATTAAGAATCTGCAGGTAAATGAACCACTAGGTGGCAGTAATCACAGTGTGCTGAAGTGGGATTTACTCAAAGAGGTAACTACCATTAGGGGTAAAGGGAAGGTTTATTGCTTTCGTAAAGGCGACTATGATGGACTGAGACAGTATTTAAATTCTATACAGTGAGACCAACTGATGATGTTACCAACAGCAAATTCAAAATGGGAGCATTCAAAGAACTTATCTTGGAAGCTACTAGGCTTTACATACCAACTAAGAAATATTGTTCAAGGTATAGGCCTAAGTGGATGTCAGATGAACTAATGAGACATATGGCAGAGAAGAAAAATGCATGGGATACATACAAATTAACACGTGACACAGAAGCCTATGATAGATACAAGTTGATCTGTAACCAAGTTACAAAGGAGGTTAGGCAGGCGAAGGCAGATTACGAGAAATCTTTGGCAAGGGATGCAAAGAAAAACAGTAAAGAGTTCTTTACTTACGTAAACTCTAGAAGGAAGGGGATGAATCAGATTGGTCCACTTGATATCGATGGGTCAACTGTTGATGATCCTGCTCAGGTAGCTAACAAACTAAATGAATATTTTGCATCGACATTCACACATGAGGAGTTATTCAGCGAGGGGAATGCCAGAGGTGTATTCAACTCTGGCAGTAAGCTAGAGAATCTTGTAATAACTGAGAGTAAAGTGGAGGAGAAATTGTTGAAGATAATACAAGAAAGGTACCTGGGGTGGATGGGATCTATCCAGTTATATTAAAGGAGTCAGCAAAGGAAGTAAGCAAACCCTTAGCCATAATTATGAGAGCTTCCTTGGACTCAGGGGAAGTACCCATAGACTGGAGATGTGCAAATGTGACCTCAATTCACAAAGGAGGATCAAAGGGCGACACAAGTAATTATAGACCTGTTAGTTTAACTTCTGTTCCCAGAAAATTAATGGAGGCACTGGTTAAAGAAGCACTGCAGGATCATCTAGACAAGACTTCAGTTATAGCTCAGACACAGCATGGTTTTGTTAAGGGGAAGTCTTGCCTGACCAATTTGATTGGATACTATGATGCAGTCACAAAAGAACTGGATGCAGGGAATAACTTTGATATTATAGATTTGGATCTTAGAAAGGCTTTTGATACTGTTGCACATGGAAGAATGCTGCACAAATTGGAGCAGTGTGGCATTGGAGGCAAATTGCTGCTATGGATAAAGGGGTGGTTGAGGGGGAGAAGACAGAGAGTGGTAATCAATATACACTGCTCATCGTGGACTAATGTTATTAGTGGAGTCCCTCAGGGTTCAGTATTGGGTCCATTATTGTTTTCTGTATTTATAAATGATATTGATGATGGTATATCAAGCTTAATGTCCAAGTTTGCAGACGATACGAAGGTTGGCAGGGTTGTCAAGGGCACTACTGACACTATGCTACTGCAACAGGAGCTGGAAAGGTTGAGCAGATGGGCTGAGAGGTGGCAAATGAAGTTTAACATTGACAAATGTAAAGTACTACATATGGGAAACAGCAACCGCAGAGCAACGTATGAATTCTGTGGTACTACACTGACAGTGGTAGAGAATGAAAGGGACCTGGGGGTGGTTGTGCAGGCAGATATGAAGTTTTCTGAGCAGTGCAGATGGGCTGCAAGAGTAGCTCATTGTGTATTGTCGATGATATATAGGAATTTTTCTAGCAGGGATAAGGAGGTGATTATTCCCTTGTATAAGGCAATGGTCAGGCCACACCTAGAGTACTGTATACAGGTCTGAAGGCCTCATTTCAAGAAGGATGTAGAGATGCTGGAATGAGTACAGAGAAGGGGAACAAGATTAGTGAATGGAACAAAGGGGTGCTCTTACGAAGAAAGGCTTAAGTTTTGCAAATTACAGTGTCTGGAGACTAGGCACCAGCGAGGTGATCTGATAGAGGTGTATAAAGCCTTGAATGGTTTGAGCATGCTCAGTGCTGATGGGATTCTTCCTTTTGCTCAGAATAATCACCTCAGAGGGCATAAATTCAAATTGAGCAAAGATGGATGTAGGATAGACCTGAGGAAATTTGCCTTTAGCCAGCGGGTGGTTGGTTGGTGGAACAGACTTCCGTCCCTTGTCGTGGAAGTTGATTGCCTGAATAAGTTTAATTCTCAGCTGGACAGGTATTTCGAATGAACAGAGGGGTGAAGTGGAAATGGTTATTTTTTATTATTTTTTTATTTTTTTGGCTGATGCTGCATAAGCTTGCTTTCTTGCATCAAATGCCTCTAATAATGCTAATGCTAATGCTAATTCTAAATGATCAACTGAAAGTTTTTCACCTTCTCCTTCCAATTGTTTAAAGTTTGAGAAATATTGAAAATCTTTGTGTGCCAATGAAGATCTATGACTTGGAATCCCAATAGAATTGTGCGAGCCTGAATGATGGTAACATCTTTACCTTGGAGTTGTTTCTGTAATTCATTAAATTTTAAATACAGGTCTGCCAAATAGAACAGATGGTTTTTACACTTTTTCAACTCATCACATAGTGATGGATTTATGCTTGTAAGAAGCTTCACAGTTGAGTCATACAAATCGACAAGTCTTTGCAAACTATCACCTCTTGACAGCCATCTTACTTTGGTTTGCAAAAGTAACACTAGCCAACAAAAAAATATTTTTTGTCTTACCTCTGCAACGAAAATATGTGATCTGGAGGGTATAAATGCTGATTCCGAAAATCACCATAGAAAGTTTCCATCACATCTACATCAAAAGATGTATCAATGTTTAATGTTAAAATAAAGGGATATATATATGTATAATTCAAGTTTGTAATACAAGTGTATAAACTGTTATATGTTCTCTATAATTCATTTAACTTCAGAAAAAATATCATAAATCATAGTGAAATAGTTATATTTCAATAATATATAATCAGCATATCTGTATTTGTCCTTAAAAATGTTTGCTGCTAAGGGATTTTCTCTTCTATTCCTGCTTATTCTCCCTCACAAGGAACCAGCAGTAATCTCCCAGGCGCCTCGTATCCAGGTGGGCAGGGGTAGCAGTGCGTAGCACACGCTTCTTGATTAGACCGGGGTTCGAGCCCATGACCACCAAATACGGAGGATGCGGAAAGGTCAGGGAATGACCACCACATATCCCCGGAGCAATATGGCCTTAGTTGCTAATGCTCCTAAAACCCAAATAACAAACAATCTTATGAGTAATCTCCCATCATTACAGGATCCCGGCGACCTTGGTACCGTTTTTCCATCTTGATGAAACCACTGCCTTTGTTCATCACTCACATCTCCTAGATTTTCGGGGAAAAATTTGAGATGGGAATGAAGTAAATGAATTTTCAGTGACATTTGATAGCCCATGTTTATGTAGCACTCAAGTAAATTAGACACCAACATTTCATAGTTTTCATCTTTCCTATTACTCCAAAAACCATGTACTACTGCCTTAAATGATTGCCAAGTTGCCAATTCAACTTCCTTTAACTGGGTTTCAAACACATTGTCTTTCTGGAGTTTCCTAATTTGGGGTCCTATGAAAATTCCTTCCCTTAAGTTTAGCATATGTTAAATTAGGAAACACTTCTCAAGTATGCAAATCCATTACCTTCTTTATCTAGTCCCTTCACGAAATTTTTCATCAATCCAAGTTTGATGTGCAGGATTAGAAGAAGAACCTTGTTTGATTGCACTAAAGGGATATATTTTACATTACATTGCCCTGATATGAACTCATCCTGCTTGTTCTGATATTGTACAACATAATGTTCTTCTGTCGCACGACTGTCCCACAAACACAAAAACAACATTTTGTGAGCCCTCCCCCCCCCCTACAAACCAACAAGCAAACTAGTAATCTTAAGATCACTGCAAATGTTCCAACCGTAATCCTGGTATTTTATATCATGCAGAACCTTAGACATGTTTTTTTTTTTTTTTTTTTTCTGTTTATACTCCGGGACGACCAAACGGTCAGAGGAGTTCACAAGATAGATAGAATACAAGAAACAGCGCCGTATTCAGCAGTCACGGGCTTGAACCCCGGTCACTCAAGGCACGTGTACTTATGCACCCGTGTGCCTGACCACTAGGCTACAGTGGCCTGTTATCCTCCGATTCCAAGATATACTTACCATCGTCATGGACGCAGCAACTCCCATTCAAATTCCAGCATAACTCAGAGTCGGGGTTGAATGATTCCCTCAATTTTACTTCAGTAAATCGAAATTCAGTTGGACTTAAAGAAAGTCCAACTGAATGAAACACAGGAACTGATGAAAATTTGTTGCCATATTGAAACAAAACTGCTTTTAAACTTAATTTTGAGGCATATATGAATCAACACCATTCATTTGACTTATGCATGACACCTAGTTCTTTCAGAAGTCGAATAATGTATTTGAAAAAACACATACTGTCCTCCCTAGCAAAATATTTTGAAAACTTTTCATATCTTTTTCGAAACTGCTACCACAAAAGTTGAAGGCAGCACCCTCCTAGTCTCAAGGAGCTGTTTATATTTGGAGAACAGATTTACAATCCTGAGAACGTGTCAGATCACTTAATACTTAGAAAACCTTGGCATAGCCTACAGAAGTCCTCAACAAAAACTACTAAGTGTGCTCTCTTCAAATTGTAAATTGTTGCATCAGAATCCGAACCTAAGAACCACAGGTAGAAGTCTGATTATGTTTATCACAAGAAAACTGAGGCCAGAATTGATTGCTAAAATTAAGAGAATTAGCTTATATCTGTTAAAATAAATCAGTATGTCATACATTACTGGCTGGATTATGCAAAATTGGCATATTATGGTAAAGCGTAACTCCCTCTATATTTAATAACTGTGATGTGATGTGAAACTGTCATGGTGATTTTTGAAATATATGCAAAAACATTGTGGTTAAAAACAGCATTTAAATTCTCGGAGGCAAAAATTGTGTTGGCTAGTGTAATTATTATTCTTATTACTAGCCATATGGTGCAAGGAAGCTTGAGGCTTATGCTGCACCAGCCAAAAAAAAAAAAAAAAATTTCTGAATTACCCTGAGAGAGAGAGAGAGAGAGAGAGAGAGAGAGAGAGAGAGAGAGAGAGAGAGAGAGAGAGAGAGAACAAGAGTCAGAAGTAGAAAGGAATCACCAAGAGAGGGAAGAATGATGATATCCAGCTCAGGACCCTGGGTGTGCCCATACTCACCAAATGTGAGTCCCCAGGGTTATTGGTTTAATGTTTCATAATTTTTTTCAACATAACATTGCAAACAGACATGAATTAAGTGAATGTGCTTTGATTTTATTAATTGATCTGCTGCACATTTTTAGAGCATCATGCAGCTTACCACTGAGTTTCTTTGCTACAAGATGGAGTCTGTATAACACACAATGAATAGTGTGTACTTCCAGAACCTTTTATCTGAGAAGGGTGGCAAATCCTCTGTAATGGATTACCATTGCTGGTGCACCATTGGTAGTCACTGCAGTTATATTGCTGATGGAACCATTGTTTTTTTTAAAGTATTCTTTCAAACATTTGTAAAAGAATAAGAGAAGTTTACCTCAATATGATACGTAGAACAGGTAAACGTCTCTTATTCTTTTACAAATAATGAAATAAACATAGAACGCATTGAGCATCATAGCTGTGGTTTATACTGTCTTTCAAACGTTGTATTGTCTCACCTTTTTCATCAACTTTCATATAGTTTTTTTTTTTCCTCGCCTTTTCCCATTATTGTATTTTATTTTTTTGGCATGAAATTTTTATGGCTGGATGCCTTTCCTGACGCCAACCCTCACCCTTTATCTGTGCTGGGGATATGCAGTGGTCATTCCCTGACCTTCCACATCCTCTGTATTTGGTGGTCATGGGCTCGAACCCCGGTCTAACCAAGAAACGTGTGCTATGCACTACTGTTCCTCCCCACCTGGCTGTGGAGGCGCCTTTTCATCAACTTTCATATACCTGCAAATAAAAACTTGTCAACAATACATTTTTGGCTTTGGCTATAATACTTCACATAGGCCATTAGAATATTTGAACTGCTGAAAGTTGACTTATCAAGTTGGATGGAGAATTCTCGGTTTTGAAGCTCAGACACCAAGGTTCTCACCACATCATTGGCGATCTCGTCAATGTGTTGTTGCACTGTATTCGCATGTAATGTCATGCATTTTAAAAAAGAATAGGAATCCTTCTTCATAATCATTTCAATCACCTCTATAATAGCTGTTATAATCTCCTTGCCAATGTATGCTTTTCCTTTCTTTGCTGTAATAAGAGAGATATTGAATGATGCCTTCAGTCCTCCTCCAGTATCAGCATGAGCAGATGCTTTAAAAAATATATTTAAATTTTAAATTTGGCCAATTTCTGAATTTTTCCTTGAGCACTTTAAAAAAATTTAAACTTAAAAAGATTAAAACTTACCAGGATGAATCCGTTCAATGTGTTCTTTCATCTTCGAAGGTTTCATGGCATGATTACTAAAAGTATTTTCACATAAGAGGCACATAGGCACAAATCCAAATTTCAAATACTCCTGTGAATATTGTCGACATTTTTTCTTAGATATAGTGGCTGCCATTGTACTTATTGGGGTTGTAACTCCATTTATATTTTAGAGTAAGTGCGGAAGTGAAACATCCTGAAAGAAAGTAATTGGGTTCGATTAAGGTTATCTCTCAATTTAGTATTCATAGTATAACAATATAATAGAAAATAAGGTAAAGCTCTGAGGGAACTATATTAAATCAGTAAATAAATTTAAACAATTTATATATTAAAAAAAATAATAATAATTTTGGGTTGTTCAAAAATGACTAAATTTTCTCAATGTAAGCTATAGATATTTTATATTTTTGTATTTTAGTATTAAAATCTTGGCTATTTCTTCTCTTTTTGGACTTGGCCTGAAATTTATAAATACGATCAAACACTTTTAATCGAACCCCAATAGACCTCTTGAAGTTTATTGATCCTGTAGATTCTATTATCAGCCTATGTCCCTGTAGATTCTATTATCAACCTATGACCCTATAGATTCTATTATCAATATTGACCACTTTGGAGTAAAGAAGTCTTTATATAAGTTTATATAAAGACTAAGTTTATATAAGTTTATATAAAGAGTTTATATAAGTAAAGAAGTCTTTGCTGTTTTTCTTTGCATCCTTTGCCAAAGATTTCTCGTAATCTGCATTTATTGCCTAACCTCCTTTGTGACTTGATTACAGACTAGCTTATATCTACCATAGGCTTCTGTGTTGCCTGATAATTTATGTGCATCCCATGCATTTTCTTCTCTGCCATGAATTAGCATTAGCATTAGTAGAGGCATATGATGCAAGAAAGCAAGCTTATTCAGCATAAATTTCATTTCATTAATGAAGAGTTTCATTAATTCATCTGACATCCATTTAGGCCTAAACCTTAAACAGTATTTCTTAGTTGGTATGAAAAGCCTAGTAGCTTCCAAGATTAATTCCTTGAATGCTTTCCATTTAGAATTTGCTATTGGTAACATCAGTTGGTTCCACTGTATAGAATTTAAAAACTGTCTGAGACCACTGCAGTCACCTTTACAAAAGCAAAAACCTTTCCTTTTACCCCTAATGGTAGTTATGTCTTTAAGTAAATCCCACATCAATATACAAGAGGAAAGGAGTGGGAGAAAGAACTGAACCTTGGGGGAACACCAGCATTAGTGGAAAATTTAGAAGACAGAGAGCCATCTACCATCAACTGCAGTGAACGGTCAGAGAGAAAACTGGATAATCAATTAAAAAAAAAAAAAAGTTGGCAAACCATAAGATGGAAGCTTATTTAGAAGACCTTCATGCTAGATATGATCAAAAGCCTTTGAAATGTCGAGCAACTGCTTGAGTTTTGCCCAATGTTTCTATTGAATTGTTCTGCAGATGTGTAGTATAAGCCAGAATGTCACCAATGGATCGACACTGGCGATCATTGATCAGATGGTAGTTTCTAGATAGTTTAAGAGTTTTTGGTTCATTGATTTCTCCATTACTTTAGAAAGAGTAGAAGTAAGTGCAATGGAATGATAATTTGATGGGAGGAATTTGTCATCCTTTTTAGGAACTGGCTGGATATGAGCAAATTTCCAAATAGAAGGAAAACACTTTTGGAGTAAGAGAAAAGATTAAACACAGAACAGGAGAAATTCAGGAGCACAGGTTTTGAGAACAAGTGGAGAAATACCATCAATACTTGGAGCTTTCTTAGCATCGAGATTGCTCAAAATCCTTCTGACATCCTCTTTTGGTGGAAGGCCACAGGACTCATTGAATGGAGTGTACTGGGAATTGTATGAGTTGGTTTACTAAGATCATCAGTACACGAGTTGGAAGGAAAGTAGGATGCTAGCAAGTCACATTTATCTTTAGCTGAAGTCGCAATAGAACCATCTGGTTTTGACAAAGGTGGGAATAGAGATGGGCAAATTGTAGTCAAACATTCTTGCCAATGGCTTTGGCAAGAATGTTTGACTACCATTTTCACAAGAAGCAAATTTTCTACTCTTAGCCTGTTCGAAATCTAGTTTGGAGTGATTAATAACTGCTTTACAATTGTTATGAGCTTTGGTGTAGGCAGAAAATGAACCTGAAGATTTGGATACAAGCCAGTTGCAATATGCAACATTCTTATCTTGGCAGCCTTAGCACACTTATTGGAAAACCAAGGTTTAGATAAAGGATGAGATTTTAAGGTGGAGTGTGGAATAAAGGATTTCAGCCTTACAAGAATAATTTGTCCGACATTATCTGAGCAAATGTTGACATCATAAGATTTGAAACAGTAATCCGACCAAGGAAAAGAAATCTCGCAGATCATCCAATTTTGCCTTCTTGTAATGCCAATCAGTAGGAGTTTGAGAATGGCCAAAGAGAAAGGCTCCATTGGAGAAGAGATCATCACCAAGTTGTGATCTGAGGACCGCTCCCCTCGACTGTGTACTTAGAAGGGCTGTTTGTGAGAAAAAGCTCAAGCGTGTTTGCTGTATGGTTAGGATTGTCCGGTATTCTTGTAGGTAAATTAACAGTCTGTGCAAGATCATTAGTAATTGCAAAAGCCTCAGCATCCCAACAAGCTGGGTCTGTGTGACTAGAAAATGGAAGGCAGCTGGAGTTGTGAACATTAAAATCACCAAGGAAAAAATTACCTTACTGTTAGGAAAGTTTGACTGGAGAAAGTCAAGTTTCAAACAGTGGAAGTCAAAGAGTTCCAGGTGATTAGTGGAGTTAGGAGAACGATAGAGGCAACAGATGAGTTGGACAGAATGTGGTAGAGAGAGAAAAATTTCTTTGATGCAAAAGGAATCATACAGCGAATAATTCGGACAACTGAGATGAGCAGTGGTTGAATCAACTGATAACTGGAATTCTGTTGGAAAGAGTCATGGGATTTAGCAGACTAAATTGAAATGGGCAGGGCTGGTTCTGGTAGGTGTGCAGTGCGTGCATACATGCAGGCGGCCAAATCCCTAGGGTGGCCGGTAGTGCACTTTAAAGAATAAAATTAAAATGTAATTTAATATTATTTTAATATAGTGGTCGGCGATGAAATAGCGAATGTGGCAATATTAATAAATAATATTTATTCTCTAAAGGCCCATTCACAATGAAAATTAAACATAAAAATAGTGTAACAAACGTTACTGTAAAATTAAGAAGTCATACCAACATTCACAATGGGAACATAAACATGACCGGAAACATATTTAGTAACCATGGAAATACAACATGCTCTTCTTTCATACTTCAAAAAATTGATGTTTGCATGATATAGCTGTGCAGTTTATGGTTATAAATAACGGCGAAGCATGCATGTTAGGTGTTTTTCATCAGAAAACTTAGAAGTGCAAGCACAGGCGATGGTGGTTTCATCCGTTGAACCAGAGAAGGATTCAACAATGGGACTTCCATAACCTCTATAATTGTGTCTTGTTTTAAACCATGTAAACAAAAGCATAAAAACTTGGAGTTTGCAACAAACTTTCATGTTAACATCTTATGATTAAGTTTAATGTTACACTTGCTTAATTCATTGTGAATGGTTTCATTAAATAACACAGGTACAAGGTTTTATGCTTATGTTATGTGTAATTTTCATTGTGAATGGGCCTTTATTTTCGTACTGTTAATCTTAAAGTGATACTTACATCATTGTTTTAATTGTTGACGGAACCGAAAGGAAATTTAAATAAAAAGAGCTATGCGCACGAACGTTATAAATTTAAATATTCACCCAACAATCAATTCTCTTGTCGACCGTTTTCAACATTTTCACAGCAAAAAATTCATTACTACTGAGTGAAAATTGATAGGGGCGGCCAAATATCTCTAGCATGCAGTCAGCTAACATCCCGAAACCGGCCCTGGAAATGGGCATCATTGAGATTAGAACCGAGACAGGTATATTTGTGAAATGAACAGGGAAGAGTTCAGGAGGTTTAGATCTTTTCACAGAAAGGTTTGTTGTATTAATTTGACAATTCATGATGTATTCCATAGTAAGACAAGGTGGGAAGGACATGCTGTATGAGGTAATGAAATTTTTGGATACAGCATACACATAGCAAGAATTTGATAGTATGAATCAGAGCTGTAATGCTCAATTACAGCTCTGTTAATTATAAAATATTTGTAAAATAATAAGAGAAGTTTACCTCAATATAATACATAGAACACTTCCGTATGATACTCTCCAGTAATTAAAATGAGAAAATGAAAATCTCACATTACAATAAAAACTAATGTACAAGGTAGTGCAATTGCATCATTTCTGTACATAGCCAACTACATAAGTAGTTATAAATTGGTATCATTTAGTATATCTCATATTGTGAATACCTTCACAATGAGTTTCCACAGTATTGCACTACCTCGAATAAGTAACGCTTCACCATAGGAGAAGACTATTGTTGCTTATTCTCAGTAGACCATACGGCACTGTTTCGGAGCTTATTGGCTCCTCATTAATGATGCCAATTTATAACTACTTATGTAGTTGGCTATGTACAGAAATAATGCAAATGCACTAACTTGTACATTAGTTAAACTATTTACGTAACCCGAGGCTTTAGCCCTAAACTATACCATTACAGTAAAAAATAAAAAAATCATTAAAACTCAATTGAACACAATTAAAAAATTAAAAATCAAATGAACACAATTAAAAATCAATCTAATGCAATTAAATTAATTAAAAGAAATTTAACGAAAAAAAATTGCAAAAAACAATTTTCCTTCCTGAAGTTGACAACGCTTTTCGACCGTATATCGTGATCACAGGAACAAAAATTACCGAATAGGGGTGAGCACAACACTTAAATAGGGATTATTTGTCTTCGCGCATACACGTAAAAGTCCACGAATCGGAGATTAGAAATGGCTGGTGAACATTAACAGAAATTCTCGTGTCATTTAATTTTGACAGTTTCTGCAATTAATAGTCTGGTATAATTACATTGGGGACACTTAAATATTTTGGCCTCGTTAAATAAAAAAGAATGTTTTTCGTTAACAGCATGAAAGGCTAATTCTGATGCTGCTGAACAAGAAGCATGAACTGAGGCCGCATGTTGATTTTCACGAAAATTCAGAGGAAAATGCATAGAACCTTGGTACAACGAGTTTCAATCCCCTACAAGAAATGTTGTATACCAGGTCATTTATTCGTGTGCGAACGAGGAAAGGACTGAGCAATTATTCAGTATAGTGTGTAGTTTCCTTATTGGCCTGGCCACAATATTAAATTCGATATCTTTAAAAAATCTGTTAAGCTGTTTGTGCCACTGTTCAACATATGGGACAGAAATAAAGTATTTTTTAATATTATGATTGTTGGTTGGTATAGTATTTTTTATCCCCAGCTTGTACCCTAATTCGGTTTATTGTAACAAGGGGATAACGGGATAATTCCTGTTTAAGAATCTGCTGGTTAATATTTGTATTTCTGAGCCCAGAGCAGATTCCGTCGTTGAATATTTATAGGTATTTAGAAATCGCATAATATAGTTAAACTTACCTTAAGACCTCGGTATTCTATTAAACGAAAATACCTTTCCCAGGTTAGTAAACTTCGCGACAAATTAAAAAATTATCTGTATCCTAATGATTGGTCTGTATTGAAGACCTCCTTAGATTTGCAACACAAAGCACAGGCTTCAGAAATAAAAAACAGACATGTTAACAAATTGAATACATTATCGGGAGGGTCAAAACACGTTCATGCGAATTCTAACACATTGTCACAGACTTGCGACCAAGTACATACAAGTTGGGTGATGACCCCCCCCCCCCGCATACACACAACGTGCTACCACAGAATACGTTAGCTAGTTCGCGAACACCCCCTCACCCTACATTGAACAAACTGACATATCAATAGGTTACAAATCTTTCCTCATATATGCTTTTGCAGGACCATATTTCATTTTTATCCAAAGGATTAAATTATAATTTACCACCTCGAAAACTACCTAAAAAACATAGCGTAATAATTGATATTGAATTTGGTCTTCGTAAGGTTTCACAAAAAGATTTATTTATTCAACGAGTTAACCAAGTGGTGAATAACATAAAAGAAACGCGACTTCCTAAATTGAATACACGACAATTCAGCTTTACATGAACTTCAGGAAAATAAAGACATTATTATACAGAGGGCAGATAAGGAGATAAATTTGTAATACTCGATAAACATGATTATATTAATAAGTTAGATTCAGTGGTTTCAGATTCCTCCACTTATCTTGAAGTAGATAAGTAGACCTGGCACTATTTACCAATTTGGTCAATCAATACAATAAAATGTTAACCACGTATCGAAAAAATGACTACATTACTGTGTCTCAGTTAAAGGAATTGAAGGCCAGAACATACAATATTCCTGCACTTTTCGGTCAAGTAAAATTACACAAGGCCAGATTTCCTATTCAGCCTATTGTTTCCTGCAGAAACTGGGCATTTTCATCTTTGGCCACACGTGTATGTAGCATTATAAAACCCTTTAGACAGGCGATACAATTTGGGATTAAGAAGAACTACGATACACAATTTAATAGCCTTAGGGACTGTAGACTTGCCGATAATGATAATTTATTCTCACTAGATGTTACCTTGTTATTTACGAATGTAAATGTTGAATACACATTAGATATTATTTGGGATATGTTAAATAATAATTCTATACAGATTAATTATACTAAGCTTCCTATTAAAGAAATTTTTCACTTAATTAAACTCTTAGTTGAGGCCAACTATATCACCTTTCGAGTCGAAGTATACAAACAAATTTTTAGTTTGCCAATGGGATTGAGCTTGAGTGGCTTAATATCAGAGATCTATCTCTCAGCGATTGATGTATACATTTGACGCCTCTTCTACTCCGTATCACATACTATGGGAGGTATTTAGGTGATGTTCTAGTTATTACTGAGAGTAGTACTACCCAAGACATTTTACATTTGTTTAATAATATTCACTCTAAACTGAAATTTACATTCGAAAGGGAGGGTACGGATACAAAGTCATTAAATTTTTAAAATTTTACGTTTATCAGGACTCGAATAAAATCCAATTTAACATCTATCAAAACCCTACAAACACGGTATGCTTCTGCATTATAACAGCTATCACCCGTTCTCCTACAAGAGATATATTATCTTTAATCAATTTCTAAATGCCTTTAAATATTCAATGACGGAATCTGCTTTGGGCTAAGAAATACAAATATAAACCAGCAGATTCTTAAATAGGGGTTATCTCCTTGCTACAATAAACCGAATTAGGGTACAAGCTAGGGATAGGATAAAAAATACTACATCAACCAACAATTGTAATATTAAAAAATACTTTATTTCTGTCCCATATGTTGAACAGTGGCACAAACAACTTAACAGATTTTTTAAAGATATCGAATTTAATATTGTGGCCAAGCCAATACGGAAACTACACACTATACTGAAAAATTGTTCAGTCTTTTCCTCATTCGCAACACGAATAAATGACCTGGTATACAACATTTCTTGTGGGGATTGCAACTTGTACAAGGTTCTATGCATTTTCCTCTGAATTTTCGCGTAAATCAACACGCAGCCTCAGTTCTTGCTTAGAATTTTATTTAATTCTGACACTTTTTTATTCTGCAGCATCAGAATTAGCCTTTCATGCCATTAACAAAAAACATACTTTTTTATTTAACAAGGCCAAAATACTTAGTGTCCTACCTAATTATACCAGACTATTAATTGCAGAAACTGTCAAAATTAAATGACATGAGAATTCTGTTCGCCGGCTATTTCTAATCTCTGATTCGTGGACTTTTACGCGCATGCGCGAAGACAAATAATCCCTATTTAAGTGTCATGCTCACCCCTATTTGGTAATTTTCGTTCCTGTGATCACGACATACAGTCGAAAAGAGTTGTCAACTAAAGGAAGGAAAATCATTTTTTGCGATTTTTTTCGTTAAATTTCTAATTCATTAATTTAATTTTTAATTGTGTTAGATTGATTTTTAATTGTGTTCATTTGATTTCTAATTGTGTTCAATTGTTTTTTAATTTTTTAATTGTGTTCAATTGTTTTTTAATTTTTTAATTGTGTTCAATTGAGTTTTAATTATTATTATTTTTTTTTTTTTTTTACTGTAATGTAAGATTTTCGTTTTAATTGCTGGAGAGTATCATACAGAAGTGTTCTACGTATTATATTGAGGTAAACTTCTCTTATTATTTTACAAACATAGCAAGAATATATCCAGCTCTTTGACATAATGTGGCCTCAACAATGCTTCCCCTGCATACACACTACTCAGACTTCCTCCAGTCATTATCTGGCAGAGTAGAAGCACCGAGATTGTACACTAGCTGATCCCAAAGCCTCCTAGAGAGTTACCAATAGGTTTGATCTGGTGGACTATATAGTGACCAGCCTACAAATTCCATTTTATAACTCCACCTTCAAAATGTAAGGAAGATTAGATCTTGCTATGTTTCCACCCTAACCTCAAAAGACAAGGATCACATTGCATGATGGAAGAGATAAAAGGGTTGCCAGAGTCTAGCTGTGGAGACCAAACACGAGTTCCACCACTTCAAGCCTCCACTAAGAGCAAAGTGGTGATACTGCACCGGTTGATGAGAGTTATCTCCCACCTAGTATCGACTGCTAACACAGAGGGGCTGCATTCCCATGTGTGGTGTGGGTGTCATACTTCGATCCCTGCTTAAGTTGGTTTGCACCTGGGTGGTCATCTCCAGTATGCTAGATGCCATATTTCAGAACTTGCAAGCATGGGTTATACCCAGGATTACTAACAGTCCCACCATCGTACTGGTGTAAGCAGAGGATTTGGCTGTTACAAACCGATCAGACTTTGCTGAAATTAGGTCCACTCGACTCGAGTGTACCCAAATACCAGTTCAATCAGTGTTTTGACTCCCAGGTAGCAAGCCCAGCTTGGTATACCTGAGAGAATGTCTGTGACAGCCTCAGTGACACAACTTCCTTGCAGTTGTTGCTCATAGCAGAATTTGTATGAGTAGAACTACAAAACTATGCAACACCTTCTGCACATTTAAAAACATAACATGACAGTTAAGATTTTAAAAGGAAGTTTTATTTCCTTAAACTATTTGGCTGTTCACTGTCATTGAAAAAATACATTCACAGTTTTATACATTTTTGCCACAGAGACCCCTACCCACCAGCTGATGAGAAGCTAGTAAGCTTCGAAACAACTGTCCTTGCTGTGTTTCTGATTTTTAAATGTGTTAGATTGATGGAAGATACAGTTTTTTAAGATATGTAATACTGTATTTAAGCTTTACTTAAATAGATTCACCTATTTAAGTAAAGCTATTCAATTTAAAAAGATATTAGCAACTTAAGCAGAACTGTGAACAACATTATTTGTTTCCAAGTTGAACACAGGCTTAAGCTTTGCACTGAGGACTTGTCACGTAGCCTTCAGCAAAAGCTGAAAGTCTCTCTTTGGTCTAAATAAAATGCAGGTAATGTATGCAAATTTTGATATTAGAAAAAGTTCATTATGCAGTAGAATCCAATCCAATCTAATTCCTGTTATCCAACGTGATTAGGACTGAAGGTCAGTTAATCGAAAAATTCTGTTGAAGTGGGGAATTATATATAAAAAAAAAATACACATATACCTTAAGAATTTTATTTTCGCTTAAAATATTGTACATTAATTTACATGAAAATAACAATTTTCATTTGTTTAGGTAATGAAATGTAATGCTTTGCTAGGTAATCACTCCATAAACATCACATCGTTGACTATTGAATCAGGCTGTTATTTTGTATGATGTAAAGCTGTATCTAAGGTATTTTTGGAGGCTGCACAATGCACAAGAAATTTTTGATGTGGATTAGATTCATACCCTTGTTCATATCTTATATGGTTACCCTGGCGTATTTAAAAAAATAAGTTTCCAACAAATTGTGATAATTTGTTGGAAAACATTGTAGAATCCATTGTAGTTGTATGTCTTTTGCAAAACTGTATCCTTCTTTGGGACTTTCAGTTTAACAGAGTGTTCTTCATAATTTTGTGTTACAGGATGTTAATTAAATTACATAATACATTTAGGGCAATAGCCTCAGGTTATGTAGAAGTTAATTAGCGTATAAGTTAGTGCTAGAGCATCATGTTTATACGTAGCCAACTACTAAGTAGTTGAAAATGGCATCATTTAAGTATATCCTGGTGTAGACACCTTATTGTGGAGTAATGCATATTGTGGAGTTATACTTCACAACTGGGTTGTCATCATTGCAACACCAGGGTACCTGAACCGATGAATAGCCAACAAGCTCCAAAACGGTGCCATCTGGGGCGGTGGTATCTGCCGAGAATAAGCAACAGTAGTCTTCTCCATTGGTGAAGCATTACTTATTTGAGATTGTGCAATATAATGGCAACTCATTGTCAAGGTATTCACAATGATATTTTCATTTTTTGTTTCCATTTAATGAAATGGCCAATTATCAACTTAGCCAATTTATTTAGTTTTTTTTTTTTTTTTTTACTTTAGCACTTTGAGTCAGTACTTGGCAGCAATGAAGAGACCTCTTGAAGAGCAAGAAATCATTTCTCTTTTTCAACAAATTGTATCTGCTATCTGGTATATGCACGAGCATAATATTCTACATAGGTAAGGCACTTTATTTTCCACTTATATCATTTAACCTAAGTGCTATTCAACTTATAAAGATTTTTTATTTTCTTGATCATATATTATTTTCCAAGTTTTATAAGGTGTTTTATAGAAGAATTGATGGATATTGAAGACTGTATTTAGGAAAAACTAAAAATATTCCTTTGCACTGAAATTATTATTATTAGTGTTACTCTTATATTATTTCTTTCTGATTGGGGGTTCCACCTCGTGATAGGTATTGCTACCAAGTATACAGGGTGGTTGTTGTTATGTCTGTTACTATTGGTCGAGAAACTCTCTGACTCTCCTACAGTTGTTTAAGATTGCAACTTTCTGGAGTTCCTTGTAGGGAGACCTATTGCTGCTAGTCTGTTATGTAGGGTCTTTGGCACCATACCTGTGGTTGATACGATGATTGGGATGGTCATTACTTGTTGCATATGCCACATCTCTTTGATCTCCTGTCTTAGGTTTGTGTACTTCCTGATTTTTTCCCCATGGGTTTTCTGCAGGTTGCCAGTGTTGGATACCGCTATGTCAATCAGATAGGTAGCCTTTTCCTTCTTGTCCACAAGGGTTGTGTCCAGTCTGTTGTGCAGGATTGTCCTATACATTATTATGGTGCGGTCCCAGTACAGCTTGTGGGTTGGGATCTCTAGTACTACCTGGGATTCGTACTTGTAGTACGGTACACTTTCTTTGATCAACTAGTATTTCTTGCTAGCTTCTGATATATTATATTGGCTGCCAGGTCATGTCTAAGAGTGTACTGGTCTGGGTGATCAGCTTGCATCCCGCGGTGATGTGTTCGATCATTTATGAGGCCAGGCGGCATCGTCGACATGTGTCATCGAACACTTCGGGCTCCTTGGCGATGTATTTTCTATAGTTCCTGGTGTTGATTACATGGTCTTTGATAGCAAGCATGAATCTTTCAGTCTCGGGGAAGAGCGGCCAGCTCGTGAACCATGCATTGGAAGCAATTTTATCTTTGTGATCTTGATGGAGATCATTGTAGTGTCTGGCCATGCCCATCTTTCTAGCTTCGTTTGTACTTCCTGGTTGGGAGGGACCCCTCACTTAGGTTGAGTCGGGTATACTGCTTGTCTGTCTTCCTTATGGCCTGGTGAAGTGCTGCTGTGTGTTTCTGGAAGTAATCCTTCAGGTTAACTATCGCTGTCTTCTGTTGCCTCAATGAGGTTTATCAGGCCCCTTCCTCCTTCTTTCTGGGCAATTGTCAGTCTCTCCACGGCAGATTTCGGGCGGTGTTGGTGGCTCTTGGTCATCATTGGCCTTGTCTTTCTCATGATATCCTCCAGCTCGCTGTTAGTCCAATCTATGACCTTGAAGGAGTATGTTAACACTGGGACTGCATAGGTGTTTATGGCTTTAACTGTGTTCCCTCCTTTCAGCAGGCTTCTGAGTCTCTGATGGTATTTTTCGGTTAGGCAGGCCTTAATTTCCTTGTGCTGTAACTGCTGAGCCTGCATCATCCCCAAGTATTTGTAGGCTTCTCTCTCTGCCATGGCTTCAATCTCCTTATCAGTCTGCAGCTGGTAGTTTCGGTTGGCTAATTTTCCCTGGTGCAATCCATGGGTCTGGCATTTATCTAGACCAAATTCCATTCTAATATCATTGCTGAATTCTTCGGTGATCTGAAGTAGTTGCTAGAGGTGCTTCTCGGTTGCTGCGTAGAGTTTGATGTCATCCATGTACATCAGGTGGGTGAGGGTGTACAGGTTCTTCCTTCCTTCTTTGAGGTTATATCTATACTTGCTACTGTTGAATATGGTGGATAGCGGGCTAAGTGCTACACAGAACCACAATGGGCTCAGGGCATCTCCCTGAAAGATTCCTCTCTTGATGTGGATTGGCTTGGTTGTGATGTTTTCAACCTAAATGGTGGTACTCCATTTCGCCATCATTTCTCCTAGGAAGTTTGTCACTATCGGATTGACTTTGTAGATGTTCAGTGCCTCTATTAGCCAGCTATGAGGCACGGAGTTGAAGGCCTTGCAGTAATCGATGTAGGCTGTGTACATGTTGTGGCGTTTCTTGTAGGCTTGCTTCATAACTGCGGAATCTATGGTTAATTGCTCCTTGCTTCCTTTGCTCAACCGCTTGCATCCTTTCTTCTGTTCGGCCATTATGTTCTGGCTCTCCCAGTGGTCTGATATCTTCTTGGTTATACAGCTGATCAGATCTTGTACGTTGTTGGGAGGCAGGTGATTGGCCTATATTTCACCGAGTTTCTTGTATCTTCATCTTTAGGCTTCAGATATGTGATTCCAGAGTGAGAAACTTTGGGATTGTCTCTGGGGGCCTTATCATTTGGGTGAACTGCTCTGCCAGGTGCTTGTGTGTGCAAGTGAGCTTCTTGTACTAGTAATTGTGGACGTTATCTATTCCTGGAGTTCGCCAGTTGTGAGAGTTTTTGATCGTCTGTTTCACTTCTTCCTGAATCTCCCACCCTCTCATTTCTTGTATGTCCTTGGTTTTCTTGCATTCTAGTTCTATCCAGGTGGCTCGGCTGTGATGTCTAACTTTCCTGTTCCATATGTTTCCCCAGAACTCCTCAATTGTCTTCTTCTCGGGTGGTCCGTTCCCTTCTTTCCCATCTTCTCCGAGATTCCTGTAGAAGCCTCTTTGGTCCTCATCAAAGATTCGGTTGTTTTATTTTTCTCTGGAAGCTCTCTTTGTATTGGTGTAGTCTCTTGCTGAATGCAAGGAGGTTCTGCTTCAATGTGTCTAAGTACTCTCCTATTCTCTGATTTTTTGTCTCATGTTTGCTGTGGATGCTGTCTCTCTTGAGGATGCTCTTCACCTTTCCAATTAATTTCTTACTCCTATTTCCCCATTGTTACTAGGTCAATTGGCCTATTTGACTTTTAATTCTTCTATCTTTTGCTGAAGTCTTCTTTCCCAAGCTGGCAGTTCCTTCTGTTTTCAGTTCTTCTGCTGCTGGTCTCTCACTTCTCTTCCATTAATCCTCGTGGCTGCTATCACAGCGCAATACACGGCTGTGTGGATGGCCTCCAGTGTTGCACCATTGCTGTCGAGGTAATGTGGTAATATGTGCCGATTCAGGTGGTCTGTGACTCTCCACAAGGTTCTATTTGGCCTCTGCTTCGGTATCACATCAGTCTTTGTGGGGCCCATTCCTTCGAATTGTGTTAGGGTTTAATGTAAATTAAGAGAAGCTATTTTCCTTCCTGAAGCTGACAGAGCTTTTCAATCATATGTCATGATCACAGGAATGAAAATTATGGAGTATGTGTGAGCATGAATCTTAAATAGAGATTATTTGTCTTCACTCTTGTGAAGACAACGAATTGGAGAATAGATATGGATGGCGAATGTTAATAGAATTCTCATGTAATTTTATTTCAATGGTTTCTTTGATTAATAGTCTTGTATAAGTTGGACACTGAGTATTTTATTATCATTAGCCATATGGTGCAAGAAAGCCTCAGCCGTTGAATAAAAATATATGTTTTTCATTAACAGCACGAAAGGCTAACTCGTGATGCTGAATGAGAAGCACGAACTGAGGACACTTGCTGTGTAACCCTAAAATTCAGCAGATATGGTGTCGATCCTTGGTAAGACGAGTTGCAATCACTGCAAGAAATGTTTTATACCAGATCATTTATTTGTGTTGCGAAAGAGGAAAGGACTGATCGATTGTTCAGCCTAGCATGCAATTTCCGTATTGGTCTGCCTATACAGAAATGATGCTACTATTGTTGGTTGGTGTAGTTTTGTGTATCCTATCCTTAGCTTGTACCCTAATTTGGTTTATTGTAGCAAGGGGTAACCTCTGTTTGAGAATCTGTAGGTTAATATCTGTATTTCTGAGTTTAAAGCAGATTCTGTCATTGACTATTTATAGGATCATATAAATATTTATTGGAAATATATATATAGATATATTTTTTTTTTGTCCTCGCTTTTTTCCCATTATTATATGGGGTCAGCATTTTTTTATTGTTTTGGCATGCAATTTTTATGGCCGGATGCCTTTCCTGAAGCCAACCCTCACCCTTTATCCGGGCTGGGAATATGCGGTGGTCATTCCCCGACCTGCCGCATCCTCCGTATTTGGTGGTCACGGACTCGAACCCCAGTCTAATCAAGAAGCGTGTGCTGTGCACTACTACTCCTGCCCATCTGGCTACGGAGGCGCCAAATATATATATAGATATATTTCCTATAAATGTATCTGTCATTGATTCTGTCGAATGATTCTGATCGACAGAATCTGTTGATCAGATTCTGTTGTTGACCATTTATAGGATCATATAAATATTTATAGGAAATATATATATATATATAGATATAGATATATTTCCTATAAATATATCTCAGTTCGTGAACAGTGGCTCAAACAGCTTAACATGTTCTTTAAAGATACTGAATTTAAGATTGTGGGCAGACCAATACGAAAATTACACACTATACTGAAACATTCTCAAATCCAAAAAGTCCTCAGTTCGTGCTTCTCGTTTAGCAGCATCAGAATTAGCCTTTCATGCCGTTAATGAAAAACATACATTTTTATTCAATGAGGCCAAAATATTTAGTGTCCAATGTAATTATATGAGACTATTAATTGCAGAAACCGTCCTAATTAAATTACATGAGAATTCTATTAACGTTTAATATAATTAATTTTATTTAACATAATTAATTATACATATAACCACTTAGGTTACGTAACATAAATAATTAGTAAAAACAAATAATTAATACATAACTTGATACGAAAGTTATATAAAGGGATTTCGCAGATAACACTCGTTACTGAAACGTAAATATTTCGTAGATAACACTCGTTACTGAAACATAAATATAGCGTTATAACTGTGTTTGGATACAAGTTTAGGATTTAATTTTGTACAGAAATTGAAATTTTATTGAAAGTAAATCTAAATCATGACTCAAACCAGAGCAGCAAAGCAAAGGGCTCAAGCTAATGGGAATGCTGTGGCCCAGGGGAGAACTGAGGGGGGCAGTTGTCCTCTGAATCACAGCCTTGTAAGATGCACTATTTGCTTGATGTTTGCGGAGCAGTCAAGTATGGGACATGATACTGCCATGGGGGATGTCTTTGTGTGTGTGTGCGATGCAAGGAGTGTAAGGAGATAAGGCGACAACTCAGCGTTGTTATGGGCCTATATGAGAGCTTGAAGGATAGGGTGGATGCCCTCGAAGGATTACAAGTGAGGGGCCCATCAAGCTCTCAGCTGCCCACACCAATGCCAGAGCTTGCACTTGGTCATCGCGGAACACAGCGGCAACCCCCAAGGCAGAATGCGCTGGTCCCAAAGGAACTAGTAGTTGTTGGTGACTCTATTGTCAGGGAAACGGGAAACATGCTTTGTAAAAAGGATAGGTGGAATAGGACCAGGGTATGTCTGCCAGGGGCAAAAGTTGATGACGTTGTAGAGTGGATATCATCTTTTAAGGGAACAAAAGGTGATATAGTTGTACACGTTGGCACTAATGACATTAAGAGTAGGAGACCGGCGGAATTACTTGACAAGTACAGGTCACTGATGAAAAAAAGCCGTGAATTAGGGTTGAAATTGAAAGTGTCTGCAATTCTGCCCAGACACGATAGGAGGGAGTATATGATGAGAGCCCTGTCAATCAATTCGGCCCTGGAAAGATTGTGCAGGGCTCAAGGGGTAGAATTTTTTTCAGCCTGGTCTGTACTTGTTAACAGGAGAGACTGCTTCTACAGGGATGGGATACACTTAAATAGAAAGGGTGCAAGAATGTTTGCTGATGCTATCGAGGCAATGTTAGGTGGGTCGGAAAACTGCTAGATTGGGGGGATACAAGGACTAATAGATTAACAGTAGCCACTGGCAGAGGTGAAAGTGATTCTTGCACTGCTTCTATTGGAATGAGCCGCAGCCTGGAAAATAAGATGCAGGATATTTCAGAGACTGCTGGGAATCATTGGGGTACAAGTAAACACATGGGTTGTGTTAGGGTAGCTAAGAAAAAGAACAGGTGCATGTATACTTGTGTGTACACCAATGCTAGGAGTTTAGTAAATAAATTTGATGAATTTGAGGTATTGCTCAAAACATCAAAGGCAGATATTGTGGGGATTTCAGAGACGTGGTGTCACACAGATATAAGAAATGCAGAACTGGAATTTGGGGAGTACAATGTCTACAGAAAGGATAGACAGGATAGGAAGGGAGGAGGGGTTATGCTATTAGTTAAAAAACACATAAAATCCAAGGAAGTGAAGCCAGTCGACATCGCTGGACAGTGCAGTGTCGAGTCAGTTTGGTGTGACATAAGCATTGGGAGATCAAAATTGAGAGTAGGAGTGTGCTATAGGCCTAATGACTCTGATGAGTATAATAAGAAACTGTTCGGAGAAATAGAGTGGGCCAGTAAATCAGAGAGTCTTATAATAGGGGATTTTAATTTCCCAGATATTGACTGGAATTTGGGGGCTGGTCACTCACACAGTAGCAAGGCTTTTGTGGATTTATTGGATGATTGTTTTCTACATCAGCATGTTCGGGAGGCAACTAGAGGGAGTAATACTCTTGATTTGATTATCAGTAGTGATTCTTCATGCATTAAGAATCTGCAGATAAATGAACCACTTGGTGGCAGTGATCACAGTGTGCTGAAGTGGGAGTTACTCAAAGAGGTAACTACCATTAGGGGTAAAGGGAAGGGGTATTGCTTTCGTAAAGGCGACTACAATGGACTGAGACAGTATTTAAATTCTATACAGTGGGATCAACTGATGATATTGCCAACAGCAAATTCAAAATGGGAAGCATTCAAAGAACTTATCGTGGAAGCTACTAGGCTTTACATACCAACTAAGAAATATTGTTCAAGGTTTAGGCCTAAATGGTTGTCAGATGAACTAATGAGGCATATGGCAGAGAAGAAAAATGCATGGGATACATACAAATTAACACGTGACACAGAAGCCTATGATAGATACAAGTTGATCTGTAACCAAGTTACAAAGGAGGTTAGGCAGGCGAAGGCAGATTACGAGAGATCCTTGGCAAGGGATGCGAAGAAAAACAGCAAAGAGTTCTTTACTTATGTAAACTCTAGAAGGAAGGGGATGAATCAGATTGGTCCACTTGAGATCGATGGGTCAACTGTTGATGACCCTGCTCGGGTAGCTAACAAACTAAATGAATATTTTGCATCGACATTCACACATGAGGAGTTATTCAGCGAGGGGAATGCCAGAGGTGTATTCAATTCTAGCAGTAAGCTAGAGAATCTTGTAATAACTGAGAGCAAAGTGGAGGAGAAATTGTTGAAGATAAACACAAGAAAGGCACCTGGGGTGGATGGGATCTATCCAGTTATATTAAAGGAGGCAGCAAAGGAGGTAAGCAAACCCTTAGCCATAATTATGAGAGCTTCCTTGGACTCAGGGGAGGTACCCATTGACTGGAGATGTGCAAATGTGACCCCAATTCACAAAGGGGGATCAAAGGCTGACACAAGTAATTATAGACCTGTGAGTTTAACTTCTGTTCCCGGAAAATTAATGGAGGCACTGGTAAAAGAAGCACTGCAGGATCATCTAGACAAGACTTCAGTTATAGCTAGGACACAGCATGGTTTTGTTAAGGGGAAGTCTTGCCTGACCAATTTGATTGGATACTATGATGCAGTCACAAAAGAACTGGATGCAGGGAATAACTTTGATATTATATACTTGGATCTTAGAAAGGCTTTTGATACTGTTGCACATGGAAGACTGCTGCACAAATTGGAGCAGTGTGGCATTGGAGGCAAGTTGCTGCTATGGATAAAGGGGTGGTTGAGGGGGAGAAGACAGAGAGTGGTAATCAATGGACACTGCTCATCGTGGACTAATGTTATTAGTGGAGTCCCTCAGGGTTCAGTATTGGGGCCTTTATTGTTTTCTGTATTTATAAATGATATTGATGATGGTATATCAGGCTTAATGTCCAAGTTTGCAGACGATACGAAGGTTGGCAGGGTTGTCAAGGACACTACTGACACTATGCTGCTGCAACAGGATTTGGAAAGGTTGAGCAGATGGGCTTCGAGGTGGCAAATGAAGTTTAACATTGACAAATGTAAAGTACTACATATGGGAAACAGCAACCCCAGAGCAGCGTATCAACTCTGTGGTACTACACTGACAGTGGTAGAGAATGAAAGGGACCTGGGGGTGGTGGTGCAGGCAGATATGAAGTTCTCTGAGCAGTGCAGACGAGCTGCAAGAGTAGCTCATGGTGTATTGTCAATGATATATAGGAATTTTTCTAGCAGGGATAAGGAGGTGATTATTCCCTTGTATAAGGCAATGGTCAGGCCACACCTAGAGTACTGTATACAGGCCTGGAGGCCTCATTTCAGGAAGGATGTAGAGCTGCTGGAACGAGTACAGAGAAGGGCAACTAGATTGGTGAATGGGACAAAGGGGTTCTCTTACGAAGAAAGGCTTAAGTTTTGCAAATTACAGTGTCTGGAAACTAGGCACCAGCGGGGTGATCTGATAGAGGTGTACAAAGCCTTGAATGGTTTGAGCATGCTCAATGCTGATGGGATTCTTCCTCTAGCTCAGAAAAATCACCTGAGAGGGCATAAATTCAAATTGAGGAAAGACAGATGTAGGATAGATGTGCGGAAATTTGCCTTTAACCAGCGGGTGGTTGGTGGGTGGAACAGACTTCCATCCCTTGTCGTGGAAGTTGATAGCCTAAATAAGTTTAAGGCTCAGCTGGACAGGTATTTCGAACGAACAGAGGGGTGAAGTGGAAGTGGTTATTTTTATTTATTTATGTTACTTTTTTTTTTTTTTTTTTTTCGCTGATGCTGCATAAGCTTGCTTTCTTGCATCAAATGCCTCTACTAATGCTAATGCTAATGTTTGCCCTCCGATTCATGGTCTTTTACGCACATGCGTGAAGACAAATAATCTCAATTTAAGATTCATGCTCACACCTACTCCATAATTTTCATTCCTGTGATCATGACATACTGTCATAAAGTTCTGTCAGCTTGAGGAAGGAAAATCGCTTTTCAAATTTTTTAATTGTTTATTAATTTTGTTCAGTTGATTTTTTAATAAATTTTGCATTAATGTTATATTCGTTTTAATTTCTGGAGAGTGTCATACGGAACTGTTCTGCCTATCATATTGTGAGGTAAATTTATTTTATTCTTCTACAAATTTTTTTTACTGCATATATTGATATAATTTATTGATTAAAATACAATTATTGATTAATACATTAAAAATTATGGCATTTATTTATTTGTATGCTTCGTACATGCAGCTCTGTTGAGATCTGAATGCAATTTTTCTTTGTAAGCTAATAACTGACGTAGTTGGTTTCAGATGACCTTGGTTAAACTTATACACATATCTCCTCTGTTGTACTCTGTTTTGAATATTTTTGGCCCAAGATATATGAAGTTGCATACCATTGCATTTACCATCATATTAAAAATAGCGAACAAATTTTTAGGGTCACAAATTTTTAGGGAAAAAAATAAGGTCATATTAAAAATAGGGAACAAATTAGTAGGGAAATGAATAATTATAAATTCTGACTAGCTTGTCAGAGAAAACCCATTTTTTATTTTTGGCATATACATAGTGTGTTGGCTTCAGAAAAGTTTGGAAAGAACTGACCTACTACTCAGTGGAAAAATGAATGTGGACATGGATTAATAGTAATAGCCAGTGATTTTTTTGGGATGGTACGCAGCAGTACGGCATACCGGCACCTTTATTAACAGTGATGTGTGACATCTGAATGCAATGCGCTTCAAAATTTGTAATATTCCGTAAGTTTTTTTCACATGTTTACCTACTATTCAAATAAGCTTAAAATGATTTAACTAAATTTGCATTTTTTGCTGTCTGTTAAGATTTTTTCTATATAAAACTGTATAACCGTTTTTATAATTTTAAATTACTCAGTCGGACCACTGTTTAATTATTTTGAATTCCCCTTTGAAGTTACATTTAAAATAGTTCCCGTTGAGTGAAGAAAATTTTCATATAGCGAACGGATTAGGAGAGAATTAACTCGGCATGCCCTGTTCGCTTTTCTGGCCTTCAGGCAATTAGTGCTGCTGCACGAATTAAGAGAGCTAAAGGATTAGCATTCTACAACTTGGTGGTACCTGGTAAAACCTATTCGACCACCTGTCCCACATACGGAGAAGTCGTGCTGGTCAAGAGTGAGCAGATCAAGGTGTATTCCCAATGGGCTCTGGCCCACCTTCTACTTCAGTGGTGTCCAACCTTTTGCCATACAGGGGTCATATTCAAAAAAATTCAAAGTTAGATTTCTTTAGTGTGTTACATTTTCAATATCTTGTTGTATGTAAAAGTAAAATTGAAAATATTCAAAAATTTTATTAAGTACAATACACAGTTACATTTACTGAACAAAACATTTAATTAGAAAATGTTTTTGATAATTAACAAAATTTAAAATGCTGTTTTAGTTCACTTTCCTCACAGGCCATAAGTTGGACACTGCCATGAATCAACTGTAAGCGCCCCATTCGAGAATTAGAAAAGTGATTTTCTTTTACCGCGACAAATAATCATCTGATGTTTCAATGAAGTGCATTATTCACATTTTTCTGTAAATTTTCCCTATCTTTGTTTACATGGTCACAGCACCTGAATATCTGAATGACACCAATATTTTGGACAGTTTCAAAAAAAAAAAAAAAGAAAAGAAAAGAAAAAATTCAAATTTAAGAACTAGTGACAATACCGATAACGAGAGAAGGACAATGAGGACAACAAAGGTATTAATCCTTCTAAATATGAATTGTTGGCATTTGGTGAAAATGAAGTTAGAAAATTGTCAATTACAGTTAAATGCAATTCGTGGATACCTAATTGGTAAGAAGGTTTTGGAAGAATTGAAGCATTTGAATGTGAATGAGGATTTTCACAAATGAATCTAATCGCCAGCCCAACCAGTGCTTTTGTTGATGACAAAAACAGTTTCTTCACTACTGTTTCTTAAAACTGTAGGCCCACCGCTGATCCACTTCAATCCAGCAAAATATGTCGATTCGTGGCTGCTTTGGAAATGTCATTCAGCAACCGACGCACAAAGAGGAGGAAAAGAAGTCGGTATGGCGTGTCAGATGAGAACTTAATAAAAATTTGGAATAGTCTACAAAAACTTTATTATGAAATTATTTTTACTTATTTTACTCACAGTTTACTTATTTTTTTTATATACTTGAATAAAAAATTTATGCTTAATAAACTGTGTTAATATACTTAATTTGTTGTTCTCATTCTAAAAACATTACTACTAAAGTTACAATATCACGGGAAAAACAAAATTTAGAGTATTTTTCATATCCTTTTAATTTTCAATTTTTCCTGATAGCAAAGAATGAGTACTGCCACCTATTTTTTTTTATAAAAAAAGCATTGGTAATAGCCATTTATTACAAGGAAGCCACAGGCTTTTGCTGCACTTGCTGGAGGAAAAAAAAAAGAAGAAGAGTAGATAAGAAACAAATTATTTGCTTCCCTTCTCACATTGGTAGCTATTCAATTGATCTCTGAAGTCAACACACTATGTATATGCCAAAAATAAAAAATGGGATTTCTCTGAAAAGGTTTATAAGGCTCTGAGAGATCAGAAAAGTCTGAGAGCAGCCTTATAAACCTCAATCAGGTCACCTCTGAGGTGCCTGGTTGCCAAGCCCTGTAGCTCACACATTCGTAGTCTTTCCTCATATGACAACCCTTTTGCCGATTTCACCCTGTGAGTGGACCATCTTTGGACCCTTTCAAAAAGTGCTCAGTTTTTTTTTCAAATGAGGTCTCCATACTTGAACACAGTATTCTAAGTTTGGTCTTAGAATTGCCTTATAAAGTGAACTATGACCTCCACATCTCTACAGGATATCGATAAATCATCGATAGGGCACCGTCGGCTTTCCTGCACTGCTCAAAAATGTTGATATCTGCCGGTATTATAACTCCCAGATACCTTTCTTCCTCTACTGTTTTTAATTCAATTCCACCAAGTGTATAATTTATTTTGGGGTTGTTATTTCCCAAGTGTAAGACCTTGCATTTTCTGCCACTTTTCTGACCATTCTTGCAGCCTGTTCAAGTCATCCTAAAGGAGTGCTGCTTGGCTGATCATTAACTACTCTGCCAATCTTAATGTTGTATGCAAATTTTGAGGTCATGCCCTTTATCCTTTCCTAGATGTCATTTTTGAAAATGTAAAACAACAGTGGGTCAAGAACCAATCCTTGGGGGGGACTCCACTTCTGACACACCATTCTGAAGAATGTCCATTGATCACAACTCTCTGCCTTCTGCTCTGCAGCCACACTGCAGTACATCTTAGAATCTTTCCATAATCCCAACATGTTCCAGCTTATACAATAACCTTCCATGAGGGACTGAGTCAGATTCTTTTGCTAAAATCCAAATAAACTATGTCAAATTGTTCCTAACATGCAGTTTGTGCATAACTGTGTCAAAATAGCATACTAGGTTAGTTAAACATGATTTTCCCTTAAGAAAACCATGTTATGTGTCCTTTATAAGGCTCTCATCCTCAAAATTACTGGGTAACAAAAAAAAAAAAAAAATACTGGGTATATGCCATCAATTCTGGGAGCCTCAGTTGCCTTTATGTTTGAAAGTTTTTCTAATAAACAGTAATCAGTAATTTTGAAATGACTAATTTCTGGCTCAAACTCACTTGCACAACCTCTCTTCAACATGAAGGGTCTTTTTTCAGTAAAGACCTATGTAAAGTACTTGTTGAATTTATCAGCAAAATCAGTTGGGTTATATAAAACTTTCCCATACCCAGTACACTGAAAGGACAGAATTCATGGGATACCTGGTTCCTGGGCAATGTGACGCTGTCATCCCTCTTGCTAGTGGATGAAACCACCACTTGGCATTTATATAGGTACACTACATCTCTGCATTCATGTAGACGGTAATTTGATGTCAGTATGGATAAATGTCTTGAGTTAACTGACATTGAAAGAGGGATGATAGTGGGTGCCCAGCTATCATCCCTCTTTCGTCTAAAGTGGACAGTCGGTAATGGTCTGGGGCATGTTCAACTGGCACACATTGGGACCTGTGGTACATCTGGATGCATCTCTGAATGGTCCAGGTTATGTGTCAATCCTTGTAGACCATCTGCTTTCCTTCATGGTCATCATGCACTCACAGGGCAATGGACTCTTCAATTTCATAATTCCAGTGTATTTTCCCACACTCTACAATTTGTCCAATTAATAGATGCCGTATACTACCCTACACTGTCAATGCCCCCTCTTTTGAAATTAACGCCTGTGCCTTTACCTTTAACTACTGCAACGTATTTCTTCATCTTCCACTGATGACTTTGTGATCACTACCGCCAATGGTTCTTGTATTTTAAGCCCTGTGATATCATCTAATTCTTGAGTAATGATAAGGTCAAGGATGTTCCCACCCCTAGTATAGGCCGACCGGGCTAGCCGGGTGGGTAAAGTGCCTGCCTGGCAACCCAAAGGTCGCGGGTTCGAATCCTGCCTCGGGCTTGGATCAAAGTACTACAAAAACCTTGGGAGGTGCATTATGGCCACAGAAGCCGATGCGCCAACAACTACCAAAACAAAAAAAAAAAAAAAAAAACCCTAGTATTATCTCTTACATGCTGGTACAAATAATAATCATGTAGTTTATTTAGAAAATTTTTTCCCCAGGTGTGTTTCCCTCCCATTTATTCCAGTCAATATGGACCAGATTGAAGTTACTCATAAGAAGACATTCGTGTTTGCTTCCCATTCCATTGCATGTAAAGTCTCATTGTCATGTTCCTCACAATCTTCTGGTCTGTAGATTACTTCCACTCTCATTATTCATGTCCATGTTCATTTTGCCATGTGGCTGAATAGTATAAAAGCAATATTGAATGGCTATTTTTGTCTTCAGCATTTGTTAGTCAGTCATAAATATTTTCCTTCACAATGCTTCTGAGCATATTATTGCATGGTAAATCTGGATATAGTATCAATTTGAACCCTTATTTTTTGTCCGATATGTTACTTGAATATTCTCAAACTGGAAGAACATGCAATGCCAGTGCATATCTTTTTGCAGTAAGCATGTTGATTTGAGATCCTTCCCTTGAAATTCCCCTTTACAGTTGTGGAATGAACCATTCATGCAGCATGTTGAGATACATTGTACTATTAGAACTAGAAAATGTATGATCTCTTGTCCTATTATGTGATTTGCTGAAACCTGCTAACATCTAAAAAGGGTCTCTACTGCTGAAATTCTTTATAATAAAGTGTAAGACAATGATTTATTATTAAGGTATATCATTAGATAATGATTTATTTTGTGCAAAGGGACTTTATGTGAGGCTGGGCTCTTAGAAAGGATATTATTCAATTTTTCTGCAACTTCTCAAAATGCAAGATGAAATTTAAATGCTGTCGCATATAGGAAGTTCTCCTTTTTCCTTTATATTTTAAAGTTATGCAGCCCATACATTTAGCCCATACATGCAGCCCATACATTTAGAAATCCCTGTGCTTTCTCCCAAACCTTCCCATACTGTGGAAAACAGTTTGGATTTTTTTCATTTCTTACTCAGAATTGCTGCAATAATTGCTGATATAAGAAGACAAGATTACTCATGACCTGCCTGAATGTAAATTAGTGTTATTGATTTTGGCATATGATTGCCATTTTCAACAAGATGCTCAAAAGGTACTAACTGCTTCTGTTGCTTCAACAAAAAATTAAACAATGAGATAGTATTAAATAAAATTTAAAATACACTCATCCAGGGAGGCACAGAGGCACAATCTCTTGTATAGAGGATGACAACTGTTGTTGGAAACAAGCAAGGAATCTCCTCTCCCACTGCATGGAATCGAATGGGCACTCATTTAACTCTGTAACAGGTACAGGATCTAAGATACCCTGAGGATTTTTTTTTCTTTTCAAGAGAAAAAAAAATATTAGAAGAAATGTTCAAAACAGAGTAAAATATCTTTATTTTATGAGAAGTAACTAAGTTACTTTTTTCTTTTTTTTACTGTACTCCACCAAAGGAATTTTAGGACAAAAGTTTCATGATACAAGTGCTATAGAACATAATGGCACATTTGCATAGCTTATTTAAAATGGAAAATTGCATGTTTACCCCAGGGGCTCACATCTGGTGAGTATGGGCTTGCACACCCCAGGGTCCTGAGCTGGATATCATTATTCTTCTCTTTCTTGGTGATTCCTTTCTACTTCTGACTCTCTCGGGGTAATGTGGGAATTTTTTTTTGGCTGGTGCAGCATAAGCTTCAGGAGACTTTCTTGCACCATATGGCTAATAATAATAATAATACAGATCGGCCATCACTAATCTGGCCACCGGTAATCCAGTTCCACCGCTAATTTGGACATAATTTCCGAGAACGTAATTTCAAATTTCCCGGGTCGGCACACCGACCTGCAGCTACTGTTTTGGTGGCATTGGTTGCAGCATCTTCTGTTGGCATGAACTCGTAAACACTTACAATCCATTCCACTTGTTTTTCTGAATTTATTATTATTACCTGCTCACATTTAGCCCCAGCCATGGTTCCAATGCATAAAGGAAGTGCCTCTCTTGGTGTAAAGTGCAAACACTGTACATTGTTCATAACAGATAAAGTTGAACTTCTGAAAAAACTTGATAGCAGTGTGTCTGTGAGAAGTTTAACTCTGCTTAATTGTAAATTCCAGCAATTTCTCTCAGTTCCTCATATTTTAGTAATTTTCTTTTAGCCATTCCTTTTTAGATTTTTTTTTTTTTTTTACAATGCACTTGTACAAACTTGTGGAAAAACAGCGCACTAACGAACTTATTTTCACAAAATCTCTAACAATACTGACAAACTTATTGCGACATTTGAGAGTTTATTTTATTACAATTAGTTTTATTGCAGCGCGTGCAATAAACTAATCACAAACGACCTTCATGCTTCATATGTATGCTGTAATAGCGTCAAACATGTGGCCGACACTGCTTCTCAAGAAATAAAGTAACCTACTGGGCCATGTCGGCCACATGTATATGACAAAAAAAAAAAAAAAAGACTTTTTTTTTTTTTTTTTATATTTTAAGTGAAAAAACAACAATAACGCTGACATTACAATATTTATTTTAGAATTACTAAGCAAATTATTTACTAAATATTTTTTGGCCCCTGGGGAATTTTTTTTCTTAAACTAGCTTAGCAGTCAACGTGTTAAAGGTAGGATGAGGTGGTTAGCTGTTGGGTAAACTCTGTACTAATCTAACCACCGGTGATCCAGCAAACTCACTAATCCTGCACCACACAGGTCCCAACGTTGCTGGATTAGTGACAGTCGACCTGTAATATATTTTAAATCAATAGCTATAGTTGTTTGAGAAAATTCTTTGTATGTAATATATCCACTGGTTGTTAATTTTTAATTTAATTAAAATTAATTTATTGTATTTAAAAATATAATTAATTTATTGTATTTAAAAATATAATTAATTTATTGTATTTAAAAATAATTAATTTAATTAAAAAAATAATTTTTAATTTAGCTATAGATTTTGTAAATTATTAATTAATATACGTAGAGCCTTTGTTTCATTTGAATCTTTCCACCATTGTTATAGTTATAAATTGAGTGGTAGGGGAATTCAAAATTTTAATTGTGGTAAATAGGTAGCTCTAAAATTCGAAACAATTAGGTTGGCATTAGTTGGACAATTTTGTTATATATTATAATTAACTTATAACTCCAAATCTCTTGTTGGGCCTATATCTTTTGTGTTTAGCTAAGGATATAACTAATTTAACATTGTGATCGTTAGTGTAACGTATATTCCGAAATTATTAACTCAAGGTATAATGTAAAACTAGATAGTAATATGTATCACTGCATTTAGGAATCTATTAGATTAGTGTAGTATTGTCAATTAATTAATTAAATTTATTAATCTTATTAATTTTCATTGTTAATCAATTAAATTGTATTTAAATGGAAATCAAGCCCCACGCTAGAGCAGCGGAGCAATGGGCACAAAGTAGTGCATCGCAGCCTAAAAAATGTGCAACTTGTGAAATGTTTGCCGACCTTTCTAGAACAGACATGATCTAGCCAAGGAGGATGTCTTTGTGTATGCTATGTGCAGAGAGTGTCAAGAAATTACGTCCCAACTCAGCATTCTGATGGGCATTTATGAGAATTTGAAGAGTCGGGCAGATGCTCTCGAAGGAATTAAAATGGGGAATCCATTAGGCTCTCAGCTGCCTACCTCAATGCCAGAACTCACTTTTGTGCATCAGGCAACACATTAGAAATCTTCAAGGCAGAATGTGTTAGTCCCACAGAATCTAGTTATTGCCTGTGACATGATTGTCAGGAAAGCTTTTGACACTGTTGCGCATGGAAGACTATTGTACAAATTGGAGCAGAATGGTATTAAGGGTAAGTTGCTACAATGGATAAAAGGATGGTTAAGTGGGAGAAGACAGAGGGTGGTAATCAATGGGTGCTGCTCTTCGTGGACTAATTTTATTAGTGGAGTCCCACAGGGTTCAGTGTTAGGTCCACTGTTGTTTTGTATATTTATCAATGATATTGATGAAGGTATATCAGGCTTAATGTCAAAGTTTGCAGATGATACAAAGGTTGGCAGGATTGTTAATGACAGTATTGGCAGTGTGCTACTGCAACAGGATCTAGATAATTTGGGCAGATGGGCTAAGAAGTGGCAACTGAAGTTTAACCTTGACAAATGCAAAGTACTGCATATGGGTAGAAGTAACCCCAGAGAAACGTACCAACAACGTAAAAACGTAGATGTAGCACCACACAGGTGCTACATTTAAGGTGGTAGAAAATGAAAAAGACCTGGGAGTAATTGTGCAGTCAGATATGAAGTTCTCAGAGCAATGCAGACAGGCTGCCAGGGCAGGTCATGGGGTTTTGTCAATGATATATAGGAATTTTGCTAGCAGGCAGAAGGAGGTGATTGTCCCTCTGTATAAGGCAATGGTCAGGCCACGCCTTGAGTACTGTGTACATGTCTGGAGGCCTCATTTTAGGAAGGATGTAGATTTACTTGAGCGTGTACAGAGAAGGGCAACAAGATTGGTGAGGGGAATGAAGGGATCCTCTTACCAGGAGGGGCTTAAGTTCTGCAAATTGCAGTGGCTGGAGACTAGGCACCTGCGCAGTGATCTGATTGAGGTATATAAGGCCTTGAATGGGTTGAGCATGCTGAATTCTGATGGGATCTTTCCACTTGTTCAGATTACGAACCTAAGGGGGCATAAATTCAAATTAAGAATGGACAGATGTAGAATAGATGTGCGGAAATTTGCCTTTAGCCAGCGGGTGGTTAATTGCTGGAACAGACTTCCATCTGTCATGGAAGTTGATAGGTTGAATAAATTTAAGGAGTAACTGGACAGGCTGGACAGGCATTTGGAGGGAATGGTGTGATTTTTTTTTTTTTTTTTTGGCTGATGCTGCATAAGCTCATACACTTGCTTTCTTGCATCACATGCCACTACTACTACTACAGCTTGCAATATTAAACCATTTTATATAATTGGAAGATAAAATATAGGTAAAAATGTACAGTATAATCTTTTATAATGATTGAATATAAATATATGCCTCTCTGCAAAAAGACAGCAAAAAACACATGGTTGTTATTATTATTATTAGCTATATGGTGCAAGGAAGCCTGACGCTTATGCTGCACCAGCCAAAAAAAAAAAAATTCCTGAGTTACCCTGAAAGAGAGAGAGAGAGAGTCAAAAGGGAATCACCAAGAAAGAAAAGAATGATGATATCCAGCTCTGAACCCTGGGTGTGCCAAGCCCATACTCACCAGATAAGAGCCCCTGGGGTAGTTTTTATGATTCCCCTAATTTGACTGACATTTTCAAACTGCCTGCAAAACTGGTTGTAGATGCAATTTTTATTTATTTATTTATTTTTTATTTTGTCACTTCCTCCACTGAAATCATCTTTATGAAAGAAAGAACCTTTCCCTTTACCCTTTATGGTAGTTACATCCTTAAGTAAATCCCACATCAATACACTGATCACTGCCACCTGGTGGTCCTTTTATCTGCAGATTCTTAATACATGAATAATCACTTCTGATAACAGATCAAGAGTATTACTCTCTCTTATTGCCTCTCTAACATGCTGCTGTAGAAAACAGTCATCCTGTAAATCCACAAAATCTTGCTAGTGTGTGAAAAACAAACTCACAAGTTTCAGTCAATATCTAGAAAATTAAAATTCCCCATTATTATTAAACATTCTGATTTATTGCCCATTCTGTTTCTCTATACAGTCATTAGGCCTATAGCACACTCTTACTCTCAATTTTGCTTTCCCAGTGCTTATGTCACACCAAACTGGCTCATCATTGCACTGGCCATCCATGCTATCTAGATGCACTACCTTAGATGTTATGTTCTTCTTAACTAAGAGCATAACCCCCCTCCTGTCCTGTCTGTCCTTTCTGTAGCAATGTGGATGATTTTGCATACATGCAAAATCATCCACCCACCTGCATCACTCTGACTAGACAGTCTTTTATGGATGTTGCCTTATCCAACTCCATTATCTACACTAGGATCCAGGACAATTTCACCATTATTCTGGAGCAACATAATAGAAGACATGATGCACAACGGTTCATGAGATATAACACTACTAAAGCCAGATTTTTGAATAAGCAGACATGCCTGTACTTTACCCCTGACTACATTACAAGTAGGACAGACTGCAACTTCCAGCCGAAACCCTGGAGGGCAAAGTCAAGCATAAGAAGTTAATCCCAAAATGCAAGAGAAATCCTAACCATGTCCCATGGTGTACAAATACTCTTACCAGTCTGAGGAATCAGATAAGAACATCAAGAAAGCAATACCAACATGCCAAAAGAAACTGCAAACCACAAATAGAAATGGACATGCTGCAGGAAATCTGCAAAGAAAATTGCATCTTTCACAGAATGGTTTATCATGAAAAGCGTACTGCATGGGAGAAACTTGACAACACATCTGGCAGTGAAGAGCCTTGAGGGCTGATATACAGGCTCGTGATGGATAAGGTTCCTTTAAGTGAGGTTCTATCCTCCATAAAAGATCAAACAGGTCGGGGGATCCTTGCCTGGCAGTAATCTGCCAATCAGATATTCGACCCCATCGTTCATCAAGATGTCCATTATCCATAGTCCAACCTCCAGACCAGCATGCACCTAGAACACATCACCCATCAAGGAAACCCATATGAGAGGTCATTTGATAGGGTAGAAATAGATTAAGCCATAAAAACTACTAGAACAGATAAATGCCTGGGTTCAGATTTAATAGAAGTGGAAGTACTGAAAAGGGTCTGGGACAAGTCCCCAGATACTCTTTGCTGCTTCTACTACACTTGTCTTAGAGATGGAATTTTCCCATAATTGTAGAAGAAAGGAAACCTGAAGGTTGCTCTTAAAAACAGCAACAAGCCCCAAGATAATTCGGAATCATATAGACCCATTGCCCTTCTTTCAGTATGTGGAAAAATCATAGAAAAATTTATAGGTGTCTGCTTTTCCACTGCTTACCAGACTAGTGGGCTTGCTTTAGTGAACCAATTCAGTTACATGAAAGGAATCAGCACACTGAAGATACAATCAAGGCAATCATAAATTTTCAGGAAATGGACAAAAAGTATGCTCTTCTTTCGGTATCTTCAGTGCTGATTTGGTCTCTTCGTGGACTTCAAAGCGGCCTTTGGTGGCAAAGCTGCCTGGAGAGCTTCGGGGAGGCCGGGGTCTCAAATCCTATGTATCGGCTAATCTAACGTTACCTCACAGGTAGAAGAATTACAGTTAATAGCAAGCACAGCCAGATCATAAGATGAACCACTAGAGGCCGCCCACATGGATTTATTTTGGACCCTCTCTGCTGGAATGCAGTGTATGACAAATGTCTGGTCAAGGACCACCAGAATTTCATCAAACTGGTTTATGCAGATGATTTGGCCATAAATCATTGTCTATGATGATTCTAAGTAACAACTGGAAGACACCTCCAACAAAATCCTGGAGAATTTGAAGAATGATGTGATACCAACAAGTTCACAGCCTTGATAGGTAAAACAAGATAAATGTTACTGAAAGGCTTTATGAAGATCAGACCATCCACAATTAAAGACAGAGGACAACAAACCAAATATGAGTCCACATACAAATACCTTGGTATCCTCCTTGATGAAAAGTTTTCTTTCATTTTGCATGCTGATTATATCAAAGACAAATTGCAGAATCTTGTAGGCAAAATCACAAGAAAGGAGTGGGGGTCTCAAGGGTTGCACCCTTAAACTATACTACCACTGCATCTTTCTCCCCATCATCACATATGGACTTGGAGCCTGGGGATGCAGAATTGGGGTGAAATCTGTACAGAAGAGATTATTACAAACACAACGAATTATTCTGCTAACAATCTACAGCACTTGCAGAACAGTTTCTAGTGCAGCCATTCAGGTCATCTGTGGAAAATTGCCCATCCAGTATGTAATTATGTTCAACTACCTGAAATTCAACTTTAGAAAACATAACCTAACAGAAATTGAGAACATCTCGCTAAATTTATATAGACTGATACAGGAAGAAATAACCAGAATTAGGACCAAGCTTACTGAGCTTTGGCAACAGGACAGGAGTAACAATAATTGGAAGAGAAACTTTTTCACTTCTGCCCACGGTCCAGGAGTTTCAAAAACATCATCTAAAGTGGTTTAACCAGTGCTTTTTGTTACTTATCTTATCTCTGGCCATGATAGCTTTATTGCCAAACTCTTTGAACCGAAACTCTCACCAACACCTGATTGATGCTGATCGCATCTAGTGTCTCTGTGGATCAACAGAGACACCAGATTGCATCCTACATGACTGCCCATACTACATGGACATTAGAAAAAGTCTCCAAATTCCAGCAGGAATTGTGACAAGAGGGGATTCACCTTCCCTGCTGACTTCAAAGAAAAACTCCCTTGCCTTCCTAAATTCACTAATAAGGCTTTCAGCAGAAGAATCTGCATTCAACTGCTGGATTGACCTTCACTGACATCATTCAGACTTGACTTTCCACCCGCCAAGACATGACTACCAGACTCACATCGAACTCCAGAAATTGACCAACCAGATTTTACTGCTGACCTCATGACTGGGATGGGATCATTGCTGACCCACTATTCTACTGGGTGGGATCTACTTCTACTTAATGTAGAACTTCTAATGGCTCTGATATGGCTTTGTTAGGGTAAACCCCTGTGGAATGGATGAATGCCACTGTCCTTCATGTACTCTACACTTTACTAATTAAGTGTCTCATATCTCAGGATGGTTTCTGCTTATTAACAGGAGAGACTGTTTTTACATTTGTGGGATACACTTAAATAGAAGGAATGCAAGAATATTTGCTGATGCTATTGAGGAAGTGATAGGTGGGTCGGAAAACTGCTAGTTTGGAGGGTATACACAGACTAATAGATTAACTAGAGTTGCAGTCAGTGGTGAAAGTGATTCTTGTACTACTTATATAAGGGAACATTCAGCAGCCAGGTGTTGTAGATTTCAGCCCCTGCTGTGGGTCATCATGGAAAAAGTAAATGTATGGGCTGTGTTGCAGTAACTAAGAATAAGAACATGTGCATTGTAAATGAATTTGAAGTACTGATTAAGCCATCGAATGCAGACAAGGGATAGCAGAGACATGGTCTCACTCAGACATGAGTAATGCTAAATTTGTATATGGGGGGGGGGATACAATATATACAGGAAGGACAAACAGGACAGGTGGTGTGGAGGAGTTATGCAATTAGTTCAGAAGCCTAACAAATCTACGGCAGTTAATTCAGTCGACATGAGATGACCAGTTTAATGTTGAGCCAGTGTGGGGGGATATAAGTACTGGGAAATCAAAAATGAGAGTAGGAGAACATTAGTAAAGGGGCATGATGCAAGGAAGCAAGCTTATATAGCATCAGCCAAAAAAAAAAAACACACGCACACACTCCCCCCCTTCTCATTTTACCCATCCATTCGCTCCAATGTTCGTCTAGTTCTGCCTTGAATCTATATAAACTATCAACTTCTATGAAAGATGGAAGTTTGTTCCAGCAATCAACCACCAGCTGGCTAAAGGCAAACTTCCACACATCTATCCTACCACTGTCGCCTCCATAGCCAGGTGGGCAGGAGCAGCAGTTTTGGTTTTTGGTTTTTTTTTTTTTTTTTTTTTAGGACCATTAGCAACTAAGGCCATATTGCTCCGGGATATGCGGTGATCATTCCCTGACCTTTCCGCATCCTCTGTATTTGGTGGTGACGGGCTCGAACCCCGGTCTAATCAAGAAGCGTGTGCTACTCACTGCTGCTCCTTCCCACCTGGCTACGGAGGCGACAGGAGCAGCAGTGCGTGGCACACACTTCTTGGCCCCTCCTTAGCCAGGTGGGCAGGAGTGGCAGTGCGAAGCGCATGCTTCTTGATTAGACCGGGGTTCGAGCCCATGACCACCAAATAATGAGGATACGGAAAGGTCAGGGAATAATCACTTCATATCCCCGGAGCAATATGGCTTTAGTTGCTAATGCTCTTAAAACCAAATAATAACAACAACAACAACAACACACTTCATGATTGGACCGGTGTTCGAGCCCATGACCACCAAATACAGAGGATGTGGAAAGGTCAGGGAATGACTACTGCATATCCCCATATTGGCCATAGAGCAATATGGCTTTAGTTGCTAATGCTCCTAAAAACTAAATAACAAACAGACAAACAATCCTACTACTGTCTTTCCTCACTTTGAATTTATGTCCTCTCAGGAAATTATTCTGAACAAGAGGAAGAATCCCATCAGCATTGAGCATGCTCAAACCATTCAAGGGTTTATACAACCTAAATCAGATCTCTTCACAGGTGTCTAGTCTCCAGACACTGTAATTTGCAAAACTTAAACCTTCCTTCGTATAGGCAACCCTTTGCTCCTTGTTGCCCTTCTCTGTACTTGTTTTTCTTCCTCTACATCTTTCTTAAAATGAGGGCTCCAGACCTGTATGCAGTATTCAAGGTGTGGCCTGACCATTGCCTTATACAAAGGTATAATCACTTCGTTATCACTGCTAGAAAATTTCCTGTGTATCATTGACAAGACACCATGAGCTACTCTTGCGTACCATCTGCACTGCTCAGATATCTGCCTGCTCAGTTATCCCCCCCAACCTCCAGGTCATTTTCATTCTCTACCATTGTCAGTGTAGTACCACACAGTTGATACGTTACTCTCGCATTACTATTTCCATATGCAGTACTTTACATTTGTCAATGTTAAACTTCAGGTGCCACCTCTCAGCCCATCTGCTGAACTTTTCTAGATCCTGTTGCAGCAGCAGCATACTGCTATCATTAGTGTCATTAGCCACCCTGCGGACCTTCGTATTGTCTGCAAACTTGAACATTAAGCCTGATATACCACCATCAATATCATTAAAGAATACAGAAAACAACAATGGACCCAATACTGAACTTTGGGGGACTCCACTAATTACATTAGTCCACGAAGATTGGTGTCCATTGATTACCACTCTCTGTCATCTCCCACTCAACCATCCCTTTATCCATAGCAGCAATTTGTCTCCGGTTTGTGCAGCAGTCTTCCATGTGGAACAGTATCAAAAGCCTTTCTAAGATCCAAATATATGATATCAAAATTATTATTTGCATCCAATTCCTTTATGACCACATCATAGTATCCAATCAAATTGGTCAGGCAAGACTTCCCCTTAACAAACCCATGTTGTGTCCCAGCTATAACTGAAGTCTTATCTAGATGATCCTGCAGTGCTTCTTTAACCAGTGCCTTCATTAATTTCCCTGCAACAGAAGTTAAACTAACAGGTCTGTATTTACTTCTATCTCCCTTTGATCCTCCTTTGTGAACTGGGGGCACATTTGCACATCTACAATCAATGGGTACCTCACCTGAGTCCAAGGAAGCTCTCATAATTATGGCTAAGGATTTGCTTACTTCCATTTCTGCCTCCTTTAATATTACTGGATAGATCCCATCCACCCCAGGTGCCTTTCTTATGTTTAACTTCAACAATTTCTCCCCCACTTTCCTCTCAGTTATTACAAAATCATCTAGCTCACTGCCAGAGTTAAATTTACCTCTGGCATTCCCCTTCCTGAGTAACTCCTCATGTGTGAATGTAGATGAAAAGTACTGTACTCATTTAGTTTGTTAGCTACCTGAGCAGGATCATCAACAGTTGAACCACTGATATCAAGTGGTCCAATCTGATTCATCCCCTCCCTTCTAGAGTTTACATAAGTAAAGAACTCTTTGTTGTTTTTCTTTGCATTCTTTGCCAAAGATTTCTCGTAATCTGCCTTTGCCTGCATAATCCCCTTTGTGACTTGGTTACAGACCAGCTTATATCTATCATAGGCTTCTGTGTTACCTGTTAATTTATATGTATCCCATGCATTTTTATTCTCTGCCACATGTCTCATTAGTTCATCTGACATCCATTTAGGCTTAAACTTTGAACAATATTTCTTAGTTAGTATGAAAAGCCTTGTAGCTTCCAAGATTAATTCTTTGAATGCTTCCTATTTTGAATTTGCTGTTGGTAATGTCATGAGTTAGTCCCACCATATAGAATTTAAATACTGTCTGAGACCACTTTAGTCACCTTTATGAAATCAAAAACCCTTCCCTTTACCCCTGTTGGTAGTTACCTCTTTGAGTAAATTCCACTTCAGCACGGGCGCCTCCGTAGCCAGGTGGGAAGGAGCAGCAGTGCATAGCACATGCTTCTTGATTAGACCGGGGTTCGAGCCCGTCACCACCAAATACAGAGGATGTGGAGAGGTCAGGGAATGACCACCGCATATCCCGGAGCAATATGGCCTTGGTTGCTAATGCTCCTAAAAAACCAAATAACTAACCACTTCAGCACATTGCGATCACTGCCACCTAGTGGTTCCTTTATCTGCAGATTCTCAATGTATGAAGAATCACTACTGATAATCAGATCAAAAGTATTACTCCCTCTAGTTGCCTCTTGAACATGATGCTAGAAAACAATGATCCAATAAATCCACAAAAGCCTTGCTAGTGTGTGAGTGACCAACCCAGAAATTCCAATCAATATCTGGGAAATTAAAATCCCCCATTATAAGACACTGATTTACTGGCCCACTCTATTTCTCTGTTGTTGTTATTTAGTTTTTTAGGAGAGGAGCATTAGCAACTAAGGTCATATTGCTCCGGGGATATGCGGTGGTCATTCCCTGACCTTTCCGCATCTTCCATATTTGGTAGTCATTCCCTGACATTTCTGCATACTTTGTATTTGGTGGTCCAAATAGTGGTCCAAGAACTATGTGCTATGCACTGCTGCTCCTGCCCACCTGGCTGTTTATTATAATAATAATAATAATAATAATAAACAGTTGTTTGTTATTATTATTATTATGTTGCAAGGAAGCCTGAGGCTTATGCTGCACCAGCCAAAAAAAAAAAAAAAAATTTCCCAAGTTACCCTGAGAGAGAGAGAGAGAGAGAGAGAGAGAGAGAGAGAGAGAGAGAGAGAGAGAAGTAGAAAGGAATCATCAAGAAAGAGAAGAATGTGATATCCAGCTCAGGATCCTGGATATGTTAAGCCCATACTCACCAGATGTGAGTCCCTGGGGTGTTTCTTAACTAATAGCATAACCCCTCCTCCCTTCCTATCCTGTCTATCCTTCCTGTACACATTGTACTCCCCAAATTCCAGTTCTGCATTCCTTAACTGTATGACACCACATCTCTGATATCACAACAATATCTGCTTTTGATGTTTTGACCAGCACCTCAAATTCATTAAATTTATTTACCAAACTCTTAGCACTGGTGTACATGCAAGTTTACATGCACCTGTTCCTATTCTTAGCTACCCTAGCACAACCCATTTATTTACTTGTTCTGCAATGACTCCAGCAGAGTCTGAAATCCCTTGCATCTTGTTTTCCAGGCTTCTGCTCATTCCAATAGAAGCAACACAAGAATTACTTTCCCCGGCTACTCTTATTCTATTAGTCCAGTATCCCCCCCCCCAAGCTAGCAGTTTTCTGACCCACCTAATACTGCCTCTGTATTCCTAATGTAAGCCTAATATAGACCTAGTATTATAGGCCTAATGACTGTGAAGAATATACCAAACAGCTGTACAGAGAAATGGAATGGGTCAGTAAAATGAGAATGTCATATAATGCGGTATTTTAACTTTTCGTATGTTGACTGGAATTTATGGGTTGGTTATTCTTCACACACACACACACACACCAGCAAGACTTTTCTTAGATGACTGTTTTCTAGTAACATGTTAGAGAGGCAACAAGAGGGAGCAATACTCTTGATCTGGTTATCAGAAGTGCGTATTCTTGCATTATGAATCTACATGTATGGATGTTAGTGATCACAGTGTACTAATGTGGAATTTAATTAAAGACACAACTACTGTCAAGAATAAAGGGGAAGGCTTTTGCTTTTGTAAATGTGACTACAGTGGTCTCGGAGAGTTTTTAAATTCTGGGACCAACGGATGATGTTACGAACAGCAAATTATAAATGGGAAGAATTCAGGAAAGTAATCGTAGAAGCTACTAAGCATTTCATAACAATAAAGATATTACTGTTCAAGGCTTAGAACTAAATTGATGTCAGATGAACTTTTGAGATACATGGAAGAGAAGAAAAGTGCATGGGATGCATATATCAGGTGATACAGAAGCTTGTGGTATATATCAATTATTCTATATCTCAAAGGAGATTAGGTAAGCTAAGGCAGATTGCGAGAAATCTCTGGTGAAGAATGCAAAGAAAAGCAGCAGAGACTTCTATGTTAACAGTAGAAGTTAACCCATTGACACTTGATGTCAATGGGTTAACTTTCGGTGATTCTGCTCAGGTTTGTGATAAATTGAATATTTGCATCTACATTCACATGTGAGGAATTGAATTCTTTAGGGTAGGGAATGCTAGAAATTTATGAAATTCTAACAGGAAGGGATATATTACATTTTTATAACTGAAAGGTAAGTAGAAGAGAAACTTGAAGCTGAACATTTAAAAGGTACATGGGTTGGATGGAATCTATCAAATTATGTTAAGGAAGTAAGCAAATCCTTAGCCATAATTATTTGAGCATCCTTCGATTCAGGGGGGGTCTCTGCAGATGGAGATGTGCAAATATATCCCCAATTCATAAAGGAGGATCAGAAGGTGATATGAGTAAGCAGACCTGTTAGCTTAACGTCTGTTCCAGGTAAAATAATGGAGTCACTGGTTAAAGAAGTAATGCAGGACTATCTTGATAGGAATGCAATTATACAGTAGTCACAGCATGGATTTGTTAAGGGGCAATCTTTTCTAACTAATCCGAGAGGTTACTGTGATGCAGTGATCAAGGAACTGGATGCAAAAATTAGTTTTCATATCATATACAGTCAGACCTCTATATAATGAAATTGATGTTTTCTTGAAAAAATTTGTTAAACAGAAATTTCATTATAAAGAAATATGGCCTTTTCAATAATGAAAAATACTCTAATTCAGCATTCAGAAATATAGTAAAACATGTAAAATAAATGAGAAATAAGCGGGCATGAATAAATTTTCTAACAGTTTAAAACAATTAATTTATTAATACAGACGTATTAAGAAATGACTACTTACATGATGTGCACAATATATTAGTACACTTTTAAGAATTATGTCGTAAAATATTTGGTTATATTTTATTGTATGCTGGATTTTATTTATTGTTCATAAAAATGTTTGCATTTGTTTAAACATTCATATATTTTCTGGTATATTTTCTTCACACCAAAGGCCTCTACACAAAGTTTCAAATGCTGCCAACATTTCATGTTTGAAAGGTTTAATATTGTCCTCATTGCCTTCATTTTCATCCAACTCATTGTTGATATTGTTGATATATTTGAATACTCTCCAAAGTATTCAAAGTATTGGAGTCACTTGGATATTCAGCTACTATGACATCATTATTAACTCATAAAAATTCACCAAGTACAGTTTCTCCACTGATCAAACCTCTTGCTTGGAGTTCTTCCCAAGATTGCTCAACGTCTTGTAGTAATTCATCCCCCTCATTGCTGTTAATTGGCATTTTAGCAAAACCTGCTTCTGCGAAACAATTCTTAATCATTGTTTCCATCACATCTTGACTCCACACTTTTGCCAACTGTGATATGCACATCTGCATATCTATAACAGAATCTATAGGTTGGTTGGTTTCTATTCTTAGTATAATATTTTTCAGTATGTGCCTTAGGTAGTGCATGTTCAAATTCTTGATAGTGGCTTGGTCCATTGGCTGCAGTTTAGATGAAGGACAAATTCAGAGGGAAGAAAACAAGCTTCACACTTGTAAGTTTCAAAGTTACTGAGTGAAGGTGGGCAGGGCAGTTGTCGACAATCAACAACGTTTTTCTGTTTTCTTTCATCATCTTTCAATCGAAATTTAAAATCCACTGTTCAGAAATTTCACTTGTCATCCAAGCTTTTTTGTTGTAGTTGTAGTCCAACTCTAACGACTTTACTCTTTTGAAACATTGGGGTTGTTTACTTTTGCCTATTACCAAAAGCTTCATTTTTTCATTACCAGCCATATTTGCACCAAACAAGACTGTACTTCTCTCCTTACTATTTTTACCACCTTTAAAAGTTAAAGTGTCTTCTTTGGCAGACATTTAAAAAATAGACCTGTTTCATCAATGTTGAATATGTCTTTGAACTCTTAATCCTCCATAATTTTTTTCAAAATTGTTTCTTTCCAATGGATACACTCTTCGATTGCTTTCCAATGGGTACATTCTTCTATTACAACCCCACTTTCACCAGAAATAACTTTTTTGAGTAAGCCATTGCACTTTTTAAATTTGTCCAGCCAACCAGAACTGGCTTGGAATGTTTTATGCCCCAGAAAAGATGAGTACTCCATAGCCTTTTCTTTTATTATGACCCTGATTGGCATGTTTTGGTCTCAAATAAACTTCACCCACTTAAAAACCCCTTCATCTACATTTTTATACTGGCATAATTTTGCACGCTTCTGACTGGGTCCTGTTTCCTCAAACAGTTTGAGAATCGAAACACAGTTTTTTAGAATGGTTGGCACACTACTAGCATTGATACCAAATTTTTAAGCAATATCTTTTTTTTTTCTAATGCTGCGATCTACACTATTAAGCACTTCCACTTTTTCCACTACACTCAAGGAGTTCCTCTTAGACATTGTAAGGTTACTTGCACAGCAGCTAAAACAAAACTGATTTAGGGATGTCAACGTTGTGATGTCAACGTTTGCTCAGATCGTGTCAGTGAAATTATTCTTGCAGGAATGGAATCCTTTATCCAACACTCCACTTTAAAATCTCGTCCTTTATCTAAACCTTGGTTTTCCAATAAATGTGCTAAGGCTGTCCAAGAGAAGAATGTTGCATATTGTAATTGGCTTGTTTCTAATTCTTCAGTTTCATTTTCTGCCTACACCAACGCTCGCAACAATTGTAAAGCAGTTATTAATCAGTCCAAACTAGAGTTTGAACAGGCTAAGAGTAGAAAACTTGCTTCTTGCCGTAATGGTAGCCGAGCATTCTGGTCTCTTGCCAAAGCTATTGGCTGCAACTTTTGCCCATCTCTGCTCCCACCTCTGTCAAAACCAAATGGTTCTGTTGTCACTTCAGCCAAGGATAAAGCTGACCTGCTAGCATCCTATTTTTCTTCCAGCTCATGTATTAATGATCTTGGTAAAACACCTCCCACCATTCCTAACACGCTCCATTTAATGCCTCCTGTGGTCTTCCGTCAAAAGGATATCAGAAGGATTTTGATGAATCTTGATGCTAAGAAAGCTCCAGGTCCCGATGGTATTTCCCCACTTGTTCTCAAAACCTGTGCTCCTGAACTTACTCCTATTCTTTGCCGCCTTTTTTCACTTTCTTATTCCAAAGGTGTTTTTCCTTCTGCTTGGAAATTTGCTCATATCCAGCCAGTTCCTAAAAAGGGCGACAAATCCCTCCCATCCAATTATCGTCCCATTGCAATTACTTCTACTCTTTCTAAAGTAATGGAGAAATCAATTAACCGCCAACTCTTAAACTACCTAGAAACCTTCCATCTGATCAACGATCGCCGGTATGGATTCCGTCAGTGTCGATCCACTGGTGATATTCTGGCTTATGTTACCCATTTATGGACTAATTCAATGGAAAGGTTCGGTGAAACACAAGTAGTTGCTCTTGACATCTCAAAGGCTTTTGATCGTGTTTGGCATAAAGGTCTTCTAACCAAGCTTCCATCTTATGGTTTGCCAACTGTTTTTAGTAATTGGGTATCCAGTTTTCTCTGTGATCGCTCACTGAGGGTGATGGTAGATGGCTCTCTGTCTTCTAACTTCTCCACTAATGCCGTTTTCCCCCAGTCTTTTCCTCTTGTATATCAATGACCTTCTTCCATTGACTGGAAATCCTATCCATAGTTTTGCTGATGATAGCACCTTGCATTCAACTTTCCATTTTGAGAAACCTTGTCCAGCTCAATCATCTTCAAGTTCTCGAAAATCTGCCCCCAATTCCTTAAATGCCGATCTTCAGGTAATTCTCCAGTGGGGCAAAGACAACTTAGTTGATTTCAACCCTTCTAAAACTCAATCTTGTCTTATATCTCGCAAAAAGGATTCTTCTGCTCCTATGCTTATATTTAGTGACACTCCGATTTCTAGGCAAAATGATATATCTCTTTTGGGGATTACTTTGACTTCTAATCTCTCTTGGCACAAGCACATTACAAATATTGCTTCATCTGCATCTAAAAAACTTGGTTTTCTCTTTTGCTCTCGGCGTTACTTTTCTTCCAAACAGCTGCTCACTCTGTATAAATCGCAAATCTGCCCTGCCATGGAATATTGTTCCCACATCTGGGGTGGTGCCCCCAAAACCTCTCTCAGGCTTCTTGATTCCATTCAGAAGAGGGCAGTTAGGTTAATTAATGATTCATCTTTAACAAAGTCTCTCCACTCGCTGTCTTATAGACGTCCTGTCTCTGCTGCTGCATGCCTCTTCTACAGATACTTCCATGGGCACTGTTCTTCTGAATTGGCTTCTATAATTCCCGCTCTCTCTTTCAAAACAGTCCGAACACGTGCTGCCACCAGCCAACATCCATTTACTGTCCAACTTCAAACCCACAGAACCAACTTTTCATCTTCCTCATTTATTCATTCAACTGCCGTTTTCTGGAACAACCTTCCTTCATACGTATTTCCTGAAAATTACAATCTACAGAAGTTCAAGTCCAATATCAACAAATATATTCTTTCGTCTTCTCAACCTCCAACCCAAACACGGTACTAAGTACTATAGGTTCTAATACCTCTCGTGTTTGGGGTTCTCATAAAAAAAAAAAAAAAAAAAAAAAGGGACCACTTGTACCCAACATACAGACAGGCGAAATGTAGTGAAAGTGTGGATGACTCATTTTTGTGAAACAACAGATGAATTTCTGGGATAAAGAAAAATCATTCTCTTCTAATTCTCTAATAGAGTGCTTACAATAGAAAACAGGTTGACCAGAACCCCTGTCTGTGTTGGGAATATGCCTTAATATATGCCAATGGCTGTGGACACATAGATAGCAGTTGGCCAGAGCGAATTCTCGGTACAGTAAAGACTTTACAGGCATTACTAAATTGCGGAATGCTCTTAAGAATTAAACGCTTTACCTCTTAAAAGCTAAAGTGATTAATTCTCAATCCTTTTAGATCTTAATTCGTGCTTTCTACAGCATCAGCTCTACTGCCTAAAGGCCAGAGGCCTGAGAACATCTTATAATGGGGGATTTGAACTTTTCACATATTGACTGGAATTCGTGGGTTGGAACAATGCATACCCAGGTCTCTTGAAATCAGTTCATTATGTGGAAATTTTTTTCATTATGTGGAAATTTTTTCATTATACGGAAACTATTTTCAATGTAATGACCGAGGGGAAATTAAAAAAATTTGCTAAATAGAAAAATTCGCTATATGGAAGTTTGTTAAAGTGAGGTACGACTGTACTTGGATTTCAGGAAGGATTTTGATACTGTTGCACATAAAAAGACTGCTGTATAAACTAGAGCAATGTGGCATTAAGGGTAAGTTACTGCTATGGATAAAGGGATGTTTAAGTGGAAGAAGACAGAGAGTGGTTATTAATGGGCACTGCTCTTTGTGGACTAATGTTATTAGTGGAGTCTTCCCCAGGGTTCAGTGCCAGACCTGTCGTTGTTTTCAATATTTATTAATGATATTGATGAAGGCATATCAGGCTTTCACATGACTCAAAGGTTGGCAGGCTGGTTAATGACAGTGATCAGAGTGTGCTCCTTCAACAAGATCTAGGAAAATTAGGTTGACGGGCTGAGAAATGGCAGTTGAAGTTTGCATTGACAAATGCAAGGTACTGCATATGGGTAGCAGTAATCCCAGGGTAATCAACTGTGTGGTACTACACTCAGGGTGGTGGAAAATGAAAAAGTCCTGGAGGTTATTCTGCAGTCAGATATGAAATTCTCTAAGCAGTGCAGAAAAGCTGCCATAACAGCTCATGCTCTGTTCTTGCTATACATGCCCCTGTTCTTACTTTTACTTACCCCAACACAGCCCACGTGTTTACTTGTTCCATGATGACTCACAGCAGGCTTTGAAATCCCCAACACCTTGCTTTCTGGGTTGCTGTCTGTGATATACAGAAACTTTGCTAGCAAGGATTTGGAGGTGACTATCCTCTTGTATAAGGCCATGGTTAGTCTGCATCTTGAGTACTGTATACAGGTCTGGAATCCTCACTTTAAGTAGGATGTAGATCTGCTGGTATGGGTGCAGGAAGGGCAAATAGATTGGTGAAGGGAACAAAATGGTGCTCTTGCCTAGAAAGGCTTTAGTTCCGCAAATTGAAGCATCTGGAGACTAGACACCTGTGAGGAGATCTGATTGAGGTGCTTAAGGACTTAAATGAATTGGGTAATCTAAATGTGAATGGCATTCTTCCTCTTGCCGAGACTACACGAGGGGGCATAAATTTAAGTTGAGGGAGGATAGTTGTGCGGATGTTTGCCTTCAGCCAGCTGGTGGTTCATTAGCATTAGCATTAGTAGAGGCATTTGATGCAAGAAAGCAAGCTTAGGCAGCATTAGCCAAAAAAAAAAATAAAGTAAAATAAATAAATAAAAAATAACCACTTCCACTTCACCCCTCTGTTCGTTTGAAATACCTGTCCAGCTGAGCCTTAAACTTATTTAGGCTATCAACTTCCACGACAGGGGATGGAAGTCTGTTCCACCTACCAACCACCTGCTGGCTAAAGGCAAATTTCCGCACATCTATCCTACATCTGTCTTTCCTCAATTTTAACTTATGTGCTCTCAGGTGATTATTCTGAGCAAGAGGAAGAATCCCATCAGCATTGAGCATGCTCAAACCATTCAATGCTTTGTACACCTCTATCAGATAACCTCGCTGGTGCCTAGTCTCCAGACACTGTAATTCGCAAAACTTAAGCCTTTCTTCATAAGAGCACCCCTTTGTTCCATTCACTAATCTTGTTGCCCTTCTCTGTACTCGTTCCAGCAGCTCTACATCCTTCTTGAAATGAGGCCTCCAGGCCTGTATACAGTACTCTAGGTGTGGCCTGACCATTGCCTTATACAAGAGAATAATCACCTCCTTATCCCTGCTAGAAAAATTCCTATATATCATTGACAATACACCATGAGCTACTCTTGCAACCCGTCTGCACTGCTCAGAGAACTTCATATCTGCCTGCACAACCACCCCCAGGTCCCTTTCATTCTCTACCACTGTCAGTGTAGTACCACAGAGTTGATACGTTGCTCTGCGGTTGCTGTTTCCCATGTGTAGTACTTTACATTTGTCAATGTTAAACTTAATTTGCCACCTCTCAGCCCATCTGCTCAACCTTTCCAGATCTTGTTGCAGCAGCATAGTGTCAGTAGTGTCCTTGACAACCCTGCCAACCTTCGTATCGTCTGCAAACTTGGACATTAAGCTTGATATACCATCATCAATATCATTTATAAATACAGAGAACAATAAAGGACCCGATACTGAACCCTGAGGGACTCCACTAATAACATTAGTCCACGATGAGCAGTGTCCATTGATTACCACTCTCTGTCTTCTCCCCCTCAACCACCCCTTTATCCATAGCAGCAATTTTCCTCCAATGCCACACTGCTCCAATTTGTGCAGCAGTCTTCCATGTGCAACAGTATCAAAAGCCTTTCTAAGATCCAAGTATATAATATCAAAGTTATTCCCTGCATCCAGTTCTTTTGTGACTGCATCATAGTATCCAATCAAATTGGTCAGGCAAGACTTCCCCTTAACAAAACCATGCTGTGTCCGAGCTATAACTGAAGTCTTGTCTAGATGATCCTGCAGTGCTTCTTTAACCAGTGCCTCCATTAATTTTCCTGGAACAGAAGTTAAACTCACAGGTCTATAATTACTTGTGTCAGCCTTTGATCCTCCCTTGTGAATTGGGGTCATATTTGCACAACTCCAGTCCCTGGGTACCTCCCCTGAGTCCAAGGAAGCTCTCATAATTATGGCTAAGGGTTTGCTTACTTCCTTTGCTGCCTCCTTTATTTTAACTGGATAGATCCCATCCACCCCAGGTGCCTTTCTTGTGTTTATCTTCAACAATTTCTCCTCCACTTTACTCTCAGTTATTACAAGATTCTCTAGCTTACTGCTGGAGTTGAATACACCTCTGGCATTCCCCTCGCTGAATAACTCCTCATGTGTGAATGTCGATGCAAAATATTCATTTAGTTTGTTAGCTACCTGAGCAGGGTCATCAACAGTTGACCCATCGATATCAAGTGGACCAATCTGATTTATCCCCTTCCTTCTAGAGTTTACATAAGTAAAGAACTCTTTGCTGTTTTTCTTCGCATCCCTTGCCAAGGATCTCTCGTAATCTGCCTTCGCCTGCCTAACCTCCTTTGTAACTTGGTTACAGATCAACTTGTATCTATCATAGGCTTCTGTGGCACGTGTTAATTTGTATGTATCCCATGCATTTTTGTTCTCTGCCATATGCCTCATTAGTTCATCTGACATCCATTTTGGCCTAAACCTTGAACAATATTTCTTAGTTGGTAAGTAAAGCCTAGTAGCTTGCAAGATAAGTTCTTTGAATGCTTCCCATTTTGAATTTGCTGTTGGTAACATCATCAGTTGGTCCCACTGTATAGAATTTAAATACTGTCTCAGTCCATCGTAGTTGCCTTTACAAAAGCAATAACCTTTCCCTTTACCCCTGATGGTAGTTACCTCTTTGAGTAAATCCCACTTCAGAACACTGTGATCACTGCCACCTAGTGGTCCATTTATCTGCAGATTCTTAATGCATGAAGAATCACTACTGATAATCAAATGAAGAGTATTACTCCCTCTAGTTGCCTCCCGAACATGCTGATGTATAACACAATCATCCAATAAATCCACAAAAGCCTTCTTGCTAGAGTGTGAGTGAGCAGCCCCCAAATTCCAGTGAATATCTGGGAAATTAAAATCCCCCATTATAAGACTCTCTGATTTACTGGCCCACTCTATTTCTCTGTACAGTTTCTTATTATACTCATCAGAGTCATTAGGCCTATAGCACACTCCTACTCTCAATTTTGATCTCCCAATGCTTATGTCACACCAAACTGACTTGACACTGCACTGTCCAGCGATGTTGACTGGCTTCACTTCCTTGGATTTTGTGTTTCTTAACTAATAGCATAACCCCTCCTCCCTTCCTATCCTGTCTATCCTTTCTGTAGACATTGTACTCCCCAAATTCCAGTTCTGCATTCCTTATATCTGTGTTACACCACGTCTCTGAAATTACAACAATATCTGCCTTTGATATTTTGAGCAATAACTCAAATTCATCAAATTTATTTACTAAACTCCTAGCATTGGTGTACACGCAAGTATACATGCACCTGCTCTTCGTCTTAGCCACCCTAACACAACCCATGTGTTTACTTGTACCCCCATGATTCCCAGCAGTCTCTGAAATATCCTGCGTCTTATTTTCCAGGCTGCTGCTCATTCCAATAGAAGCAGTGCAAGAATCACTTTCTCCTCTGCCAGTAGCTACTGTTAATCTATTAGTCCTTGTATCCCCCCAATCTAGCAGTTTTCCGACCCACCTAACACTGCCTCGATAGCATCAGCAAACATTCTTGCACCCTTTCTATTTAAGTGTATCCCATCCCTGTAGAAGCAGTCTCTTCTGTTAACAAGTACAGACCAGGCTGAAAAAAATTCTACCCCTTGAGCCCTGCACAATCTTTCCAGGGCCGAATTGATCGACAGGGCTCTCATCATATGCTCCCTCCTATCGTGTCTGGGCAGAATTGCAGACACTTTCAAATTCAACCCTAATTCACAGCTTTTTTTCATCAGTGACCTGTACCTGTTAAGTAATTCCGCCGGTCTCCTACTCTTAATATCATTAGTGCCAACGTGTACAACTATATCACCTTTTGTGCCGTTAAAAGTTGGAACATTGTTGTTCCATTTGTTGTTCTGGAAGTGGGCAATTTGAATAAATTCAACGAAGAACTAGACAAATTCTTGAAAGGTATATATGGGTGAAGTGTGTAGTTTTTTTATTTTTTTATGGCTGATTCTGCATAAGCTTGCTTTCTTGCATCATTTGCCACTACTACAACTACAACTTCCTCATTCATCCATCCATCCCATTCTTTCTGTCGTATTTTCCCTATCATCCTCTACCCAAACTTCTCCCATTTTCCTTCCCACTTATTTCAGTGTTTCACCCAGGCTTTTGCAGAATTCTCTGGGAAGCCCAGAAACAGCTCTCGTGTGGAGAACCAGGTGCATCTCCTTGTGGCAAACAGGAGGATGGGGTCAGCCGACCAAGTGTTTACCATCTCCTGGTTGCTAAGTTGCCAATTGCTAACCTACATTTCACCACACCTTTCACACCCCACATTTCAACTACATGGCCAGTGTTAGCTTTTGCCAAGTAGAGATGACACAGTGATGAATAAGGTGAAACCCTGAAGACTGCATAAAAGAACATATCACATATTGATACTGTCCTTTCTGTACACATTGTATTACCCATACTCAAATTCTGTATCTCTTATATCTGAGTGGGCGCCTCCGTAGCCAGGTGGGCAGGAGCAGCAGTGCATAGCACACGCTTCTTGATTAGAAGGATGCGGAAAGGTCAGGGAATGACCACCGCATATCCCCGGAGCAATATGGCCTTAGTTGCCAATGCTCCTAAAAACCTAAAAGCTTATATATAAAATCTATATAATGCAATATAAGCTCTGTATAATATATTATAATAACTATAAAATCTATTTAATGCAATATAAGCTCTGTATAATATATTATAATAACTATAAAATCTATTTAATGCAATATAAGCTCTGTATAATCTATTGCACTTTGTACATATTTTATGTGTTTTCTGTGTACCCGCATAGTTTTTTATGTACCTAATGTAATGTGTCCAGTTAATTGTAAGATTCCTCTGGTTGCCTGTAGTGGGAATCGTGTCCTACATTTCTATGAATAAAGAATTTTATTATTATTATCTGCATTTAATGACTTTCAGTGGCATTTAAAATTTATCAGATTTATTTACTATTCTCCTATCATTGGTATACATGCCCCTGTTCTTACTCTTACTTAGCCAACACAGCCCACTTGTTTACTTGTTCCGTGATGACTCACAGCAGGCCTTGAAATCCCCAACACCTTGCTTTCTGGGTTGCTGAATGCCAATAGAAGCAGTGCAAGAATTAGTTTTACCTCTCTCTGTGGCTCTAGTTAATCTATTAGTATCCCCCCCCCCCCCAAAGCTGGCAATTTTCCAAACTGCCTAATACTGCCTTGACAGTATCGGCAAATATTCTTGCACCCCCTTCTATTTAGGGTATGCCATCCCTGTCTCTTCTGTTAAAAAGCACAGACCATGCTGAGAAAAATTTTATCTGATGAGCCTTGCACAATCTCTTCAGGGTAGAACTGATTGAAGGCTCTCATTCATAAACCCCCCTCTTATCATGTTCTGGGCAGAATTGTAGACACTTTTAAATTTAACCCTAACTCACAACTTTTGATCAGCATTGCCCAGTACTTGTTAAGTAAGGCTGCAGATCTCCTATTCTTAATATTCTTAGTGCCAACATGTATATTTTTGTTCCCTTAAAAGATGATAATTTCTCTACAGCATCATCTACTTTTGCCTCTGGCAGAGAAAGCCTAGTTTTATTCCACCTATCCTTCTTGCACAATATATTTTCCATTTCCCCGGCAATAGAGTCACTGACAATAATTGCCTCTTGTGGACTTGTGCATTCTGCCTTGGGGATTGCTGCTGTGTTGCCAGATGCACAAATGTGAACTCTGGTGTTGAGTTGAGTAGAGTAGCTGAGAGCTTGGTGGGCACCTATTTTAATTTATTTGAGGGCATTCACCTACACTTAAATCTCTCATAAATGCCCATTAGAATGCTTACTTGATGCCTAATTTCTTTGCACACTCTCTCTCTCTGCGCTGAACATGCATAAAGACATCCCCCTCCCTTGGCTGTATCATGTTCTGTTTCAGAAAGGCTCATCAGCATTGCAAAAGTAGCACATTTTGTTAGGCTGCAAGTCATAGGAGAATTGCCCCTTCAGTTCTTCCACGAGCCACTGCAAACCTCCTGCTTTGGGTCAATTGCTTGGCTGCTCTAGTCTGGCTCATGATTTCTGCATAATTTCAATGTAATCGAGAATACCACACTAAACTAATATACAATAATAACACTACTCTATTCACTTGTGCAGCAATAATACATATTATGCTGTCAAGTTTATATTTGTTTATATGCATATAATATCAAGTTTATATTATATGCATCACTCTATCAAATTTATGTTATGTGTAATATGCTTTCAAGTTTGTGTTATTTGTTTTACAGTATACATTTGTAAATTATAAGTTATCTGTTATAATTAATAAGTTAATTATAATGGATATCAAAATTATCAAGTTAATGCCAAACTATGTGATTCGAACTATCGAGATACCTATTTACCCTAATTAAAACTAGTTCAGTGTTGGCATTCGAGGTGAGCGGACGTGCTTAGTCAGGGCTCCTCAGTTAAGTGGTTTACTTTTGGATAGTGCTTTTAAATATTTGATTTATTTAGATATTGTTGGATTATTTTGTTATAGGTTTTCCTGTAACAGTTTGATTTTAATAATATTATAGATATAATTTTTTAAAGTTAACTTTCCTTGATATTTATTTAATTTTATAATGGTAGTTACGAGATCTGCCTTAAACACGTCACAGGGTATCGTGCCTCACACGAAAATAGCCGATGGCGATTTACAGGTGAGTCGGGTGAGTCATGATTTAATCCGTTGTGGAACCTGTGGAATGTTTTCCAAGGTCGACCTGGTGACTAATCCTACCTCACCTGGGGATTCTTTTCTTTGTGATCGATGTAAGGAGTGCACCGATCTTAAATTACAATTTGGTGCACTGATGGAACAATTTGAGTCCCTGAAAAAACGGGTGCTTGCCCTCGAGAATAATGCATCTGGGAGCTCGTCAGGGACTCAAGACTCCAGCAATCTACCAAGTAATGCACACCCGATTCGAGCCTCAAAACAGAAAAACCAAGTGCAAACTACTCTGGTTAAAAAGGACATTGTTTTATTAGGAGAGTCCATTGTCAGGGAAACGGGGAATATTTTTTGTAATAAGGATAGGTGGAGTAGAACCAGGGTATGTCTGCTGGAAGCAACCATTGATGATGTCACCAACAGATTGTCAGATTTTAAAGGGGGTAAAGAGAATATTATTATTCATGTGGGGACTAATGATATTAAACGTACACGATCTGACGATTTGTTGGAAAAATACAGGACCATGCTGAGGAAATGCCACGAGCTGGGCCATAACGTCTGTGTCTGCAATTCTGCCCAGACACGATAGGAGGGATTATATGTTAAGAGCCTTGTGGATTAACTCAAGACTTGAAGGAATCTGCAAGGCTTTAGGGGGGAAATTTCTATCAGCATGGCCCACACTTGTAGGTAGAAGGAATTTGTTTTGTAGAGACGCGATACACTTAAACAAAGGTGGTGCAAAAGTTTTTGCCAGTATTATTGAGGATACCTTAAAGGTTCAGGGAAACTGCTAGCTAGGGGGGGGGGATGTGGGTAATACTGACACGCATTTATCTGATAATATTGGTCAAAGTAACTCTTGCACATACCTTAAGAGTTCTTATCTGCTACCCCAACTGGACGTATTATCTAGATGTTCTGGGGGCAGAAACATTTCACATGAGCGGGTAGCTAATATCAAGGAAGAGAGCTTAAAAAACTTCAAGGGTTGTGTTAGGGTTGTTAAATATACAAGAACTGTAAATCTTAATTGTTTATACAGTAACGTTAGAAGTGTCGTCAATAAAATGGGTGAATTCGAACTGCTGGTTAAAACAAGTAACGCGGACATAATAGGGCTTACAGAGATGTGGTGCCACCCGGAAATTGGGGATGATGAGTTTAAGTACGGCTTGTATAATGTATTTAGGAAGGATAGGGTAGATAGAAGGGGTGGTGGGGTAATGCTTCTTATCAGAAGCAGCCTGAGTGCGACGATAGCTTTCCCGGATTCAGACATTTCACATTCTAGTATAGAGTCTGTATGGTGTGAGATAGTTGGAAACAAAGGTATAATGCGAGTAGGAGTAATCTACAGACCAGGTGATTGTGAAGATTATGACAAAAGCCTCTACATGCAAATGGAATGGGCAAGTAAGCATCAATGTCTTATTATGGGTGATTTCAATTTGCCTCTAATTGATTGGAGTAAATGGGAAGGAAACTTGACATGCGGGACAAAATTTTTAAATCAACTAGATGACTGTTATTTGTATCAACATGTCAGGGACAGTACTAGAGAAAAGAATATCCTAGACCTCATCATCACCCATGAATCAGATGACATAACAGGGCTGACAGTAGAGGAACCAGTAGCAGGAAGTAATCATGGAGTTCTACTGTGGATGATGACGAGAGAGGTAGCAGAAGTAAAAGGCAAAGGAATGGGTTTTAATTTCAGAAAAGGAAATTACGATGCCTTAAGGTACTACATGGCCTCTATTAACTGGGTAGATATCGTGCAGAAAATGAATACATTTAAACTCTGGTATGCTTTTAAAACATTAATCACAGATGCCTTGAATGAGTATATATCATTAAAAAAATACTCCACAAGGAGGGTTCCAAGTTGGATGAATAGTGGAGTTGCCACATTACTTGAGCAGAAAAAGGTGGCATGGAAAGGTTACAGAGCAATAAAAAGTACTGAAGCCTATAACAACTACAAGGTGATGTGTAATAGAGCCACAGAAAAGGTTCGTCAGGCGAAGGCAGTTTATGAGAAATCACTAGCAAACAGAGCAAAGAGGGGGGGGGGATAAAGAATTCTTCACATATATAAATGCCAAGAAGAGCAGGACAAACCAGATCGGACCTTTACGTAAGGGAAAGGGGATAGTATTAAATACACCAGCTGCCATGGCAGATGAACTCAACAGTTATTTTGCATCGATATTTACAAATGAAAAGCCTTTTGTGGAAATGGGAAATTGTGGGAGCGAAGTTAAAAAATATGTAATTAATGATATTGAAATTTCGAAAGATTATTTAATGAAAAAACTTTCGAGCCTACAGACCAGTAAGGCTCCTGGAGTTGATGGAATATACCCCATAATCTTAAGGGAGGCGGCAAGTGAGGGCATTGAACCATTGAGGCTAATTATGCGAGCATCACTGGACTCTGGGGATATTCCCTTGGTTTCGAAAAGTGCAAATGTATCTCCCATACATAAGGGTGGCTCTAAAAGTGAAGTTGGAAATTATTGACCTGTCAGTCTGACTTCAGTAGTAGGGAAAATCATGGAGGCAATGATCAAGGGTGGAATTCAGGATCATTTGGATCGAATTGAAATTCTCAAGAATACTCAGCATGGTTTTGTAAAGGGAAAATCACGTTTAACAAATCTGGTTCGCTATTTCGAAAGGGTCACTCACGAGCTGGATTTAGGGAATAATTTCGACATTGTTTATTTAGATTTCAGCAAAGCTTTTGATTCAGTCCCACATGAGCGGTTGCTTTATAAGCTGGAACAGGTTGGAATCACTGGGAAAATCCTTAGATGGATAGAAGGATGGCTTCAGGGCAGGAGGCAGAGGGTTGTGATAAATGGCTATTCCTCAGATTGGATTGATGTAAGAAGTGGGGTTCCCCAAGGATCAGAATTAGGACCACTGTTGTTTTTAATTTTCATAAACGACATCAATGAAGAAATAGAGGGCGTGATGTCTAAATTTGCAGATGATGTTAAAATTGGTAGAGTAGTTAATGATCACTGTCAAGCTGAGCTTCTTCAGAGAGACCTAGATAGACTTCAGAAATGGTCAGAAAAATGGCAGCTATGTTTTAATCCAACAAAGTGTAAGGTATTACACCTGGGAAACAGTAATCCCAAAATAACTTATTCACTTGGTGGAGCTCAACCAAACCCAGTACTGGAGGAAAGGGACTTGGGTGTTACGATACGGTCAGACATGAAATTCTCTGAGCATTGTAAACAGGTTGCAAGGAAGGCCCATGGTGTCCTATCGATGATGTATCGAACTTTTGCAAGTAGAGATAGGGACGTGATAATCCCATTATATAAGGCTTATGTTAGACCACACTTGGAATACTGTGTTCAAGTATGGAGACCGCACCTAAAGAAAGACATCGAGCTTCTTGAAAAGGTGCAAAGACGGGTAACTCGCCTGGTGAGATCTGCAAAAGGGCATCCTTATGAAGAAAGACTTCGAATATGTAGGTTGCAGAGTTTGGAAACTAGACACCTTAGAGGAGATTTGATTGAGGTGTTTAAGGCTCTGAGAGGCATCAGTAAAATGAATGAGGACGAAATTTTCAAGATTATAAATGATGCTAGAACTAGGGGACATAAATTCAAGTTACGGGGGGGAAATGTTTAGATTGGACTGCAGGAAGTTTTATTTTAGCCAGCGAGTTATAAAGTACTGTAATAAGTTGCCTTCATGGGTGGTAGAGGCAGACAGTTTGGGGAAATTCAAAGGTCATCTGGATAGTACCTTCGGGTAAGGGAAGCGCATAGGATGATAGGCTTAATTTCCTTTTTTTTTTTATTAATTATTATTATTATTTATTTATTTTTTGTTTTTATCATTGTTTTGTTCGGATTTTTTTTTTTTTTTTTTGGCTGGTGCAGCATAAGCCATAGGCTTTCTTGAACCATGCGGCCATTACTAATACTAATACTAAAACACTAGAATTATCCTACCATGCACTACAGTATAAGTTACAAGATATAATATTCATGTAAAATCACCAATATAAAGGTTCTACATATATTAAATTGTAACTTACAAGATCTCTAGCTAAATTTAAAAATAAACTAAAGAACATGACTAATCCTATAAAGCTGTTTATAGGATATGATTTATATGTTAATTAGGTCAGTAAAATGGCAAAATTTTTCAAAAAACTTATCTGTTCACAAGAGCTCAAAATTTTTTGACTTTGCAATTTCAAACCAGATTCAGCTTCCTTATTTTAGCATAAGAGAGAATGTGTGCAATCTCCAAGCTGGAATCAGAGTCAACCTACAGAAGTCAAATAGTCTCAGGAACACAGCCAATACTACAAAGTAGTATTGGCTGTGTTCTAACTTTGTCTGTGCTTCTCCTTCAAGGGCCATTCTTTCAAATGGAAAGCCAACTATGAGGAAGAAAGAAGACCCCCCCCCCCCGACCTTGGATAGACAGTTCCTCTATCATTAAGTAGAAGACCCTGCATATAACTCCAGCTGGAAGAAAAACCTACCTAAGTCTTATCCCAGATACGATCATCTGTTGACATACAATGTGTGGCAGTAAAGTTCCACTGGTGCAATAAGAAGAATGCAAAGTAAGAGAGCTCAAAAATGGTTTTATTTTTATTCAAAGTAATCACCACCTGATTGAATGCACTTATTACATCATTCTAAATGCTTCTGAAAAGTTTCAGCCAAGGCATTCAACGAGATGTTCAGTTTGGCAGTTAGGTTTTTATTCATGTTTTCAACATCTTAACTTCTTTCCTTTGAGGGCAGTTTTCACCTTGGAAGAGGGGAAGATGTCTGTTGATGCTAGATTGGGTGAGTAGGGTGGATGGCTGATCAGTACAGTGCCATGTTTTGTCAAAAGTGTGTTCGCAGTAAGTGCTGAATGGGCAAGGACATTGTTGTGCAAGAAGAACCAGTTGCCTTTCCCTTTAAGTTCCAGCCTCACCTGGGAAATGTACATCAATAGTCTTTACACAGAATTTGCTGCATTGACTCTCCCCCTTCAGGTACAAATTCTTTGTGACACACCCTGTTTTTGACAAACAGGGTGTGATTCACAAGACCAGCATCATCTTGAACCTGGCTTTCTGTAAACGAAACATTTTTGGCCTTGGCAAAGTGCTTTGAAGTCCATTGCCTGTGATGACGCTTCGTATTTGGTTCTTACTGAAACACCCAATACTCATCTCCAGGAAATTAGGATTGCTTTTGACATTTTTCATTGCTTCTTTTTATCCATGAGGTACAAATTTTGCCCAGACCTTCCTTTTCCCTAAACCTTCATACAGAATTTAATCAATCATCTCCTTATCCAACTCATCATTTTGAGGGTTAGATAGCAATCTCTTTCCACAAATGCCCGAATGTTTCCAACTTTGTCCTAATTTTGATAGGTTGAAAGACTCCCACTTCTTGTTTTATCCTCACATCCATTCTTGAACCACTTATACCATTCAAACACACTGGTATGACTCTTTTCATCACCATAAACAGTTTTTAACAGTTCGTATATTTCTGTTACGGAAATTCTCAATTTTAAACAAAATTTAATATTTGTTTATTGCTTGTTCCATTGGACATGGAATGTTAACTCTACTAACAAAATGGGTTGTTACTTGTAGCCTATCATTCTCTATTACAATCTCTGTACCACACTCTGTGGTGGGAAGTTTGGACTACAACTTACTACACGTTTGGACTACAACTTAGGTTTATTTTCAAACTCATTGAACATTACCACAACACCACCAGCCTGGGATCCTTGTATCATAATTAATACTATACCCCTCTCCCTAATAAGAAAGTATTCTCCGACGTTGTCAATTTAAGTATCAAATCCCTATGTACTCTAGAATATGAGCTATAAGTCTAGGTTTTTAATATACATCAACATTTATATTTCAGGCCCACCCCACAGCAAATCCCATACCTATGTTTTTTTTTGCCCAACTTAATACTAGCTTCCAGAACAACATTAAAGACATGAATACTAAAAATGTAATCAAGTTAGCATCATGAATGTCCTTCATAAAATAACTATGAGTGATTTGCATGAATCACAACAACCTAATGTCCTCCTGATAGAGGAAATGCTGTGGTAGTCACAGAACACCATCTGGATGCAAAAAATAATCTTGATATCATATATTTGGATTTCAGGAAAGCTTTTGACACTGTTGCGCATGGAAGACTATTGTACAAATTGGAGCAGAATGTGGTATTAAGGGTAAGTTGCTACAATGGATAAAAGGATGGTTGAGTGGGAGAAGACAGAGGGTGGTAATTTATGGGTGCTGCTCATTGTGGACTAATGTTATTAGTGGAGTTCCACAGGGTGTTGTTGCCTCTGTTGTTTTGGATATTTATCAGTGACATTGATGAATGTATATCAAGCTTAATGTAAAAGTTTGTAGATGATACAAAGATTGGCAGGGTGGTTAATGACAGTATGGTGTTGTAACAGGATCTAGAAATGTTATGCAGATGGGCTGAGAAATGGAATTTGAAGTTTTACATTTGAAAATGCAAAGTACCACATATGGGTAGCACTAACCCCAAGTAACGTACCAACCGTGTGGTACTACAGTCAGGATAGTGGAAAATGAAAAAGACCTGGGGATAATTGTGCAGTCAGATATGAAGTTCTAAGAGCAATGCAGACAGGCTGCCAGGACAGCTCATGAGGTTTTTTCAATAATATACAGGAATTTTGCTAGCAGGGATAAGGAGGAGATTATCCCATTGTATAAGGCAATTGTCAGGACACATCTTGAGTACTGCATACAGGTCTGGAGGCCTCATTTTAGGAAGGATGTAGATTTGCTTGAGCTTGTACAGAGAAGGGCAACAAGATTGGTGAGGGGAATGAAGGGATCCTCTTACCAAGAGAGGCTGAAGTTCTGCAAATTGCAGTGGTTGGAGATTAGGCACCTGCGCGGTGATCTGATTGAGGTGTATAAGGCCTTGAATGGGTTGAGCATGCTGAATTCTGATGGGACCCTTCCACTTGTTCAGATTACGAACCTAAGGGGGCATAAATGCAAATTAAGAAAAGACAGATGTAGAATAGATGTGCGTAAATTTGCCTTTAGCCAGCGGGCGGTTAATTGCTGGAACAAACTTCCATCTGTCATTGTGGAAGTTGATAGCTTAAATAAATTTAAGGAGAAACTGGTCAGCCATTTGAAGGGAATGGTGTGATTTTTTTTTTTTTTTTTGGCTGATGCTGCATAAGCTCATACACTTGATTTCTTGCATCACATGCCACTGTTACTACTACTATTATAACAATAAACTTCTAAATCTACTTTCAGATGAAAACACCTATAAAATCACCACATTCATCTTCCAACTCCATTGCTAAAATGATAAGACTCAGACTTGAACTCCTAGCAAAACAAAATTAGTGATACCACTTACAGTGAACTTCAAAAAAAAAAAAAAAAAAACCCTGAACCCCCAGCTTTGTTTGCAAACATCAAGGCACACACAACTGGCTTTTCTGCCAGACCCATAGTAAATTGTAGGAACAAGGTTGGTGAGGGGAATGAAGGGATCCTCTTACCAAGAGAGGCTTAAGTTCTGCAAATTGCAGTGGCTAGAGACTAGGCACCTGCACAGTGATCTGATTGAGGTATATAAGGCCTTGAATGGGTTGAGCACGCTGAATTCTGATGGGATCCTTCCACTTGTTCAGATTACGAACCTAAGGGGGCATAAATTCAAATTAAGAAAAGACAGATGTAGAATAGATGTGTGGAAATTTGCCTTTAGCCAGCGGGTGGTTAATTGCTGGAACAAACTTCCATCTGTCGTTGTGGAAGTTGATAGGTTGAATAAATTTAAGGAGGAACTGGACAGGCATTTGGAGAGAATTGTGTGATTTTTTTTTTTTTTTTTTTGTTGGCTGATGCTGCATAAGCTTATACATTTGCTTTATTGCATCACATGCCACTACTACTACTACTACCATTCTGCTCAAAATATAGTTAAAAAAAAAAAAAAAAACTACACACATCACCCATCCACACCTACCAGGAATTTGTCTAGTTCTTCCCTTATTTATTAAAACCATCCACTTCCACAACAACAGATGGAAGCCTGTTCCAGCAATTCATTATTTTCTCCATTAATTTCTCTGGAACAGTCATTAAACTAACTGGTCTGTAATAACCATGAACTGAAAATACTCACGTTATATTGTGCCAGGAAAAACCTTTGTTCTGACAGTTCACCTCAAAGTTTTGTAAAGGCAAAACCATTGTAAAACTCTGGGTTGAACTGCCAGCTTTAAGGAAAGTTTTTTGGGGGAATTAAAGAAAGATTACTGATAAACTGATTTTACACCAAGAAGGAGATATATGTAGATCTATCCTTACAGTTGTTGTTGTTATTGTTATTTGGTTTTTAGGAGCATTAGCAACTAAGGCCGTATTGCTCTGGGAATATGCGGTGGTCATTCCCTGACCTTTCTGAATCCTCCGTATTTGGTGGTGATGGGCTCAAACTCTGGTCTAATCAAGAAGCGTGTGCTATACACTGCTGCTGCTTCTCCTTCCCACCTGGCTACAGAGGCACCCTCTTACAGTTGTAGAAGGAAGTTACTTGGTTGTTTTCCATTAAGATTATTACTATATTTAATACCACTCATATACCACTGAGATTAATAATAGAGTTTATTAAGCTATTTGTCTAAACTACTCCAGAGTAGTTTAGACAAATAGCTTAAGGTGACATTTCAGGCATCTTACCAATACCCATCATCAGACCAATCTGTTGGGGGAACAGAAAATGGAAAGGGTTACAAATTTGAATATATTACAATATTACTATTACAATTAAAAATATATGATTCTAAAATATTAAGTTTGCATTACTGTGTTACAGTAGATATTAGATTAGGTAAATACAAGGAGATTAAATTCTTACCTGTTAACAGACTCCTCTTGCTGATGCTCCCAGAAACCTGATGTGTATACAGGCAAGAGGTGCTGCCAGCAGTTAATTTATAGGTAAGGAATTAAGTCCAATAGCCAATAGAATTATGCCAAGTTTTCTATCCTGGATCTGGGTTCTTGTGTAGTGGAAGCCTGTAGTGATCTTTGATTTTGTACTCTGAACATCAGGGTTTGTGTGCACACTGTTTCTGGTGGTCTGGATGGGGTTGAATGTAGGCTACTCCTCAATATGTCTGGCTTATTTTCTTTTCCTGGTTTTTCATTTCTTCTTCTATTTTCTTATCAAAAAGATGGAAATATTGCTGGTTGAATTCAACTCTCTGTTTTCTACCGTTGCCGAGGCTTTGAACAATTTTATTAAGGCTTCTTTGAATTTCCTTCTGTTGTATTGGCTGTCTCTAGAAAAGATTTAATTTTACAAAATTCAAAATTTGCACAAAAAAACTTTCAAAAGACCCTGCCATTATCAAGTTCACTACAGAGGATCCACCCACATGCAGCAAACTCATTGCTGAAAGGATTAAGGATTAGAGGAAAATTTGTATATTGAAATTATAGTTTTGGAAGTGTTTTTTCCCCCCATTAGTTTAGAAAAAAAAAACAGTTGAAATAAAATAATTTATTTTTTTAACACTGAAAACAACTGATGTCTGACTACATTTTTTGTTGAATTGGGCTGATAGGTTTTTGCAGTCCTGCACCTGGCATTGTCATGGTGTCCTTATCTTGAAGAGAGGCTCAACTCTTTATTAGGCATCATGTGGCTCAAGAGGTTGTTAGGGGCATCTGACACAGCAACACATGAATATTTTCATTCATTTTTTTATATCTTGGTTAAGAATACTGCTTATAAAATTCTGAAATATAATCTTTAGTTGCAGCAGAGTTTTTGCTTTTTTTCTACTTTGTGCCCTAACTGGACACGCAGGGTCTTTTTTGTACCTCAGTTTAGAAATTTACAATGTGACCAAGTATGAATATCTATCAATTTTTTTCTCAACAGTACATTCTACCAACTGTAAACATGAATGATAATTGGTCCTTGAGGTTGTCACAGACATTCTCTCAGATATGCCAGACAAGCTGTACTTGCTACCTGGGAGTCTAAAACGCTGATGGAACTGATATTCGGGTGACACTCAAGTCAAGTGGACCCAATTTCGGCGAAGTCCGGACGGTCTGTGACAGCCAAATCCTCTGCTTGCACCTTCACGATGGTGGGACTGTTAGTAATCCTGGGTATAACCTCCATGCACAAGCACATGGTGGGTGACCACCCAGGTGTGAACCAACGTAAGCAGGGGTCGAGGTGTGGCGCCCACACCACATGGAGGAATGCCGCCCCTCTATGTTACCAGGCAGTACTAGGTGGTAGATGACTCTCATCAACCGGTGAAATACCACCACTTTGCTTATTGGAGGCTTGAAGTGGTGGAACCCATGTTTAGTCTCTAGAGCTAAGTTCCGGTCAACCCTTCCCTATCTCTTCCATCATGCAGTATGATTGATGACTTTTGAGGTTATGATGAACGTCGTGGCGAGATCCAATATTCCTTACATTTCGAGGGTACAGCTCTAAAACGGTTTTCGCAGGCCGGCCGCTAGTTAGTACACCGGACCGAACCTATTGGAAACTCACTAGGAGGCTTCCGGATCAGCTAGTGTATAATCTTGCTACCTCTACTCTGCCAGATAGTGACTGGAGGGAGTCCGAGTAGTGTGTATGCGGGGAGCATTGTTGAGGCCACGTTATGTCAAGGATCTGGGTATATTCTTCCCACATGTACGCCATATCCAAAAATTTCATTACTTCATACAGCATGTCCCACCCACTTTTTCTTACTATTGAATACACCATGAATTGTCAAACTAATAGAACAAGCTTATCTGCGAAAAGATCTAAACCTCCCAAGGATTTCCTAATTCATTTCACAAATATACGTGGTCTCAATTCTAATCTCAACGATGTCCATTTCCACTTGCAGTCTGCCAAACCCCATGTACTTTTTCTGACAGAATCTCAGTTATCGGTTGATTCAACTACTGCTCATCTCAGATGCCCAAATTATTCGCTGTATGATTCCTTTCGCCTCAAAGGTGGTACTTGTGCATATGTCCGTTCTGATATTCCCTGTCAGAGACTTGGCAATTTGGAATCTCCTCTCTTTGATCTTCTCTGGCTTAAAATCTCTCTACCTCATTGTGTCAAATTCATCTGTTGTCTCTACCGTTCTCCCAACTCCACTAATCACTTGGAGCTCTTTGACTTCCTCTCGTTGCAACTTGACTTTCTCCAGTCCAACTTTCCTAACAGTGAGGTAATTTTCCTTGGTGATTTTAATGTTCACTACTCCAGCTGACTTCCGTTTTCTAGTCACACCGACCCAGCAGGTCGAGATGCTGAGGCTTTTGCAATTACTAATGACCTAGCACAGATTGTTCATTTACCTACAAGAATACCGGACAATCCAAATCATACAGCCAATACGCTTGATCTTTTTCTCACAAACAACCCTTCTAAGTACACGGTCGAAGTGAGAGGTCCTTTAGGCACTTCAGATCACAACTTGGTGATTGTCTCTTCTCCAATGGAACCTTTATCTCATGGCTATTCCCAACCTCGTGTTGTTTGGCATTACAAGAATGCAAAATGGAATGACCTGCGAGACTTCTTTTCTTCTTTTCCTTGGTCGGATTACTGTTTCAAAACTCCTGATGTCAACGTTTGCTCAGATCGTGTCAGTGAAATTATTCTTGCAGGAATGGAATCTTTTATTCAACACTCCACTTTAAAATCTCGTCCTTTATCTAAACCTTGGTTTTCCAATAAATGTGCTAAGGCTGTTCAAGAGAAGAATGTTGCATATCGTAATTGGCTTGTTTCTAATTCTTCAGTTTCATTTTCTGCCTACACCAAAGCTCGCAACAATTGTAAAGCAGTTATTAATCAGTCCAAACTAGAGTTTGAACAGGCTAAGAGTAGAAAACTTGCTTCTTGCCCTAATGGTAGCCGAGCATTCTGGTCTCTTGCCAAAGCTATTGGCCGCAACTTTTGCCCATCTCTGCTTCCACCTCTGTCCAAACCAGATGGTTCTGTTGTCACTTCAGCCAAGGATAAAGCTGACCTGCTAGCATCCCATCTTTCTTCCAGCTCATGTATTAATGAACTTGGTAAAACACCTCCCACCATTCCCAACACGGTCCATTCAATGCCTCCTGTGGTCTTCCGTCAAAAGGATATCAGAAGGATTTTGATGAATCTTGATGCTAAGAAAGCTCCAGGTCCTGATGGTATTTCTCCACTTGTTCTCAAAATCTGTGCTCCTGAACTTACTCCTATTCTTTGCCGCCTTTTTTCACTTTCTTATTCCAAAGGTGTTTTTCCTTCTGCTTGGAAATTTGCTCATATCCAGCCAGTTCCTAAAAAGGGTGACAAATCCCTCGCATCCAATTATCGTCCCATTGCAATTACTTCCACTCTTTCTAAAGTAATGGAGAAATCAATTAACCGCCAACTCTTAAACTACCTAGAAACCTTCCGTCTGATCAACGATCGCCAGTATGGATTCCGTCGGTGTCGATCCACTGGTGATATTCTGGCTTATGTTACCCATTTATGGACTACTTCAATGGAAAGGTTCGGTGAAACACAAGTAGTTGCTCTTGACATCTCAAAGGCTTTCGATCATGTTTGGCATAAAGGTCTTCTAAACAAGCTTCCATCTTATGGTTTGCCAACTGTTTTTAGTAATTGGTTATCCAGTTTTCTCTCTGATCGCTCACTGAGGGTGATGGTAGATGGCTCTCTGTCTTCTAACTTCTCCACTAATGCCAGTGTCCCCCAAGGTTCAGTTCTTTCCCCCATTCTTTTCCTCTTGTATATCAATGACCTTCTTCCATTGACTGGAAATCCTATCCATAGTTTTGCTGATGATAGCACATTGCATTCAACTTTCCATTTTGAGAAACCTTGCCCTGCTCAATCAGCTTCAACTTCTCGAAAATCTGCTACCAATTCCTTAAATGCCGATCTTCAGGTAATTCTCCAGTGGGGCAAAGACAACTTAGTTGATTTCAACCCTTCTAAAACTCAGTCTTGTCTTATATCTCGCAAAAAGGATTCTTCTGCTCCTATGCTTATCTTTAGTGACACTCCAATTTCTAGGCAAAAGGATATATCTCTTTTGGGGATTACCCTGACTTCTAATCTCTCTTGGCACAAGCACATTACAAATATTGCTTCCTCTGCATCTAAAAAACTTGGTTTTCTCTTTCGCTCTCGGCGCTACTTTTCTTCCAAACAGCTGCTCACTCTGTATAAATCGCAAATCCGCCCTGCCATGGAATATTGTTCCCACATTTGGGGTGGTGCCCCCAAAACCTCTCTCAGGCTTCTTGATTCCATTCAGAAGAGGGCAGTTAGGTTAATTAATGATTCATCTCTAACAGAGTCTCTCCACTCGCTTTCTCATAGACGTACTGTTTCTGCTGCATGCCTCTTCTACAGATATTTCCATGGGCACTGTTCTTCTGAATTGGCTTCTATAATTCCCGCTCTCTCTTTCAAAACAGTCCGAACACGTGCCGCCACCAGCCAACATCCATTTACTGTCCAACTTCAAACCCACAGAACCAACTTTTCATCTTCCTCATTTATTCATTCAACTGCCGTTTTCTGGAACAACCTTCCTTCATACGTATTTCCTGAAAATTACAATCTACAGAAGTTCAAGTCCAATGTCAACAAATATCTTCTTTCGTCTTCTCAACCTCCAACCCAAGCACGGTACTAAGTACTATAGGTTCTAATACCTCTCGTGTTTGGGGTTCACATAAAAAAAAAAAAAAAAAAAATAATGCAGCATTATAATCAAAAATTTATAAGTTATATTTCAAATAATAAAACCTAAGAAAGACTATCATGATGTATGCTCAATACTTTCATTTTTAATAGCTTAATACAAGTAGGTATGGAAGTTTCAGATATAATATATAGATATATATCAACAGTGATTCATCATGCAGTAAGAACCTGCAGGTAAAAGTTGTTGTTGTTGTTAGGTTTTTAGGAGCATTAGCAGCTAAGGCCATATTGCTCCGAGGATATGCGGTGGTCATTCCCTGACCTTTCCGCATCCTCCGTATTTGGTGGTCACGGGCTCGAACCCCGGTCTAATCAAGAAGCGTGTGCTACGCACTGCTGCTCCTGCCGACCTGGCTATGGAGGCGCCCAGGTAAAAGTGATCACTGCTACCGAGAGGGATTAACTCCTCTCGGTGGCAGTGATCACAGTGTGCTGATGTGGGACTTAAAGATTTAACTACCGTAAAGGGAAGGACTTTTGCTTTCATAAGGGTGACTGCAGTTGTTTCACAATTTTTTAATTCTATACAGTACCATCTGATGGTATTACCAACAGCAGATAAATGGGAGGCATTAAGGGAAGTAAATGTAGAAGTTGCTAGGCTTTTTATACTAAATAAGACATGGCTTTCCAGGCTTAGACTTAAAGGAATGACAAACTTGTGGCAAAAAACAAAAATGCATGGGATGCATATAAGTTATCAGGTGATACAGAAGCCAATGGTAGATATAAACAAGTCTGTAATCAAGTTACAAAGGAGGTTAGGCAAGCTAAGTCAGATTACGAGACGTCATTGGCAAAGAATACCTAGAATAGTAGTAAAGATTTCTTCACTTATATTAACAGTAGAAGGAAGAGGTTGAATCACATTGGCCCACTTGATGTTAGTGGTTTAACTGTTGATGATCCTGCTCAGGTTGATGACAAACTGAATAGGTATTTTGCATCTACATGCATGAGGAATTCTTTAGGGAAAGGGAATGCCAAAAGCACATCAAAATCTAACAGGAAACTAAATGATTTTTTGGAAATTGAAAGAGAAATTGTTAAAGATTAATGAAAAAAAAAGGCACCTGGGGTGGATGGAATTTATCCAAATATTTATTTAGGGAGGCATGAACAGAGGTAAGCAGATGCTTAGTCATAATTATGAAAGCAGCTTTGGATTCAGGTGAGGTCCCCACAGACTGGAGATGTGCAAAGGTATCCCCAATTCACAAAGGGAAGATCAAAAGGTGACATGAGTAATTTCAGACCTGTTAACTTAACTTCTGGTCCAGGGAAAATAATGGAGTCTCTGGTTAAAGAAGTAATGCAGGACCATCTAGACAGCAATGCAGTTATACTGCAATCTCAGCATGGATTTGTTAAGGGGCAATCTTTTCTCTCAAATCTGATTGGATACTATGATGCAGTAACAAAGGAACTGGATGCAAAAAAAATAAGTTCAATATTATATACTTGGATTTCATGAAAGCTGTGGATACCGTTGCACATAAATGACTACTGTACAAATTGAAGCAGTGTCACATTAAGGGCAAGTTACTGTTCTGGATAAAGGGATGGTTGAGTGGGAGAAGACAGAATGGTTATTAATGGACACTGCTCTTCATGGACTAATGTTATTAGTGGAGTCCCCCTATGTTCAAGACTGTGCCTATTGTTATTTTCTATATTTATTAATGATACTGATGAGGGTATATCAGACATAATGTCTGAGTTTGTATCATCTGCAAACTTAATGTCTAGGTTTGCAGGTGATACTGCTGCAACATAATCAAAAAAAATTAGGCAGTTGGGTTGAGAAATAGTAATTGAATTTTAACATTGACAAATGCAAAGTACTGCATATGGGTAGCAGTAATCCCAGACTAATGTATCGACTGTGTGGTGCTACACTCAAGGTAGTGAAAAATGAAAAAGACCTGGGGTAATTGTGCAGAATAAGCTATGACATTCTCTGAGCAGTGCAGACAAGCTGCCAGAACAGCTCATGGAGTTTTGTCTATGATATACAGCAACTTTGCTAGTAGGAATATGGAGGTGATTATCCCACTGTATAGGGAGATGGTCAGGCCACACCTTGAGTACTGCGTACAGGTCTGGAGGCTTCATTTTAGGAAGGATTCAGATCTGCTGGAATGGGTATACAGAGGAGGGCAACAAGATTGGTGAAGAGAACAAAAGGACTGTCTTACCACAAAGTTTACATATCATACATATCAAGCAAAGAGTGGTGATTGAATTTGAAGAATTTGTGAATGGTGGGGATGAAACCTGGGTCCACCATTATGACCCTGAAACGAAGAGATAATCGATGGATCGGCACCATCAAAATTCACCATTCAAGAAGTTCAACAGCCGTCTGTTGGTAAAGTCTTGGTGACAGTGTTTTGGGACAGAGATAGGCTCTTGCTTGTGGACTTCTTGGAGCACGGCACCACAGTTAACTCAGATTGATATATGGAAATGTTTAAAAAGTTGAAAGCCCGCACCGTAGAGTTCGACTGGACAAAAACTTTAATGTGATTCGTCTTCTCCATAACAGTGCATGACCCCACATCAGTCTTCGCATGATGGAGGAAGAATCCCATCGGCATTGAGCTTGCTCAACCCGTTTAAGGCCTTATACACCGTGTGTATTTTAGTGCAATTGCATCATTTATACACAGCTAAATATAGATTAGCAAATTTGCAATAGCGGCATCGTTTAAGTTACATCTCATATTGTGAAAGTATTCACAATATGAGATGTAACGAGTTGCCATGACATTGCACTACTTCGAATAAGTAACGCTTCACCCAAAGGAGAAGACTGTTGTTACTTATTCTCAGTGGATACCACCACCCAGATGGCATCGTTTCAGGGCTATTTGTATATGTGTGGCATAATAACTCGACTATCCACTTGTCCCTATTAGACTTAGAAAAGCAAAAAGGTAGAGGGAAAGTAATAGTAGGAGTGGAAGAGGAAAACAAACGGTGTAGAAGAATGAAAGGGACAGTAACCCCTTCAACTCACATCACTCAAAAACTCGAATAGGCAACACTTCCCCAGTGGAGAAGGCTGTTGTTACCTATTCTTGGAAACTCCGGACATCATCAGGCTCCCCCTGGTGCTGTTTCAGGGCTATTTGGCCCTTCTTCGGTAGGTGGGTAAATACCCAAGTGATGTAATGATGGCAAAACAGTTGTGAAGTATATCTTCACAATATGAGAGATGCCTGTGTATTTTAGTGCAGTTGCATCATTTATACACAGCTAAATATAGATTAGCAAATTTGCTAATCTATATTTAAACGATGCCGCTATTGCAAATTTGCTAATCTATATTTAAACGATGCCGCTATTGCAAATTTGCTAATCTATATTTAAACGATGCCGCTATTGCAAATTTGCTAATCTGTATTTAGCTGTGTATAAATGATGCAGTTGCACTAAAATACACAGTCTAATCTCTTTCGCAGCTTGAGGCTTTAAGCCCTAATGCATTAGAGTCTTAACTTATATCATACACCATCAGGCATCTCTCGTATTGTGTAGATATACTTCACAATTGTTTTGCCATCATTACATCACTTGGGTACCTACCCCACCCACTGAAGAAGGGCCAAATAGCCCTGAAACGGCACCAGGGGGAGCCTGATGATGTCCGGAGTTTCCAAGAATAGGTAACAACAGTCTTCCCCACTGGGGAAGCGTTGCCTATTCAAGGAGTTTGAGTTTTTGAATGGTGTAAGTTGAAGGAGTTACTGTCCCTTTCATTCTTCTACACCGTTTGTTTTCCTCTTACACTCCTACTATTACTTTCCCTCTACCTTTTTGCTTTTCTAAGTCTAATTGGGACAAGTGGATAGTTGAGTTATTATCCCATACATATACAAAATAGCCCTGAAACGGTGCCGTCTGGGTGGTGGTATCCACTGAGAATAAGTAACAACAGTCTTCTCCTTCGGGTGAAGCGTTACTTATTTGAAGTAGTGCAATGTCATAGCAATTCGTCGTGAAGGTATTCACAATATGAGATGTAACTTAAACGATGCCGCTATTGCAAATTTGCTAATCTATATTTAGCTGTGTATAAATGATGCAATTGCACTAAAATACACATAGTCTAATCTCTTTTGCAGCTTGAGGCTTTAAGCTCTAATGCATTAGGGCCTTATACACCTCACAGGTACCTAGTCTCCAGACACTGCAATTTGCAGAACTTAAGCCTTTCTTCACAAGAGCACCCCTTTGTTCCCCTCATGATAATAGCCATTGCAAAATTGGGGTGCAGTGTTCTTCCTCACCCATTTTGCGGATGATGACCAGCTCAAGCAGGTGTTTGCGAAGCCCTCGGAGCAAGAGTAAGGACTTTTATAGGATTGGAATACAGCATCTAATTAGAGATGCTAGAAGTGCATAGAAAACATTGGTGACTTTGTGGAAAAAAATGTGTTTATTAATGATTGAGATAATGATAGGAATTATCATTATCTCAGTTATCATACTGCTCCTCATATTTTTTGAATTTAATTTATTTGTAGCTAAAACGTTTCCCCTGAAAAGCGTAAATTAAGAGTAAAAATTTAATTGAATCCTCATGAAAATGTGCACATTCCCCGATGTGTTAGTACAAATGAATATAAGGGTACCAATTTGTATTCCTCAAAACTTGAACAGTAACATTTTACTTGTACAGTAATAATTAATATTCATTGATTTCATACTCTGTTGTATCATCAAAATTATTGAGAGTCTTGTTTGGTTTGGCAAAATTTTCTTCAGTCAATGGGTAATAAGAGTAAACGGTGCTTTTGTTGAAAAAATTTTGTGCAGATTAGCATTAGTTGAGGCATATGATGCAAGAAAGCAAGTTTATGCAGCATCAGCCAAAAAAAAAAAAACCCTCCCATTTCACCCATCCATTCACTCCAAATGCCTGTCTAGTTGAGGCTTAAATTTATTTAAGCTGTCAACTTCCACAACAACAGATGGAATTTTGTTGCAGAAATTAACCACCTGCTGGCCAAAGTCAAATTACTGCACATCTATTCTACAACTGTCTTTCCTCAATTTGAATTTATGCCCCCTCAGGTTACTGACGCTATGCTGCTGCATAGCGTCAGTAACCTGAGGATCTGGTTACTGACGCTATGCAGTAATCAGGATCTGGAAAGGTTGAGCAGATGGGCTGAGAGGTGGCAAATGTAAAGTACTACATATGGGAAACAGCAATCCCAGAGCAACGTATCAACTCTGTGGTACTACACTGACAGTGGTAGAGAATGAAAAGAACCTTGGGGGTAATTGTGCAGGCAGATATGAAGTTCTCTGAGCAGTGCAGACAGGCTGCAAGAGTAGCTCATGGTGTCTTGTCAATGATAGACAGGAATTTTTCTAGCAGGGATAAGGAGGTGATTATTCCCTTGTATAAGGCAATGGTCAGGCCACACCTTGAATACTGTATACAGGTCTGGAGGCCTCATTTCAAGAAGGATGTAGAGCTGCTGGAACGAGTACAGAGAAGGGCAACAAGATTAGTGAATGGAACAAAGGGTTGCTCTTATGAAGAAAGGCCTAAGTTTTGCAAATTACAGTGTCTGGAGACTAGGCACCGGTGAGGTGATCTGATAGAGGTGTATAAAGCCTTGAATGGTTTGAGCATGATCAATGCTGATGGGATTCTTCCTCTTGCTCAGAATAATCAGTTGAGAGGGCATAAATTCAAATTGAGGAAAGACAGATGTAGGGTAGATGTGCCGAAATTTGCCTTTAGCCAGCGGGTAGTTGGTTGATGGAACAGACTTCCATCCCTTGTTGTGGAAGTTGATAGCCTAAATAAATTTAAGGCTCAGCTGGATAGGTATTTCGAACGAACGGAAGGGTGAAGTGGAAGTTTTTTTTTTTTTTTTTGGGCTGATGCTGCATAAGCTTGCTTTCTTGCATCATATGCCTCTACTAATGCTAATGCTAATAATCTGAGCAAGAGGAAGAATCCAATCAGCATTGAGCTTGCTCAACCCATTCAAGGCCTTATACACCTCAATCAGATCACTACTCAGGTACCTAGTCTCCAGGCACTGCAATTTGCAGAACTTAAGCCTTTCTTCATAAGAGCATCCCTTTGTTCCCCTCATCCATCTTGCTGCCCTTCTTTGTACTCATTCTATAAAATCTACATCATTCCTAAAATGAGGCCTCCAGACTTGTTAATAATATTAATTCCCCGTCAAAGATGATAATAGCAGAATTCTTGAGGACAGTTATGGGAATAATGGGAGTTACTTTAAGAATATCATTTTACTATATACCTTAATACAAGCAGCTGAGCAAACAATACCCAGAACTTCAACTCGTTTCCTGCTACATCCAAAATCCTGGTGGAATGAGGACTGTATGACAAAAAAAAGACAACAAAACAAAGCATGGAATAAGTTCCGGAGATGTCCTACAACGGAAAATCTGATAAAATTTAAGCAAGCACAAGCGCTAGCCAGGTACACAAGGAAACAAGCCAAAAAAAATTCCTGGATCCAGTTTACTTCCTCAATAAATAGAACAACAAATACACAGACAATATGGAATAAAATACGGAAAATGAACGGGAAATACAAAAACCAACCATCCTTAGTATTACACTGGAATGGCGAAAGCATTACTGAACCTTCAGAGACAGCTAATATACTAGGAGAAATATTTGCCAGAGTATCGTCAAAACAATCATATCGTGAAGAATTTTTGACCTATAAAGAGAAAACTGAAAAAAACAGAATTAATTTTAACACCAAACATATTGACCCCTATAACCAACCAATTACATTGCATGAATTACGTGAAGCATTATCAAAAACAAAATCAAGTGCAGTTGGACCAGACAACATACATTATGATATGCTTAAACATCTGAAGCAAAAAGAAATAGAAAAACTTCTTAATCTGTACAATCGCATTTTTCAAGAAGAGCAATATCCTGAAGCTTGGCATCATGCAATAGTATTAGCTTTCCAAAAACCGAATAAAGATCAGAAGGACCCAAACAACTATCGACCGATAGCGCTCACTAGCTGCTTGAGCAAAGTTTTGGAGAAAATTATCAACAAACGATTAATCTGGTTTTTAGAAACAACCAACTGGTTAAGCAGTATGCAATGCGGGTTTAGAGGTAATAGATCCACCTTAGATCACCTCGTAAGAATAGAAACAGACATAAGAGATACATTTATAAGTTCAAAACATATGGTTACCATATTTTTTGATATAGAAAAGGCATATGATACAGCTTGGAGATACGGTATACTACAAGACATCCACGATACAGGCCTCAGAGGACATTTACCGCACTTCATCCAAAACTTTATGAAAAACAGAACATTTCAGGTCAGAGTACAGAACACCATGTCAAAAATATATAAACAAGAAGAAGGAGTCCCCCAGGGGTCTGTCCTCAGTGCTATACTATTCGTCATAAAAATAAATGGCATCACAAAACAACTTCCATCCACGGTGTCGCATGCACTATATGTAGATGACTTCAGTATATCGTATCAAGCACAGAATATGGGAACAATAGAAAGGCAACTGCAATGCGCAATTAACAAAATCAGTAGTTGGGCCCAGAAAAACGGATTTAGAATTTCACAACGAAAAACAGTCTGCGTACACTTCTGCAGGAAAAGAAATTTACATCCCGACCCTGAACTAACAATAGAAGGTCACAAAATACCCGTCAAACAAAGCGTAAAATTCCTTGGACTCACTTTAGACAACAAGTTAACCTTCGTAGAGCATATAAAGCAATTACGAATACAATGTATGAGACGACTTAATATCCTTAAAGTCTTAACATCACTATCTTGGGGAGCAGACCGTTATACCCTGCTCAATCTGTACAAAACACTAGTAAGATCAAAAATAGATTACGGAGCACCTGTTTATGCTTCCGCCAAAAAGAGCGCCCTCAAATGGTTAGACCCAATTCACCATAGTGCACTACGAATAGCAACAGGAGCATTCCGCACATCACCTTCATACAGTCTTTATGCAGAAGCGAATGAACTACCATTGTTCCTCAGGAGACAAAAGCTGGCCCTACTCTATGCATACAAGATAAGATCCACAAGAAATCATCCGACTTGGGCATCATTATTCTCACCAAAATTTGAAAACATATATAGGAATCGCAAAAGTGCAAACAAGCCTCTAGGAATCAGACTGCAAGAGCTATTGACAACATATGATCTTAACGTAAATAATGTTGCAAATCTTGAAAGGCACATAATACCACCATGGATAAACCACTCCGCAACTTGTGAACTCTCCATGCAAACCTGGAATAAAAATAACTTATCAGACATTAACTTTCAACAACTGCATGCAGCACATAGAACTAAATATCCCAATCATTTACCAATATATACAGATGGATCAAAAGCAGAGAACCATGTAGGAGCATCGGCAGTATTCCCAGACACTACACTGGCACGCCAACTTCCAAAAGAATGCAGCGTCTACACTGCAGAATTAGTAGCAGTTCAGATAGCCCTGGAGTACTTCAGAACCACATATCATTTGAGAACAGTAATATACTCTGATTCATTAAGTGCAATACAAGCCATTCAAACCACGACCAATACAACCCATCCAGTTCTAGTGCAAATTAAACAGATATTAACGGATTTAACAAAAGAAAAACAAGAAATACTTTTCAGCTGGATACCAGGACACAAAGGGATAAAAGGAAACGAAGAAGCTGATAGATTTGCAAAATCAACAACTAACCTTCAGAAACAACCTTTCCCAGTTCCGTATCAGGATTATAAACCAATCATTCAAAACCGCTCTCTGACACAATGGCAAGAACTCTGGCAAAAACAAACTTCAAATAAATTATATAAAATAAAACCAAAAGTTGAACATTGGAAAACAAGCACAAGAAAATCAAGGAGAGAGGAAGTTGTTCTGACTAGACTACGAATTGGACATACACACCTCACACATGGCTATTTACTATGTGCAGAAGAACCTCCAAGATGCCAAACGTGCAATACTACCCAAACAATCAGACATATACTCATAGAATGCCCAACCTATGAAAATGATCGACGAAAGATTTTCTCATCATTATATAAAAGAAATCAAGACATCACCCTCAGAGATATCCTAGGTGACGAGGGACGGGTATCAGACATTTTCAGATTCATGCAGACAATCAACATCTACCATCTACTATAAATAATGATAGAGTATATAATCACAGAAAATATTTAACTCCAGTTAATACGACAAGATATAGAGAATCAATATACATACAACGACATAATATAACAAATGAACTGGCGCATTATGATCTCCGTTGTCAATGTGCCAATAAACAACAAAACAACCAACCAACCATCATTTTACTATTGGATTAGGTTAAACATTTGTTGTGGGAAAAAATCAATATGGTTGATTTTACTGTTAAGGGAAAATGTAGGATCCTCCTGCAGACCTGCTACTAAATGCTACTGCAGAAATGAATCCAGTGACCAATTGTGAACTTAATTTCTCTGACTATTAAATAATGCAGTATTCAGTGATAATTAATTTTTAGGTGATTTTGAAATATGGAATTTTAAAAATTATAATATTTTTATTGGCTTTTTTGAAACTTATATGATATGGTTTCATTACTTTGTCATGATCTCTAACAGTTGCACACTCTACATGATCTACTCATAGTAGAAAACTTTTGCTTTGTTTGTGGCTAGCATATCAATAAAATGATTTTATATCTTCTGTTCTAACTGTGCATGCTTAAATTTGTATATACATACAAAAGTGTCTTTATATGATCAAGTTTATGATCATTCTGCATTGCACTTTTTTATTATTATTTTTATTTATTTATTTTTTGTATTGTAGGTTATTCTTGTTCCAGGTGTACAGAGCTGCAAATTTGCTTTCTTTTGTATTGTGAATTTCTGCTTTTGCACTGCATTTTTACATGTGCACTTATACTATGACACACTAGATTTCTTGGCTTATTTCATAGCTTATCATCCTTGGATCAAAGGTGAAAATATTTAAAAGTTAACGTTTACTTTTTTTCTTAATAACAATGTAAATTATGAGGGTCACTCAAATTTTTGTACTACAGTTTTTTCTCCAACAGAAAATTATTTCAAAGAGCCAAAAATTAGTGCAAATATTTTTACATATCTTGTTTATACACACTATTTCTGTATAATCTCTGTCATTTTCTATAACTTTATGCATCTGGACAATAAAATACTATGCACTAGGACAATTGGGTCTGGGTGCATAGTGTGGATTGCTTCCCTTGTTTCTAAGCTGGTGTGTGTCTGAACTTGGATTTCATGCAGGACAGGAGAATGACACTTCTCTATCTCTTCTGGTCAGAATACCATTTATAGAAAATGGCTTCCTTTTTTCTTTTATTTTTTTTGAGTTATGTTTGTATAAAATTGAACTTGCCATTTATTTGTTTTTGTCTCCTAGAAAGCACTTTCTTCTGCTGTGATTGAAAATATTTCTGGAATTCATTAGTTTTAGTGCCCTTGACATAGCAAAGCTTGCTTGATGACTTCCAAAGACCCAAAATGTGTTCCTTTCGGTGAAGTTTTTATTCTTGATTATAAAAAGAAGCCAGATGAAGCCAAATGGGGAATGGTGGCAGGATGTTCCAGCTGAAGGATAGTTTTTGTGTCAGAAATTTCCTCATTGACACAATGCACCAACTTACACTGCTTTATCAATGAATTAATTTTTGGTGGATAAACAGATCAGATGAAACATCCTTCCTTCTCTTTTCTTCTCTTCTCATACAATGAATTTCTTTTCTCAAGTATCAAAACTTTGAAAACTACATGCTTTGAGGAAGTCTGTGCCAGGAGTGCTAAAATCGATATCAGTAAACAAGTTTCAGAAAAAATTTTTCAATCATGGCAGAAGAGTTCTCTCCAAGTGTATTACTTTTAGGAGATAAAAACAGTTGGTAAGTTCAACTTTTAAAGTTATTCTTTGAGGTTTCTACCCACACTTATTAATTCATATATTTATAAGTTTCATCAAAATCACATTTTATGTTTCTGAAGACAGTAGTCATCACTTTTCCTGTTAAAATGCTACCTTGAACTTTTTTATTTGGAAAATTTATGTTATAACACTCAGTAGATTGTTTGGTTTCCAGCTCAAAGTAGTGAAAGAAAGAATAGAAATGCTTTGTCATCTACCTCATATTATACCAACAACTTGGAAGCAACTTTCTTCTCTGAAGTTTGTGGTTTGTTGTAGTAAAGCAAACCACAAACATGCTTTTGAATAAACCAATAGTTAGTTATTGTATTTATACTTCCTTCATTAATTCCAAGCTGTTGTGACAACTTACTGTATATGGCACACTAATCTCATTGAATGATGCTATTCACATGTATGTTGTTCAGTGTTAGGTCGGCAATTTCCGTTTGGTCGATCATGGAGTACATCTTCTGATATTGTTTGACCCATAGAAGTATCTAACAGTGTTCCTGTTGATGATGATATCCTTGTTGACTTTCAGTTCCAAGCTGTTTTGACAACTCACTGTATGTGCCATATCAATCCGATTGAATGATACCATTCACATGCATGTTGTTCAGTGTTACTGCTGAAGTTCTGTGATTGCTGCTTGTAGATCAGGGAGTCCAGCTTTTCTTTGTTCTGATGTATGTACATACTTGACCCAATAGAAGCAAATAACTTTGCCCCTGCCAACAGTGTCATCCTTGTTGATGCTCAAAGTGGTAAAACATAAGACAGTACATGGTTTATCATCTTAAAGTTCGAACTTTTATACCACATTTTAATTGTTTAATTTATTTTTAATACATCACTAATTCCTGAAGTTAGCTTGGAATACAGGCTGCAGTAGTGCCTTTACAAGCTTTACATAGTTTCTGGTACATAATTCCTCTGGGACAATCTTTTACTTATGATAAACTCTACCACCTTAGTGCAGCAGTGCATAGCATACGCTTCTTGATTAGACTGGTGTTCGAGCCCCGTCACCAACAAATACGGAGGATGCAGAAAGGTCAGGGAATGACCACCGCATATTCCCGGAGCAATATGGCCTTAGCTGCTAATGCTCCTAAAAACCAAAATAACTAATTAACTAACTAAAAATGAATTGATGCGGTTATCTTTTGGAATGTTTTGCAATTCTGTTGTCTCTAAAAAGGAGATATTTAGTATTATGGTAAACAAATTTTCAGCTTTTAAATTTTTGTTGGGGGGGAGGGACTGTGAAAAAATGTTTTGAGTGACTCTTGTATATTTTTAGCCTATTTTGTAATTAGTTTTTTGACTTCAGAATATAAAGTGGACAAAGTTTTGAAATTCTGAAAGCTCTTTGATATTTATGGTATTAATACTGAATGTGCAGTAAGGAATAATGAATATATAAGTATATACCTTAGTAGTTCAGATATTTTAAAAGGATGAAATAAAAACATAAAAATTTTTTATGTTTTTATTCCATCATGGTTTTGTTACGCTTCTTAATGGGAGTGGCATGGTTTTATTTCATAAAAAAAAAATTATGAAATAAAAATATCACTTTACTATTTTTCCTTCAGTTGTATAATATACTGTAACTGTACAGGTGTCCCTCAAGTTATGTGATTAGTGTGTTTTTGGAAACTGTCATAGAGGTGAAAACCATGCATCTCAGAAATCCTTTTTCAATAAAAAATAATCTGGCTTAGTTATGTTCTGAATCTGCATGTCCAACTTTTTTTTTTTTCCTGATATACCTGTTCATATTGATGTTATAAGGTGATTGTTAGGATGCACCTTGAAGTTGAATATAGGCCTTAAGACCCTATTTTAGAAAGACATGGACCTGTAACCAATCTCATCACTTTCATCTGTATCCTTGGAAAGAGTACAGAAAAAACTGATGAGATTGGCGAAAGGCACAAAGTAGTATACTTATCAAAAGAGACTTAAGATTTGTAAGCTACAGTGTTTGGAAACCAGGTATTCATGGACAGTGACCTGATGCTGGGCCGTTTTAACACATGGGTGCACCCGGTGGACGCCAGAGGCCTCAGCCTGCTGGGGGCCTCACTTAGGGTTAGGAATGCGACTAAGAGAGACCCAGCAAAAAATTAAAACAAAATTTAAACTGAATAGGGGCCACATTTGGAAATTCGCCGGGGGCCCATGAGTTCTTAAAACTGCCCTGACCTGATGGTATGACTCAGTGTGTTTTTTTGGACAGTAAACTGATGATAGAGTAAAGTAAATAATGGCATGGATATTTTTATGCTTAGTCATGTGCCATAGACAAGGTGGCATAAATTTAAGTTGAGAGCAGATAATTGCTATTAATATGGATATTCAGTCTGTATAATGGATGTCCAAAACTTTTTGTTTAGGTAGCACAGTTGACTCTCGGAATAAAATCCCACTTTACTCTTGTAAAGGTTTGGGAATTTAACTAAATTTAAGAAGGGAATTGTGTGCTATTTGAGAAAAATAAGGAAATGAAAAGAGGGCAGATGAAATTGGTTACTTTATTTTATTTCTTTTAAATTTAATTTACATTTGATATATAATTTTTATTTTTTTTTTTGATGGATACCACGTAAGCTTGCTTCTTTGCACCATATTGTTGATACTAATTCTGATAAGCATTTTAATTAGAAGGTGATTAGAATTACATTCAAAATCATTTAATAAGTGTTATGTGTGCTGTATGTATTAAATGCAGTTGTAACTGATTGTGAAAAAATACTATACTCAAGGATTGGGGGTATGTTTCAATGCAATAATAATTGAACCATACTGCTGCTCTTTATCTTGCAACTCTTTATTTATTATCCAGTATAGTATAGTGTATATAGTACCCTCAGTAGCCCTTGTCCATAAGTCTCCCTTCCATCTTCCATTTTCCTTTCCTCTTTTATATAAATATATAAAAGGGGAAAGTTTTACTAGTATATATTAGTTTTATATAGTACTGCATATATTGTACTATAATATGCAGTTGAATCTCATTAATACAAAGTTCAAGGGACCTAAATGTTCACGTTTTGAAATAACGAGGTTTGTAGCAACGAACCTCGTTAGGTTCGTTACTAAAAGATTAAAAATGAAAAAATAGATTAATTTAAATTAATAACATAAAATAATAAAAATAAAAAAACAAAGGCTTTGTCTAACAATGCAGTAATAGGAATAATACATTTTTTAAAGATTTTATTTTATTTGTAAGGTAAACTAAGAAAAAAAAAAAGCAATTAATGGAAATTAATATATTGTACAGTATACATTTCCAGTATTTAAATAAAATATAAATGCTCAAGGCATAATGTATTATGAGTTTAAAATGCACTATAAAATATCGGTGTAAATGCACCATAGTGAACTCATAATGAAAAACTACATAAGTAGTGTAAAGGCATCAATTTAATTGTATCTCATATTGTGACTACCTTCACAACGAGTTACCAAGTATTGCACTACCTCGAATAAGTAACACTTCACTAATAGCGGACAATGGTTTGTTATTCTGAGTGGGTGGTGGTGCCCACTTAGAATAAGAAACAATAGTCTTCTCTATTAGTGAAGTGTTATTTATTCTATGGTAACTCGTGAAGGTAGTCACAATATGAGACACAATTAAATCGATGCCTTTTCACTACTTATCTAGTTTTCATTATGAGTTCACTATGGTGTATTTACATTGATATTTTATAGTATATTTACAGTATATATCACAATAAAAAGAATTACAATCTTAATATAAGAAGTGAAAGAATCCAATGTCATTTGCACAATTTTTGTCCTATATGCATTTTTAACTACAGCACAGACATTATCAAATGCAATAATTGTTTCTTTATCAATGTTACTGCAGGCCAACACATTCTCTATTATGCTCAATGCATTTTGGGCATATTTTTTTAGATGGCAGTGTGTGCATGTGTGCGCTCTTCACTTTCACTGTTGTTGGTAACAAAAACATCATCATTTTGCTTAGTGCTCAGCAGCTCTTCTGGTGTTAGCATTGCTCTGGTAGCCACTTCATCATTCACTTTCACAAACTCTTCAGATTTGCCAACAAAATCCATATGCTCCTTCAAATTCCCCTATTTCTCAATGTTGCTATCACATTCATCTGCTGGACCATGTTTTTTGATGATATTCTCTCCAAAGCCACTCTTTCTGAAGCAGTTGATTATTACACTTGATGCAATCCTGTCCCAAGCAATAACAAGATTACGGATAGCATCCAAGACATTCCAATTTGACTGCAAATTGTTCCCTCCTTCTATGCTGTGGATCAAGTGCCTTATCAGATGGGCTCTATATCCTCTCTTGAGATTATAAATAATGCCTTGATCCAGTGGCTGTATAAAACTGGTTGTACTGTGAGGTAAAAAGAACAGGCATATATTTATCAAGTTAATTTTCTTAGCATAATATACTGTACATCGATATGGAATCATCAAAATGTTCCTTTTTTTCTTTTGTCCACTTTTGATAACCAAGACTGAAAAGAAAACTTTTGACCATAAGCCAAGCACTTCTATTGGCCTAATAATCACAGGGAAGTTAGTTAACTTCTTTAAAACATCTTGGCTTGGAAAATTTACCAATCGCAAGTAGTTTTGTACTGCCATCTGAATTGCAGCATAACAGAACAGTGAGTCTTTGTTTACTTAATTTTCCGCCACGACAAGACTCTCCTTGAGCAGCAAATGTTCGAGGAGAGTCTTGTCAGGCATTTTATAATTTGGCAGCAAATTATAAAATAAACCTGGCTAGTCAAGATTAAAAATATCCTTTGCTTCATATTTTTAAAGAATGGACTGTACAGAACACAACCAGTCTCTAGCTTTTTCTTTGTCGACTAATCCAGACTTGCCACAAACATTTTGCCGAACCAAGTTATTCTTGTCTTTAAATCTTTGGAGTCAGCCACTGCTGCATTTGAGGTCACTAATTCCATGTTGCTGAGATAGATAATTTGCCTTTTCTTTTGCAAAATCAGACCTCACATTGACTAATTAGATGCATGCATTTGTTGGTACCCACTCGAAAAGTTTTGTTTCAAGCTCCTTGTGTTTTGCACCAGGATTCGTTTCCTGTTTTTTTATCAATGCTCCAGTGTCACACACTTCTTCAAGTTTATTCGGTTTTTTAGTACTGTAGATAAAGTAGGTAAAGGGATGTTGTTTTCCTTTGCAGTGTCCATTTTGCTTGTTCCATCCTATCTGCCTCTTGTATAATTTCCATGCTTAATTCTGTCCGTTTGCGTTTTGTCACTATAACACGGCTAAATGAAATTTAATATAAACAAACTTTAAATTAATTTAAAGGCACAAGTTCCAAAAAAGAGAACAACTCAGATAAAATGTCACAAAAAATAGATTATTATACTGTAGCAAAAGACTCTTTGAACTGGCATAACAATTGCAACTGACCTTAATCCCATGGAGAGTGAGGGTGTAATATGTAAACAACTTAGGAAAAACTTTTTTTTTTTTCATTCTTTTGTTAATTTAACAGCTTATGCTTCACAGTGATGTTTTTCAGAATGCCCTTACGTTGTAGCTACCATAAACTGGTTTTGTTTACACAAAAGTAAATTATGACGTCAATACTATCCTTTGGGAAGCAGGGAACTGGGTGACCAGAGGCAATAATAGGGGCAATAATCAAACAACTGTGTCAAGATTTGTATTAAACATACAAAATAACAATACAGTAAACCCTCGCTAATCCGGTTACAGTTAATCCACATGTCGGATAATCCAGATCGAAATACGAAAAATTCTGCTCACAGTTGAGTACTGTACTTTGAAAGACACATGGGATTTAGAAAAGCAGATGAGTCACTCTGACTGCACAGAGAGAGAGAGAGAGAGAGAGATGGACGGAACATACATTGCATTGTCTTGCGTTGTTGACTCTGAGTCAGATGGGTGTAATTGCTTACTTCGCTTCATTTGCATACTTCTTTATACGTTTATATGTGCATAGGTTAACATATTTTATGTATTATGGGTTAATGTAATTGTTGGTTAAACCACAACACCTTTGTCTTTTCGAGGTCTCGTATGCAGACGGTTTAATAGTTTTTCTGATATTCATGCCTTTAATGCTATCAGTTGTGCCCGCAAAATCTAATAGCTTTCTTTTATTTTTTACAATGTTACGTATGGTTTGGTTATTGACGTTATAATGGTTCTTTAAAGATTTAATGGATGCACCGTTTTCAAACTTTTGAATAATTTCAAGTTTTTGTTCAATTGAAAGCACAACTCGTTTGCATTTACCCATCATTTTTGTGATTTAAAAACAAAAAAAATATTTACTATAAAAAAAATTTCCAACCTATTTTGAATTTTTTGATTTCCGGTGGATATTTTATTTATTTATTATTTGTTTTAACTTTGGAGTCTGCTGTACAACCTCTGAGTCAAAATGTATCTTTTTATAGTTTTTAAATAAAGGCTCTACAGTGATATTTTTTTTATTTATTTTCATCAGCGCTACCTATATCATTAAATTTTCTATTTATTTGTGTTCTAAGTTTTTTGTCGTTTAGAGCAATCTTTTGTGTCACTAATCTGGATGACCTCTCCCCCCAATTAATCTGATTAGCTGTCTACTGTATTTATTTCTCATATTTCAGTTATGCATTTTAACCGAATTTTGTAATAAACGAATATATTTACATAGAAAAGCCTATTCTTTCTCAGGGTAATGGTATTTGCTTCATATAAACGAATACTTTGTATAAACTGAGTCTGCATTAATGAAAATTTACTATGTATATTTTTAAATTGTCACAGACATTCTCTCAGATATGTCAGACATGCTGTACTTGCTACCTGGGAGTCTAAAACGCTGATGGAACTGATATTTGGGTGACACTCAAGTCAAGTGGACCCAATTTCGGCGAAGTCTGGACGGTCTGTGACAGCCAAATCCTCTGCTTGCACCTTCACGATGGTGGGACTGTTAGTAATCCTGGGAATAATCGCCATGCACAAATACATGGTGGGTGACCACCCAGTTGTGAACCAATGTAAGCAGGGGTCGAGGTGGGCGCCCACACCACATGGAGGAACGCCACCTCACTAGGTTACCAGGCAGTACAAGGTGGTAGATGACTCTCATCAACAGGTGCAATACCACAACTTTGCTTATTGGAGGCTTGAATTGGTGGAACCCATGTTTAGTCTCTAGAGCTAAGTTCCAGTCAACCCTTCCTTATCTCTTCCATCATGCAGTATGATTGATTACTTTTGAGGTTATGATGAACATTGTGGCGAGATCCAATATTCCTTACATTTCAAGAGTACAGCTCTAAAACGGTATTCGCAGGCTGGCCTCTAGAGAGTTACCAATAGGTTCGGTCCAGTCCGGTACACCGGACCGAACCTATTGGTAACTCTCTAGGAGGCTTCCGGATCAGCTAGTGTATAATCTTGCTACCTCTACTCTGCCAGATAGTGAGTGGAGGGAGTCCGAGGAGCATTGTATGAGGCCACGTTATGTCAAGGATCTGGGCATATTCTTACCTTGTGTACGCCATATCCAAAAATTTCATTACTTCATACAGCATGTCCCACCCACTTTTTCTTACTATTGAATACAACATGAATTGTCAAACTAATAGAGCAAGCTTATCTACGAAATGATCTAAACTTCCCAAACACTTCCTAATTCATTTCACAAATATACGTGGTCTCAATTCTAGTCTCAACAATGTCCATTTCCACTTGCAGTCTGCCAAACCCCATGTACTTCTTCTGACAGAATCTCAGTTATCAGTTGATTCAACTACTGCTCATCTCAGATGCCCAAATTATTCGCTGTATAATTCCTTTTGCCTCAAAGGTGGTACTTGTGCATGTGTCCGTTCCGATATTCCCTGTCAGAAACTTGGCAATTTGGAATCTCCTCTCTTTGATCTTCTCTGGCTTAAAATCTCTCTACCTCATTGTGTCAAATTCATCTGTTGTCTCTACCGTTCTCCCAACTCCACTAATCATTTGGAGCTCTTTGACTTCCTCTATTTGCAACTAGACTTTCTCCAGTCCAACTTTCCTAACAGTGAGGTAATTTTCCTTGCTGATTTTAACATTCACAACTCCAGCTGGCTTCCGTTTTCTAGTCACACCAACCCAGCTGGCCGAGATGCTGAGGCTTTTGCAATTACTAATGACCTTGCACAGATTGTTCATTTACCTACAAGAATACCGGACAATCCTAACCATATAGCCAACATGCTTGATCTTTTTCTCACAAACAATCCTTCTAAGTATACGGTCGAAGTGAGAAGTCCTTTAGGAACTTCAGATCACAACTTGGTGATTGTCTTTTCTCCAATGGAACCTTTATCTCATGGCTATTCCCAACCTCGTGTTGTTTGGCATTACAAGAATGGGATGACTTCTTTTCTTCTTTTCATTGGTCGGATTACTGTTTCAAAACTTCTGATGTTAACGTTTGCTCAGATCGTGTCAGTGAAATTATTCTTGCAGGAATGGAATCCTTTATCCCACACTCCACTTTAAAATCTCGTCCTTTAAATAAACCTTGGTTTTCCAATAAATGTGCTAAGGCTGTTCAAGAGAAGAATATTGCATATCGTAATTGACTTGTTTCTAATTCTTCAGTTTCATTTTCTGCCTACACCAAAGCTCGCAACAATTGTAAAGCAGTTATTAATCAGTCCAAACTAGAGTTTGAACAGGCTAAGAGTAGAAAACTTGCTTCTTGCCCTAATAGTAGCCGAGCATTCTAGTCTCTTGCCAAAGCTATTGGCCGCAACTTTTGACCATCTCTGCTCCCACCTCTGTCCAAACCAGATGGATCTGTTGTCACTTCAGCCAAGGATAAAGCTGACCTGCTAGCATCCCATTTTTCTTCCAACTCATGTATTAATGATCTTGATAAAACACCTCCCGCCATTCCCAACATGCTCCATTCAATGCCTCTTGTGGTCTTCCGTCAAAAGGATGTCAGAAGGATTTTGATGAATCTTGATGCTAAGAAAGCTCCAGGTCCCGATGGTATTTCTCCACTTGTTCTCAAAACCTGTGCTCCTGAACTTACTACTATTCTTTGCGGCCTTTTTTCACTTTCTTATTCCAAAGGTGTTTTTCCTTCTGCATGGAAATTTGCTCGTATCCAGCCAGTTCCTAAAAACGGTGACAAATCCCTCCCATCCAATTATTGTCCCATTGCAATTACTTCTACTCTTTCTAAAGTAATGGAGAAATCAATTAACCACCAACTCTTAAACTATCTAGAAACCTTCCATCTGATCAACGATCGCCAGTATGGATTCTGTCAGTGTTGATCTGGTGATATTCCGGCTTATGTTACCCATTTATGGACTAATTCAATGGAAAAGTTCAGTGAAACACAAGTAGTTGCTCTTGACATCTCAGAGGCTTTCGATCGTGTTTGGCATAAAGTTCTTCTAAACAAGCTTCCATCTTATGGTTTTCCAACTGTTTTTAGTAATTAGTTATCCATTTTTCTTTCTGATCGCTCACTGAGGGTGATGGTAGATGGCTCTCTGTCTTCTAACTTCTCCATTAATGCCGGTGTCCCCCAAGGTTCAGTTCTTTCCCCCACTCTTTTCCTCTTGTATATTAATGACCTTCTTCCATTGACTGGAAATCCTATCCATAATTTTGCCGATGATAGCACATTGCATTCCACTTTCCATTTTGAGAAACCTTGCCCTGCTCAATCAGCTTCAACTTCTCAAAAATCTGCTACCAATTCTTTAAATGCCGATCTTCAGGTAATTCTCCAGTGGGGCAAAGACAACCTAGTTGATTTCAACCCTTCTAAAACTCAGTCTTGTTTTATATCTCGCAAAAAGGATTCTTCTGCTCCTATGCTTATCTTTAGTGACACTCCGATTTCTAGGAAAAATGATAAAACTCTTTTGGGGATTACCCTGACTTCTAATCTCTCTTGGCACAAGCACATTACAAATATTGCTTCTTCTGCATCTAAAAAACTTGGTTTTCTCTTTCGCTCTCAGCGTTACTTTTCTTCCATACAGCTGCTCACTCGGTATAAATCACAAATTCGCCCAGCCATGGAATATTGTTCCCACATTTGGTGTGGTTCCCCCAAAACCTCTCTCAGGCTTCTTGATTCCATTCAGAAGAGGGCAGTTTGGTTAATTAATGATTCATCTCTTAACAGAGTCTCTCCACTCGCTGTCTCATAGACGTACTGTTTCTGTTTCATGCCTCTTCTACAGATACTTCCATGGGCACTGTTCTTCTGAATTGGCTTCTATAATTCCCGCTCTCTCTTTCAAAACAGTCCGAACACATGCCGCCACTAGCCAACATCCATTTACTGTACTGTCCAACTTCAAACTCACAGAACCAACTTTTCATCTTCCTCATTTATTCATTCAACTGCCGTTTTCTGGAACAACCTTCCTTCATACATATTTCCTGAAAACTACAGTCTACAGAAGTTCAAGTCCAATGTCAACAAATATCTTCTTTCGTCTTCTCAACCTCCAACCCAAGCACGGTACTAAGTTTCTATAGGTTCTAATACCTCTCGTGTTTGGGGTTTACATAAAAAAAAAAAAAAAAAAAAAAAAATTCTGCAGTAATTTTGCATTACATTGCACTCCTGTACACTGTTTTAAAAACATCAATGATTTCCAGATCTCAGGATTGAGATCACATGAATGTTGTGTTCACTGACAAAAATACAAATTTTTTGTTGTTCAGCTCATTTTTGGATGAGATATGCAGTTCTTTAAAGTAAGTGCACTTTTTTTTTTATCAACCTGTAATAATTGTCTATTCTGTCCCCCCATCCCCAAAAATATAGTCAACAAAAATTTTTGATGTTATCCATGCATTTACATTACTTTTATATTCATGAAAAGTTTATTATTATTATTATTGCTCTCTTATATTATTACTCCCTGATTGGGGGTTCTACCTTGTGACGGGTATTGCTACCAAGTACACAGGGTGATTGTTGTTATGTATGGTGTTACTGTTGGTCGAGGAACTCTCTGACTATCCTACAGGTGTTCAGGATTGTGACTTTTTGGAGTTTCTTGTAGGTGTTCGCTGGGAGACCTATTGCAGCTAGGCTGTTATGTAAGGTCTTTGGCACCACACCAGTGTTTTTTTTTTTTTTTTTCCTTAGGTTTTGGCGCATCAGATTCTGTGGCCATAATGCACCTCCCAAAGTGTTTGCATTTTACTGTGATCCAAGCCCGAGGCAGGTTCAAATCTGCAACCTTTGGGTTGCCAGGCAGACACTTTATCCACCTGGCTAGTCCTGTCGGCCACCAGTGGTTGACAGGATGATCGGGATGGTCATTACTTGTTGTTGCATCTGCCACATCTCTTTGATCTCCTGTCTTAGGTTCGTGTACTTCCTGATTTTTACCTCATGAGTTTTCTGCAGGTTGCCAGTGTTGGGTACAAATCAGTATATCTGCTAAAGGTACAAATCAGTATATCTGCTACTGAAATGTAGGCTATAATATTATAGTTAAAACTGTAACTTCAAACTTATATTTTGAAATTTTTACTTTGTTCTATAACAGTTATCAGACACAAGGGTGTTTCAGAGAAGGCAACATGTCGCTCACGAAGAGTATTTTACAGGTTTGTTTGACCAGATAAAGGGGCTGCAATGGAATAATCACATTTTTGCCCCTGTGGAAAAATTCCTGTGTATATAAATGACAGAACTCCATGAACTTCAAGGAAGTTCATGGAGATTAATAAATTCAATGCAGAACTAGACAAGCATTTGAAATGAATGTATGGTTGAAATGAGAAGGTTTTTTTTTTTTTTTTTATGGCTGATGCTCTATAAGCTTGCTTACTTGCATTGTATGCCTCTACTAATGCTAATGCTAGCTTTCCTAGCAACCTGTTTGCACTAGTCAGAAAACTTCCTGTTGGTCTGCACAGTTACCTCTAGGTCATTTTGTGTATCAATTACCTTTGAGTTTGGTGCTATCCAAATGTTACTGCCAGCATTATTGTTACCCAAATGTTACTGTTTGAATTACTTCTATCCAAATGTTACTGCTAGAATTACTGCTACCAAAATGTAATACCTTGTTTTTATCAATGTTGAATTACAATTGTCAATTTTTAATATAAGCAAATAAATATTCTTTGTTTTTCTAGATGTACACAATTTCTGTCATTGCCATAAAGCCAGGGGTTATATGTTTTAGAGGATTTTCATATCATCTGTTTAGTTTATACAGGTCTTCTTGAAGTAGTATATTGTAATTACTGACTTTAAACATTATGCCCACCATTGAATCAACAGCTTACTTAGACCTCTAACCTAAAATAATTGCATCAATATCATTAATAAATAATAAATGTAAGGACTGAGCACCAATCCCTGTTGTAATCCACTTATCACAAGTCCATGAAGAACATTGGCCACTTATAACCACTTTTTGTCTCTTACCAGTTGACCATCCATTTATCTGCAAAAGTAACATGAAAATCCGTAATGCCAAATTGCTCCAATTTATTAGCATCAGCATTAGCAGTGGCAAATGATGCAAGAAAGCAAGCTTATACAGAATCAGCCAAAAGAAAAAAAAAACACCACAACACCTCCCATTTCCCCTATTCATTACCTCCAATAGTTTGTCTAGTTCTTCCTTGAATTTATTTAAGTTATCAACTTACATAACAAAAAAAGGACTTTTGTTCCAACAGTCAACCTACTGTTGGCTAAAGGCAAACTTTTGCACATCTCTTCTGCAACTGTTCTTCCTCAATTTGCATTTGTGTTCCCCCATGTGCATGGTCAAAACATTCAAAGCCTTAAACACCTCAATCAGGTTACCTTGCAGGTGCCTAGCCTCCAGATTCTTCAATTTGCAGAACTGAAGCCTTTCTCAGTGATTGGTGAGGGGATCGTTGTTCCCCTTACTAATCCCGTTGGTTATACTCATTCCAGCAGCTTCAAAAAACCTCACAATGTGAGGATATCATGTCTCTGATGTCCTCACAATGTCTGCATTTGATTTTTTTTTTTTTTTTTTTTTTTTTGATTTGGTAGTTGTTGGCGCATCGGCTTCTGTGGCCATATTGCACCTCCCAAGGTTTTTGCAGTACTTTGATCCAAGCCCGAGGCGGGAATCGAACCCGCGACCTTTGGGTTGCCGGGCAGGTACTTAACCCACTCGGCTAGCCCGGTCGGCGTCTGCATTTGAATATGGGGAGTATAATGTGTAGAGAAAGAACAGGAAGGGGAGGTTAGATCATGTTCTTAGTGTGCACCCAGTCAACATGGGTAGCCAGTGCATTCTTGAGTCAGTTTGGTGTGACATAAGCACCAGGAAAACAAAAATGAGAGTAGGAGATATGTTATACGCCCATGATATAACAAACAACTATACAAAGAAATAGAGTGGGCCAGTAAATCAGAAGTCTTATGATGGTGATTTTAACTTTCCAGATCTTGACTGAAACTTGTGAGTTTGTCACTTGCACACTAGTAAGACTTTTGTGGATTTATTGGATGAAGACTGTTTTCTATAGCAGCATATTAGTGAAGCAATAAGAGGATTCTTTATCTGATTATCAGCAACAACTCTTCATGCATTAAGAAACTGCAGGTAAAAAGAACCTCTGAGTGGCAGTGATCACAACATGCTGATGTGGGACTTACTTAAAGACATCACAGCTGTCAAGGGTAAAGGGAAAGGCTTTTGCTTTCATAAGGATGATTACAGAGTCTTAAACAGTTTTTAAATTCAGTGCAGTAGGACTGTCTGATGATGTTGCCAGCAGCAAATACTAAATAAGAAGCATTCAGGGAAGTAATCGAAGAAGCTATTAGGCCTTTCATATCCATTAAGATAATTATATCTAAGCAAACCCTTAGTCATAATTATGAGAGCATCTTTGGATTCAGAAGAGGTTCCTATGGACTGGAGATGTGCAAATGTATCCCCAGTTCAAAAAAGCAGGATCAAAGGGTGACATGAGTAATTAAAGACTTGTTAGCTTAACTTCTGTTCTGGGAAAAATAATAGAGTCTCTCATTAAAGAAGTAATGCCGGATCATCTAGACAGGAATACACTTATAATGCAGCATGAATTTGTTAAGGGGTGATCTTGTCTGACTAGTCTGATTGGATATTATAATGGAGTAACAAAGTAAAATAATTTTTATATCATATACTTGGATTTCAGGAAATCTTTTGATACTGTTTGCACTTAAAGGACTGTTGTACAAATTGGAGCAGATGGTATTAAAGGCACATTACTGCTCTGGATAAGGGGATAGTTGAGTGATAGAAGGCAGAGCGGTTATCAATGGAAACTTCTCTTTATGGATTAACGTTATTAGTGAAATCCCCCAGGGTTCTGGACCCATTGTTGTTTTGTATTAATGATATTGATGAAGGTATAGCAGGCTTAATGTCTAAGTTTGCAGACGATATAAAGGTTGGCAGGATGGTTAATGATAGTAATCAGGGTAAGCTGCTGGAACATGATCTAAAAAAAATTAGCCCAATGATCTGAGAAATGGCAGTTGATGTTTAACATTGATAAATATAATGTACTACATATGGGTAGCAGCAATCTCAGATTAATGTACCAACTGTGTATCACCAACGTACCAATTATGCAGTTAGATATGAATTTCTCTGAGCAGTGAAGACAGACTGCCAGGAAATATCATGGGATTTTGTCTATGATATTCAGAAACTTTGCTAGCTGGGATTAGGACCTGATTATCCCATTGTATAAGGCAGTGGTTAGGCTGCATCTTGAGTACTGCATAAAGCTTTGGTGGCCACATTTTAGAAAGGATATAGATCTGCTGGAATGGGTGCAGAGAAGGGCTGCAAGATTTGTGAAGGGAATGCAAGGGTGGTTTTATTAAGACAGGATTCATTCTGTGAATAGCAGTGTCTTGAGATTAGACACTTGTTATCTGATGTTATCGAGGTTTTTATGAATTTGATTGGATTGAGCAAGCACAATACTGATTGCATACTTCTTGCTCAGACTACACACATGAGGAGGCATAAATTCAAATTCAGGAAGGGTGGTTGCAGGATAGATGTGAGGTGGTTTGCCTTCAGCCAGTGAGTTGTCATCTGTTGGAACAAGCTTCCATTGGGTAGTAGTAGTTGAGGTGAGATGCAAGAAAGCAAGCTAATGTAGCATCAGCTGAAAAAAAAAAAAACTTATTTCACACATCAAATTCCTCTAAACATTTGTCCAGTTCCTCCTTGAATTTATTTAAGCTATCAACTTCCACAATGACAGATGGAAGGTTGTTCCAGTAATCAACTATCTGATGGCTAAAGGCAAATTTCCGCACGTCTCTTCTATAACTGTCTTTCCTCAATTTAAATTTATGCCCTCAGGTTTGTAATCTTGAGCAAGAGGAAGAATCCCATCAGAATTGCACATGCTCAACCCATTTAAGGCCTTATACACCTCAATCAGATCATCTCACAGGTGCCTAGTCTCCAGACTGCCATTTGCAGAACTTAAGCCTTCCTTCGTAAGACCACCCTTTCGTTGCCCTCACCAATCTTGTTGCCCTTCTCTATACTCACTGAAGCAACTCTACATCCTTCCTAAATTGAGGTCTCCAGACCTGTGCACTGTACTTAAGGTGTGGCCTGATCATTGCCTCACACAAAGGGATAATCACTTCCTTTTCCCTACTAGCAAAATTACTGTATATCATCGACAATACCCATTGACTTGCTCTGGCAGACTGTCTGCACTGCTCAGAAAATTTCATATTTGACTGTACAATTACTTCCAGGTCTTTTTCATTTTCTACCATCCTAAGTGTAGTATTCCACAGTTGGTACGTTTCTCTGGGGGTTACTTCTACCGATATGCAGTACTTTACACTTGTCAATGTTAAACATCAGTTGCCACCTCTCAGCCCATCTGCTCAACTTTTCTAGACCTGTTGCAGTACCGTACTGTCATTAGTGTCCTTAACAACCCTGCCAACCTTCATATCATCTGCAAACTTAGACATTAATCCTGATATACCTTCATTAATAAATACAGAAAACAACATTGGACCCAACACTGAACCCTGGGTGACTCCACTCGGAACATTAATGCACAAAGAACAGTGTCCATTTATTACCACTCTCTGTCTTCTCCCACTCAACCACCCTTATCCATAGCAGCAATTTGCCCTTAATGCCAAACTGCTCTAATTTGTATAGGTTCTTTTGATAGGTTCTTTAATATCAGCCGAATATTTGCTAGCTTCCAGTTAGCAGGGAAGGTGTTAGGGTTTAGACAATGGTTGAAGAGATTCAATAGGAAGTGTAGATTAATCTGAGCCACTTTTTTAACAACTTCTGGCTCAATGAGGTTGGGGTCAGGGCATATTTTTTATTTTGCTCTGTGGAGGGCTTATTGCATTTCATCAATGGTGAATGGTTCCTCAGTTTGATGATTGTCATATGCTGCATTTAGTAGGCAGATTTTCCTTTGTTGCAGCATTTTTTTCAGCTTAGGTAGCTGGAAAAAGAGTGCATCCAGGATGTTAGCAGTAGTTTGTTCCCACGTGGTGATTATTTCACCTTGTGGGATAATGGTAGAATTGATAACTTCTCTCCTGAGGAGCTTATTAGTAGCGATGCAACATCACTCCCCAGGGATCAGTATTGCCAGTGGTGGTGAGTCTTTCCCAGGAGGCTTTCTTGCATTGGTGGAAAAGGGAGGTATATTGGTTTTGAACAATGCAAAATTGATTATGAAGGGTGTCAACTTCAGCCTGTGTCAAGGTGGAGTGGGCACACTGGAAAGACTTTCAAGCAGTGTCACCAGGTCAATGGAGACTCTCCAAGTCAGGGCACTGCCACCATGGGATGGCACTGCTGCAGGGATTTTTATTTTTGATAGAAAGGTTGCAAGCATAGAGGATGGTGTCTGTGACTTCTGGTGTTGATTTATGTCCTGTTCGGAGTCCAGGGCCTGGAGAGAAGTCTGCAAGTGGTAGAGACGAGATCCCAGTTTGCTTTGGCAATCTCATATCTCTGGACCTTAGGATGGAGAGGGGCTGTTGTTTCCAAAGACCTTGATAGATTAAAGATGATGACTATGATCCTAGGTTGTCCATGCATACAGAGATTTTACTAGAGATTGATATAGTGGCCACTGTGAGATTTGATTGTGGATTCCCACAAGATGCTGGAGAATTTATTGGAAGATTATTGTGCTGGTTCAAGATGTTGAAAGGAGTTGTAGCTAGGACGTCATTCAAGCACTACTGCCTGTTGTGATGGCTATAGCGATTCCCAGAAGAGCTGTACCAAGAAGGAGACCTGCAGTTGACATTTGCTCTGAGAATGAGTTTTGCATTTGGGAGTGCAGCCAGGACTTCTTGCAGATAGGAGATAGTTGAGGTAATATCTCTTCCAGGTCTATAATACATAGATATAGCATTAGCATTACTAGAGGCATTTGATGCAAGAAAGCAAACTTATGCAGCATCAGCCAAAAAAAAAAAAAAAAAAAAACCACTTCCACTTCACCTCTCTGTTCATTCGAAATACCTGTCCAGCTGAGCCTTAAACTTATTTAGGCTATCAACTTCCACGACAAGGGATGGAAGTCTGTTCCACCAACCAACCAACCACCCGCTGGCTAAAGGCAAATTTCCGCACGTCTATCCTACATCTGTCTTTCCTCAATTTGAATTTATGCCCTCTCAGGTGATTATTCTGAGCAAGAGGAAGAATCCCATTAGCATTGAGCATGCTCAAACCATTCAAGGCTTTATACACCTCTATCAGATCACCTCGCTGGTGCCTTGTCTCCAGACACTGTAATTTGCAAAACTTAAGCCTTTCTTCGTAAGAGTACCCCTTTGTGCCATTCACTAATCTTGTTGCCCTTCTCTGTACTCATTCCAGCAGCTCTACATCCTTCTTGAAATGAGGCCTCCAGACCTGTATACAGTTCTCTAGGTGTGGCCTGACCATTGCCTTATACAAGGGAATAATCACTTCCTTATCCTTGCTAGAAAAATTCCTATATATCATTGACAATACACCATGAGCTACTCTTGCAGCCTGTCTACACGAGTAGCTCGTGGTGTATTGGATATAAGATGTAAGATGGAAGGGACCCATGGGTCCAACAACATGTTAGCATACAACCCATGGAGAGCAGAGGAAGGAGATGCGAGTAACAGTAATGTTTGGGTTACAGACTATGATGGCAGCCTATGGGATGTTGCCATTAAATTGCATTATTTTGTAGGCAAGGGGATACCCTCCCACCTTCCTCGAGTGAGTGTAAGGATCTTGGAAAAGAATAATATCCAAATTTTGCTCATTCGTTTTGAGGCAAATCGGATCGACAACTGTACAGGCTCTCTGTGCCTTGATGTGGGAATTTCGGGGCTTTGATATTATATGGTTTAAGGTGTAGTACCATAATCAGTTTTAAGTTGGACTCTCTTGACTTTCAGATATATTGGACATTTGTTACCCCAGATGGAGTGAGATGAGTCCATTCTGGCCATCTTGAAATTTGCACAAATGAGATCACTGGACTTATTTGTGTAGCCGTTGTAGTCATGGCCACATATCTGAACAGGTATGAGTAGTGTGGCCAAAGTGGCAACACCAGAAGCACTTGGGCACAGCCACATGCTCTTTGTATTGGTGGCTACTCCCAATAAAAACTCGATCTTGATTGTGAAGAGATTGCCAAGCACTTGGGGAAAGCTCAATCATCCAGTGTAAATTTGCCTTTGGTTTAGTCTTGTACTTTGGCTTAATGTCTAGTTTGATGATATTGGAGTCAGTGTCTTCTCTAAAGATCCTCTGGTAGATTTTGTTGACAACAAATTCTGGGGAATGATCTATCCATAATTCTCTTCTACCTATTATGTCAGAGGCTAATGAGTTAATCAAATGCTACAAACTCATGAACTTGCATTTCATTCATGGCGAGCAGATGTACCTTTTGCAGCTCTTCACAGTGACAGCAAAGAAGTATAGATAAGAGGGGATTACAGCAGGATTAGTGAAGTAGAGCAGGGTTTCAAAGGTTATTTAGTATATTGTAAAGTTTATTTTCATAGCTTTTTTCCAGTAATAGTTTGATTTTTTTAATATTATAAATATAATTTTTTGAAAGTTTCTTTTATTAATAATTAGTAAATTTTGTAATGGTTATTACAAGATCTGCCTTGAACACTTCGTCAGAGGGTTCCATGACTCATATGGAAATAGCTGATGGTGATTCCCAGGTGAGTCATGATTTTATCCTTTGCAGAACTTTTTTACCCTTGGATTACATGCCACAGGCCTGTTCCAAGGTCAATCTAAGATAAAATTTGGTGCATTGCTAGAACAATTTGAGTCACTGAAAAAACGGGTGCTTATCCTCGAGAATAATGTATCTTGGAGCTCGTCAGGGACTCAAGACTCTAGTAATCCACCAAGTGAGATACACTCCCAATTTGGGCACCAGAAGAGAATAACCAGGTGCAAACTACTCTGGTTCAAGAGGACTTAGTTTTATTAGGAGACGGGAAACGGGAAATATTTTTTGTAATAAGGATGGGTGGACTAGAACCAGGGTATGTTGTCGGGAGCAACTATTAGTGATGTCACCAACAGATTGTCAGATTTTAAGGGGGGTAAAGAGAATATTATTATTCATGTGGGGACTAATGGCATTAAGCATACACGATTGAACAATCTGTTAGACAAATATAGGACCATGCTGAAGAAATGCTGCGAATTAGGTCACAATGTCTATATGTCTGCAATTCTGCCAAGACACAATAGGAGGGATTATATGGTGAAAGCCTTGTGGATTAACTCAAGACTTGAAGGACTCTGCAAGGCTTTTCGGGGGAAATTTCTATCAGCTTGGCCTGCAGTTGTAAGTAGAAGGAATCTGTTTTGTAGAGATGGGATACATTTAAACAAAGGTGGTGCAAGCGTTTTTGCCAGTATTATTGAGGATACCTTAAAGGTTCAGGGAAACTGCTAGTTTGGGAGGACAAGGGTAATATAGATACATGTTTATCTGATAATATTGGTCAAACATACACTTGCACATACCTCAAGAGTTCTTGTTTCTTACCACAACAGAAATGTAGTAGTCAGATGTTCTGAGGGCTGAAATGTTTCAAATGAGTGGGCAGCTAATGCCAGGGAAGGGAGCTTAAATAACTTTAAGGGGTGTGTCAGGGTAGTTAACAACTATACAAGAACACTAAGTCTTAATTGTTTATACAGTAATATCAGAAGTATCATCAATAAAATGAGTGACTTTGAACTGCTGGTTAGAACAATTAACGCTGACATAATAGGGCTTACAGAAATGTGGTGCTACCTGGAGATAGGGGATGATGAATTTCAGTACGGTAAGTAAAACGTATTTAGGAAGGATAGGGAAGATAGACGGGGTGGCAGGGTCATGCTTCTTATCAAAAGCAGCCTGAACTTGATGAAAGATTTCCTGGATTCAGACATTTCACATTCTACTATAGAAACTGTATTGTGTAAGATTGTTTGAAGCAAAGGTATAATGAGAGTGGGAGTTATCTACAGGCCAGGTGATTGTGAAGATTATGATGAGAGCCTCTACATGCAAATTGAATGGGCAAGTAAGTATGAATGTCTTATTATGGGTGATTTTAATTTGCCTCAAATTGATTGGAGCAAATGGGAAGGAAACTCTACATGGGGGACAAAATTTTTAAATCAACTAGATGATTGCTATTTGTATCAACATGTCAGGGAAAGTACTAGGAAAAAGAATACTCTAGAAATGATCATCAACCAGATGACATAATAGGGCCGACAGTACAGGGCCAGTAGCAGGAAGTGATCATGGAGTTCTGCCGTGGACGATGAAGAGAGAGTTAGCAGTAGTTATGCAGTAGGAAAAAGGAATGGGTTGTAATTTCAGGAAAGGAAATTACAACGGCTTAAGATTCTACATGGACTCTATTAATTGGGTAGATAACACACAGAGAGCGAATACAATTGAATTATGGTATACTTTTAAAACATTAATCACAGAAGCCTTGAATGCTTATATACCAGTAAAAAAATATTCCATAAGGAGGATTCCAAGTTGGATAAATAATGAACTTGCCATAATACTTGATCAGAAGAAGACTGCATGGAAAAGTTACAGAGCAATAAAAAGTACTGAAGCCTATAACAGCTACAAATTGACCTGTAATAGTGCCACAGAAAAAGTTAGGCTGGCAAAGAGAACAAAGAAGGGGGATAAAGAATTCTTCACATATATAAATGCAAAGAAGAGAAGGACAAACCAGATCGAACCCTTATGTAATGGATGTGGGATAGTATTAGATACCCCAGCTGAAGTTGCAGATGAACTCAGCAGTTACTTTGCATTGATATTTACAGAAGACAATCCCTTTACGTCATTGAGAAATTGTGAGAGTGAAGTTTAAAAAAATGTAATTAATGATGTTGAAATTTCACGTTTATTTAATATAAAAACATTCGAGCCTATAGGCCAGTAAGGCTCCTAGGATTTATGGCATATATCCTATAATCTTAAGGGAGGCGGCAAGGGAGCGCATTGAACTATTGAGGCTAATTATGAGAGCATCACTGGACTCGGGAGTGATTCCGTTGGATTGGAAAAGTGCCAATGTATCTCCAATACATAAGGGCGATTCTAAGAGTGAAGTGGTAAATTACCGGCCAGTTAGTCTAACTTCAGTAGTAAGGAAAATCATGGAGACAATGATCAAGGGCGGAATTCAGGATCATTTAGATAGAAATGGAATTCTGAAGGATACTCAGCCTGGTTTTGTAAAGGGAAAAATCATGTTTAAAAAATCTGGTTAGCTATTTTGACTGGCCACAAATTTAAACATATACACCAACCGTTTATAACTGATTTAATAGTAAAATAAAATAAAATAAAATAATACAAAAGACTGTAAAATAATATTTACAAAAATATGATTATTTACAAAAAACTAATTTACAACAAAAATAAAATAAAATAAGTAAATAAGTTAAAATGCATTAAAATATAAATCGATAAAAACACTATTAAAGCTTTCGGAGGTGTCTGCCTCCCTCCTCAGCAATAATGAAAATTTAAGTGACACATCCTTAAGTACCAGGTTCACGGCACACGTGGATGACCAGGCGCATACTCGGTATTCCTTTCACTTGTACCAGAACCGGAAGTGGTCTGAGGACGTGGAAAACTAAAACGTTTATCTCTGGCAAAAACCACCGCCTCAAAAAGGGGGGGTGAAGCCTAACTCCTCTGTCTCTGTTCATGCTATTGTTGCCAGAGGATCCAATCCACAGACTTTCCAGCCACTTGCGGTCCCAGAATCTATGCGCCCGGTCAAGGATGATAGCGTTGTCGGGGGAAATCTGGTGTTGTTTTTCCCAATAGTGCTCGGCAATGGCGGATTTATTGAGCTCTGCAGTCCGTATCGCTCTTGAATGTTCCCCCAGACGGTCCTTGAGACGCCGTCCTGTCTCCCCCACGTAACATTCCCCACAATCCGGGCATGTGATCTCATATACGACCCCACTACTAGAATCCCTAGTAATGGGGTCTTTGACCTGTGACACTACTGTGTGCAACCTCCGGCCCGGGAGCTGCACACAGCGTGTCTGAAAATCGCGAAGCATCCTCGCAATGTGATCCGACAGGCTCGGATAGTAGGGAACATACACTGTGGTAAGCGGTACAGGCGGAACTACCCGATTGGGCTCTTCCTCTCTATTGTATTTATCAATGACCCTCTGGGGGTAACCGCACCTCATAATGATGGATCTTATAAACGGTTGGTGTATATGTTTAAATTTGTGGTATGAATAATCCCAACCTTAAAGGCCTTATTGCAGATATTTTGACTGGGTCACTCATGAGCTGACCATGAACAATTTAATAAACAATTTCAAAATTAAGGAATAATTTCGAAATTGTTTATTTAGAATTCAGCAAAGCATTTGACTCAATCCCACCTGAGCAGTTACTTTATAAGCTGGAACAGGTTGGAATCACAGGGAAAATCCTTAAATGGATAGCTGGTTGACTTCAGGGCAAGAGGCAGAGGGTTGTGATAAATGGTTATTCTTCAGATTGGGTTGATGTAAGAAGTGGGGTTCCCCGAGGATTTTTATTAGGACCACTGTTGTTTTTGATTTTCATAAATGACATCGATGAAGGGATAGAGGGCGTGAAGTCTAAATTTGCAGATGTTGTAAAGATTGGTAGAGTAGTTAATGATCACTGCCAATCAGAGCTTCTTCAGAGTGACCTAGATAGACTTCAGGAATGGTCAGAAAAATGGCAGCTATGCTTTTATCCAGCAAAATGTAAGATATTTCACCTGGGGGACAGTAACCCCAAAATAACTTATACACTTGGTTGAGTTGAACTTAACCTGTTAGTGGAGGAAAGAGACTTGCATATGACAATACGGCCAGATATGAAGTTCTCCGAGCAATGTAGATTGGTTTCTAGGAAGGCCCATGTTGTCCTATTGATGATTTATTGAAGAATTGCGAGTAGAGATAAGGACATCATAATCCCATTATATAAGGCTATTGTTAGACCACACTTGGAATACTGCATTCAAGTATGGAGACCGCATCTAAAGAAAACATTGTGCTTCTTGAAAGAGTCCAAAGATGGGTAACTCACCTGGTGAGATCGGAAAAACAGCGTCCATATGAGGAAAGACTTTGAATATGTGGGTTGCAGAGCTTGGAAACTAGGCACCTTAGAGGAGACTTGATTGAGGTGTTTAAAGCTCTGAGAGGCATAAGCAAAATGAATAAGGACAAAATTTTCACAGTTATAAATGATTCTAGAACAAGGGGCCATAATTTCAAGTTATGGAGGGGGGGGAGATGTTTAGACTGGATTGCAGGAAGTTTTATTTTAGCCAGCGAGTTATAAATTACTGGAATAAGTTACATACATGGGTGGTAGAGGGTGACAGTTTGGGGAAATTCAAAGGTCAGCTAGATAATTACCTTTGGGAGGAGGGAAAAGCATAGATTGTCTATTTCCTTTTCTCTTATTATTTATTTATTTTTTATTATTATTATTTTATTTTTATTCTTTGAATCCCCTCCTCCATTTTTTTATGGTGTTATAATTAGGAGATTCTGGACAGCCTTCCACAGTTGCAATCTCACACTAAGCAATTTCCATGACTTTGGACTTGAAGGAGCACCTGACTGGCAAGTAAGCAACTCACAGAGACTTGCAGTTCACTGACATTTCCTGGCTAAAGGCACTTCATACCAGTTTGTTCTATGCTGGACTGATTCCTCAATGTCTTTATGGGACAAGTGCTTAAACATATGGCAATTATATTTAAAACTGAGTTGTACCAAAGCCTTATGTGCCATATAGAGGCAATCTTGTCTGACCAATCTGATTGGTTACTATGATGTATTAACAAAGGAATTGGATGCAAAAAATAATTTGGACACTATATACTGAGATTTCAGAAAATCTTTTGATGTTGAACATAAAAGACTGCTGTACAAATTGGAACAAAGTGGCATTAAGAGCCAGTTACTGCTATGGATAAATGGATTGTTGAGTGGAAGAAGACAGAGTTGTTATCACTGGGCTTTTGCTCTTCATGGACAAATGTTATTAGTGGGTTGAATGGTGACCCTATTTTTTTTTTCTGTATTTATTAATGATAATGATGAAGGCATATCAGGTAATGTCAAAGTTGCAGATGATATGAAGGTTGGCAGGATGATTAATGACAGTAATCGGGGTATGTTACTGCAACAAGATCTAGAAAAATTAGGCAGTGAGTGGAGAAGTGGCATTTGGGTTGAGAAATTTAACCTTGACAAATGTAAGGTACACATGGGTAGCAGTAATCCCAAAAAGAATGTACCAACTGTGTGGTACCACATCCAGGGTATTGAGAATGAAAAAGACCTTGGGGTAATTGTGCAGTAAGATATGAAATTCTCTGATCAGTGCAGATAGGCTATTAGGACAGCTCATGGGATTTTGTCGTTGATATACAGAAATTTTTACAACAGGGATAAGGATCTGATTATTCTTGTACAAAGCCACATTTTGAGCACTGCATACAGGTCTGGAAGCCTCATTTTAGGAAAGATCTGAATCTTTTTAACAGGTAGAAAGAAGAGTAACAACATTAGTGAGAGGAACAAAAGGGTGCTCTTACTAGGAAAGGCTTTAGTTCTGCTTATTACAGCATCTGCAGCATTAAGTAGAACTGAAGAACTAATTATACCTGCAAGGAGATCTGATTGATGGGTTTCAGACTTTAAGGTAGGCTAAATGCTGATGGCATTTTCCTCTTGCTCAGTGAGGGGTATAAATTTAAATTTGATTTCTGCCAGTGGATAGTTGATTGTTGGAACAAACTTCCATCTAGTGGTGCTGTAGATTTGGATAGTTTGAATAAATTTAAGGAAGAACTAGCCCAATTGTTAGAGGGGCTGGACAGGTGATGCAGGAAATGTTTTATTTATTATTTTTTTTTATGGCTGATGCTGTATAAGCTTGCTTTTAAGTCATCCAATTCTTGCTCATTGGGGATTTGTGGCATTTTACTTGAATGGGCTTCTGAAGTGTAATCCCAGTTACCCTCTTCATCAGATCTTTCATCTATTTCTGTAGACTAATTCTGAAAGTCTTCAGCATTGGATGGCAGTGCCAATTGATTGGGAAATGGGAGGTCGTTGTATTACACCCAAATAATAGAGACCAGTATGTTGGAATAAACTACCCCTTTTTTATCGGGGTGCCTCCATAGCCAGGTGGGAAGGAGCATTAGTGCGTAGCACACGCTTCTTGATTAGACCGGGGTTCGAGCCCGTCACCACCAAAATACAAAGGATGCAGAAAGGTCAGGGAATGACCACCGCATATCCTGGAGCAATATGGCCTTAGTTGCTAATGCTCCTAAAAACCAAATAACAAATAACCTTTTTTATCCCCACACTTTTTAAACTTTGATATATCTACCATACAAAATTCCACAAGCCATGTTGGTTTGTGGGATTTCTTCATATTAGAGTTATAGAAAAAGGCATACACTTACCACTACCATAAAACTCTTCTTTTAACATTGATCTTCAGCTACCATACAATAACCATAGCAGAAATTGATGGTAAAACTTGGTGTCACTAACAATCTTATGGACCTGTATAAAATTCACAGTATCCTGAAACATAGCTGGGCGTATTTGGAGTTTAATTGTACTCTTATTTGATAGCCAGAATAAACTGCAATAAAAAAAAAAAAAAATCCTTACGATATGGGTGCTATAGCCTCTTATGTATCATGGTATTGTTGCACACTTTTGTAATATAATGCAGTGCATATTAGTTCCATGCAAACATCAGTGTTCTCCCCAGGACCTATCGAATGGGCCCACTGCTCAGGCCGACCGGGCTAGCCGAGTGGGTAAAGTACCTGCCCAGCAACCCAAAGGTCGCGGGTTCGATTCCCGCCTCGGGCTTGGATCAAAGTACTGCAAAAACCTTGGGAGGTGCAATATGGCCACAGAAGCCGATGCGCCAACAACTACCAAATCAAATCAAACCCACTGCTCAGTGAATTTAACTGACTGCCGAGCTAAAATTTAAGTGATTCTTGTGGTACCGTATGATTCTATTAACTGAGCTTGATCAATATTAATTTGAATATACTATGTGATCAAGGTCAATGCAACAGGAGCATATAATATTAAATTATGCAATTAATTTTTAACTCTGGATCGCTTAAGTCAATTATAAATAATAGAAAATTTCATAATATTCTGATGTATTAGAATTCCCCACCCAGCTACTTCATAATTCCACGCTGCTGGCAAAATTTTCTGGGGAGAACACTGAGCATAATTTTCTGTTTCTGGATGTTTCAATTGCTGGAGAAAAAGCCAATGACACTGTTAAATTCAGTGCACAAAATATATATATAAGGAAGTTAGATATAAAAATAAAAAATTTTGTTACATAGTGAAATCACACACACACACAGAAATTTATCACATTTATTTGGGATAAATTTATCATATTTATTACAAATAAATGTGATAAATGATAATCACAGAAAAGTAATGATTTATTGTGTATTTTAATAGAATATTTTTAACTAATCATAATTTTTGGACTTGCAGAGATCTCAAGACTGCTAATATCTTTCTAACAAAGAATGGCATTGTAAAAGTTGGTGACTTTGGTATATCAAAGCAATTGACCACAAGACAAGGAGGGGCAAACACAGTTCTTGGAACCCCTTATTATATTAGCCCTGAAATGGTAATGAAATGTTTTTTTCATATAAAGTATTTTATTCTTGCAGAAATGGTGTCATAAATAAATATAATTTGCTAACAAGTTAATTATTTTTCTTTTCAAATTATACTAATTCAGCAGATTGTGAAGCTTGTCACGGCTTTCTGTATACCAGTTTAATTATTACAATACAATATATATATATATATATTATAGTGTGATCAGCAGTCCCTTAATTGATGACTCTGCAAAAGTGTGTTCACACTTTAATCACTTTTGGTAAAAAATTTTGGTAGTATACATTACCAGTCTTTCACTAAATATAACCTTTGCCATTTATGGATATGCCAAACACAAATGTGCTGAACCATAATATTTATAAAAATTGCTGGTGAAGATCTCTCTCTCTCTCTCTCTCTCTCTCTCTCTCTCTCTCTCTCTCTCTCTCTCTCTCTCTCTCTCTCTCTCTCTCTCTCTCTCTCTCTCTCTCTCTCTCTCTCACACACACACACACACACACACACACACACACACACACACACACACACACACACACACACACACACACACACAGAAAATCTGAATTGAATAGTTTTTGATTTGACTTATTTAATGAGATATGCACAATTACAAATTGGCATCAAATGAGTGATTTATGTTCATAATATAATGGATGTCCAGAAAAATACAAAAGGTAGACCAGAGTTAAAAAGAGGTCACGAATGGTAAGTGAAAGTAAGTTTTTGTTACATTTCATGTTACTGTTGTACAGCTTACAGTAGCTGAAATTGCATCTTGGGGGAAGGTCTGCTGTTAAAAAGAAGCATTTGCTGCTAAAACAAGTGTTTGAAATGCCTTCCATGCATGTCAAAAAATAAAAAAAGAAGCAAACTGCAGCCATTATCACTCCACTGCTGGATGGAAGCCTGCTCAACAATTCATGCTGAAAGAAATGGACCATAATCTGCCATGCTGGTCCAGTGCGGGTTGTCAGATCGACCGTATTTAGCAGTCAGAGGCTTGAACCCCTGTCTACTCAAAGAGTGTGTGCTACTGCACTCCCGCTCCTGACTACTCGGCTACGGAGGCCTACCAAGCAACAATAGTAAGCAAGCTGTATAACTGAATTAACAGGGTGTAACTGTTAATTCAGTTATGCAGAATTAACAGGTACACCCTGTTAATCTTCAATAAATACAAGCATTCACATTATAGACACAAATTCATTTTGTAATAGTGTATGAAATATAATATTTATTACAAAACATGTTTAAAAAGAAGAAATCGTACAAAGCACTGACTAATAATATTAAAAACCTTTCAGAGATATGCACAAAAAAAATTGTATGGGAAACTGATACTATGTTTCTTTTGAACATATACTTAGAATAATTATCATTTATTATGAATCAGATATATTAATACAGTACTAAAATGTTTTTTTCATACAAAAATATCTTGTTAGCTGGAACACCATTTCCTTAAATGCTGATCTTCAGGTGATTCTTCTCCAGTGGAACAAAGGAAACTTAGTTAACTTCAATCATTTTAAACCTCAGTGCCATCTTATTTTTTCACAAAACAAAGTCTGCTGCTAATGTGCTCATCTTCCATAACACTTGGATGAGCTGTTTTCTATTAGCATTAGCATTAGCATTAGCAGAGGCATATGATGCAAGAAAGCAAGCTTATTCAGCATCAGCCAAAAAAAAAAAAAAAAAAACAACCACTACTCCCATTTCACCCCTCCGTTCATTCGAAATACCTGTCCAGCTGAGCCTTAAATTTGTTTAGGCTATCAACTTCAACAACAAGCGATGGGAGTCTATTCCACAAACCAACTGCCCGCTGGCTAAAGGCAAATTTCCGCACATCTATCCGACATCCGTCCTTCCTCAATTTGAATTTATGCCCTCTCAGGTGATTATTCTGAGCAAGAGGAAGAATCCCATCGGCATTGAGCATGCTCAAGTCATTCAAAGCCTTATACACCTCTATCAGATCACCTCGCCGATGCCTAGTCTCCAGGCTCTGTAATTTGCAAAACTTACCAGATCAATCGAAAGCAGCTGCTTCATGCCACTAATTCACTGCATTTGTCATGCACTGCTGGCATGGATAAAGTCCCGCCTTTCATTGTTAAAGTGCTTCAGTCCATATATCCTTGATCCTCTGCTCTACCCATTCAATTCCATCCTCTCTGAAAGAGTGTTTCCTACTAGTTGGAGCAAATAGCCAGATATGTCACCTTTTATCTGGAAGAAACTGCTAAACAGTTTCTTCCAGATAAAAGGTGACATTTTCGCTTTTCTGCATTCACTCCTGCATAATAGAACAGTGTACCTCACTCATTACAAAGCCTCCTGTGCCTGATCCATCCATGCAGGTGTGCTGCAAGGTGGCATTTTACCGGGGCTACTATTTACCACTCTCCTTATTCTGTATGTGTGTAACAATGACGTAATCGCTACACCGATGATATAAAGCTCTTAACAGAAATACCACTATCAGCAGACAGAGGAGTGATCACAAATGAAATCAGCAACAAACTCGTAGCTCTCTCCAACTATCTTAATCATTTTGGTCCTAAACGGAACCCTGAAAAATCTGTAATTATGGTCTTCTCTCTGAAGCAGTTTCCCACACTCATACAACCATCACTGGAGGGCACAGTTATTCCAAGTTTATCTAAACACAAAGGTCTTGGTGGAATTTAATTGGAACCTAAACATTAGGTCGAATTTTCAACCTGATGTTTAAGTTCCAACAGTCACATTGAATCTGTTCTGTGTAAGATAAGTTGAATGTGCTGGATTGTCTGCCAACATCTTCAAATAACAGTTGCAAAAACAACAAGATATCTGCTAACTGTTATGTACTCTACTGTTCTGTATACTGTCGAAATATGGGCCTCTGCTTCATCTTTTCTTATGGAACCCACACTCACCAGTAAATACTGGATACTGCTGCTTCAAGTAATCTGCATGAGGATAATTGGAACCACTGTCAAAATGCTGGTTGGCAAAATCAACTCCCCTGACTTCTGGGACATATGCCAATGACAGGTGCCACCACCTAATCTTACAGCCGTGCTCCTTCTCAGCTACAGAACAGGCTGAAGGTCGGCAACCAATTTCTACTTGGCCAATCACTTCCCATAATACAAGCCCTGCAAACAATCGGAATAGACTTCCAGAAGTTTGCATCAGAATGCAATTACATGCATTTTCTGGCTGAACTGGTTCTGCTGTCATGTGGCCCCTGATGTCGACTCTCCAATGATGTCCCCACCTGCCATCTGAGGCACTGAATGACACCTCTCATGCACACTGACGAACTCTTGCACACAAACATGTGGAACTGCATACAGACCAACTTACTGCATATTGTATAAGGCAATGGTCAGGCTACACCTTGAGTATTGCATACAGGTCTGGAAGCCTTATTTTAGGAAGAATGTTGAGTTGCTAAAATGAGTATAGAGAAGGGCAACAAGACTGGTGAGGGGAACAAAGAGGTGCTCTTATGAAGAAAAGCTTAAGTTTTGCAAATTACAACATCTGTAGATTAGGCACCTGTGAGGCGATCTGATTGAGGTGTATAAGGCCTTGAATAGATTGAGCAAGCTCAGTGCTAATGGATTCTTCCTCTTGCCCAGATTACAAACCTGAGAGGGCACAAACTGAAATTGAGGAAAGACAGTTGTCGAACAGATGAGTGGATATTTTCCTTTAGCCAGTGTGTAGTTGATTGCTGGAACAAACTTCCATCTGTCATTGTGGAAGTTGATAGCTTAAATAAATTCAAGGTAGAAGGGTTTTTTTTTTAGGCTGATGCTGTATAAGCTTGTTTTCTTGCATCATATGTCTGTACTAATGCTAAACATGTTTCGTAAATATTTTGTTCCTATGTACGTTTGTATACCTTTGTATCCTGTCTATCTTAGAACTTTTATATATTTCCAGCTATATTTATATTTGTTTAAATTATAACATGTTTTTATGTCACTTATTATTCTCAGCTATTGTTATTTTTATGTTGTCCTTAAAATTACACTATATTATATAGTACAATAAAGGTTTTCTTCTTCTTTGTCTGTCTCAGTAGTTCATTTGACATCCATTTATGTCTGAGCCTTGAACAGTATTTCTTTGTTGATATGAAAAGCTTCTATGATTAATTCCCTGAATGCTTCTGATTTAGAATTTGCTTTTAGTAACATCATCAGTTAGTCCCATTTAAAAACTGGATTAAACCAAGACCACTGTAGTCACCATTACAAAAGCAAAAGCTTGTCTGTTTACCCTTGACAGTGGTTGTCTGTAATTAAATTCCACATTAGTACACTGTGATCCCTGCCACCCAGTGGATCCTTTGCCTGCAGATTCTTAATGCATGTAGAATCACTGCTGATAACCCGATCAAGAGTATTGCTTCCTCTTGTTGCCTCTCTAACATGCTGCTGTAGAAAACAGTCATCCAAGAAATCCATAAAAGTCTTGCTAGTGTGTGAGTGACTACCCCACAAATTCCAGTCAACATCTGGAAAGTTAAAATCAGTTAGTCCCATTAGCTGGGTGGCAGGGATCACACTGTGATCCCTGCCACCCAGTGGATCCTTTGCCTGCAGATTCTTAATGCATGTAGAATCACTGCTGATAACCCGATCAAGAGTATTGCTTCCTCTTGTTGCCTCTCTAACATGCTGCTGTAGAAAACAGTCATCCAAGAAATCCATAAAAGTCTTGCTAGTGTGTGAGTGACTACCCCACAAATTCCAGTCAACATCTGGAAAGTTAAAATCCCCCGTTATGAAACATTCTGATTTGCCACCCCACTCTATTTCTTTTTATGGCTGTTTGGTATAACTCATCCCAGGCATTAGGCCTGTAAACACACTCCTACTCTCAATTTTGTTTTCCCACTGGTTATGTTTCACCAAATTGACTCAACACTGCACTGGTCACCCACTGGATGCACTGCCTTAGATTTAATATGCTACTTTACTAAGAGCATAACCCCCTTCCTGTCTTTGTCCTTCCTGTATGCATTGTACTCCCCCATATTCAAATTCAACGTCACTTATGTCTGAGTGACACCTCATCTCTGCTATCCCTAAAATGTCTGCATTTGATGACTTAATCAGTACTTCAAATTAATCAAGTTTATTTACAATGCACTTGGCATTAGTGTATGTGGAAGTATACATGCAAATGTTCTTACGCTTGGTTACCTTTACACGGCCAACATATTCACTTGTTCCATGATGACCTACAGTAGGCCTGAAATCCTCGACACCTTGCTTTCCAGGAGGCTGCATTTTCCAGTAGAAGCAGTGCAAGAATCACCTTCAAATCACCTTCTGGTTAAAATTTCTGTAGATTCTAATTTTCAGGAAATGTACATGAAGGAAGATTGTGCTGGAGAATAGAGGTAAAAGGGATAAGTGAGAAGAGAATAATTTGGTTCTGTGGATTTGTAGTTGAATAGTGATTGGATATTTACTGTATGTGACACATTTTTGGATTGGGTTGAAAGAGAGCTGTGGGATTACAGTTTCCATTTCAGATGAACAGTGCCCATGATAGTATCTGTAGAAAAGGCAAGCAACGGGAACTGAACATCATGACACAAAAAATGGAGTGCGTGCGTGTGTGTGTGCGTGCGTGTGAGAGAGAGAGAGAGATTATTAATTTACTCAGCTTGCCTTTTTTGAATGGATTAAATGCTTGAGAGAGGTTTTGTTGGATCACTCCCAGATGTGGGAATATTATTCCATAGTAGGGCAGATCGGAGATTTGTACAGTGTGAGCAGTTCTTTAGAACAAAAGTAATGCTCAGAGTGAAAAAGAAAATGGGTTTTTTTTTTGATGCAGAATAATTTTGTGATGTAATGTGCTGCTTAATATTTGTGATGTACTTATGTGAGAGAGAGAGATTAGAAGTCATGGTAATCCCTAATAGATATATATGACCTTGTCTAGAATTCATTGTCACTGAAGATGAACGTAGGAGCAGTAGACTCTCTTTTGCAAGAAATTAGACAGGACTGGATCTTAAAGGGATTGAGGTTAACTAAGTTTTCTTAACTCACTGGAAAATTACCTTTTAAGGAATTATTGGTGGATATTCATGAAGTTGTGGCTGTTTGTGTGAGATAAGGTTTCTCAAACTGGACATTGGAATGTAGTGTGCTATCATCAGCAAAACTGTGAATAGCATTAGCATTAGTAGAGGCATATGATGCAAGAAAGCGAGCTTATGCAGCATCAGCCAAAAAAAAAACAAAAAAAAAAAAACAACTTCCATTTCACCTTTCCGTTCGTTTGAAATATCTGTCCAGATCAGCCTTAAATTTATTTAGGCTATCAACTTCCACAACAGGGGATGGGAGTCTGTTCAACCAACCAACTATCCGCTGGCTAAAGGCAAATTTCCACACATCTATCCTACATCTGAATTTATGCCCTCTCAGGTGATTATTCTGAGTAAGACGAAGAATCCCATCGGCATTGAGCATGCTCAAACCATTCAAGCCTTTATAAACCTCTATCAGGTCACCTCGCCAGTGCCTAGTCTCCAGACACTGTAATTTGCAAAATTTAAGCCATTCTTCATAAGATCAACCTTTGTTCCATTCACTAATCTTGTTGCCCTTCTCTGTACTCGTTCCAGCAGCTCTACATCCTTCTTAAAATAAGGCCTCCAGACCTGTATACAGTACTCAAGGTGTGGCCTGACCATTGCCTTATACAAGGGGTTAATCACCTCCTAATCCCTGCTAGAAAAATTCCCGTATATCATTGACAAGACACCATGAGCTACTCTTGCAGACCATCTGCACTGCTCAGAAAACTTCATATCTGCCTGCACAATTACCCCCAGGTCCTTTTCATTCTCTACCACTGTCAGTGTAGTACCACAGAGTTGATATGTTGCTCTGGGGTTGCTGTTTCCCATATGTAGTACATTACATTTGTCAATGTTAAACTTAATTTGCCACCTCTTAGCCCATCTGCTCAACCTTTCCAGATCCTGTTGCAGCAGCATAGCTTCAGTAGTGTCCTTAACAACCCTGCCAACCTGTGTATCATCTTCAAACTTGGACATTAAGCTTGATATACCATCATCAATATCATTCGCCGACCGGGCTAGCCGGGTGGGTAAAGTGCCAGCCTGGCAACCCAAAGGTCGCGGGTTCGAATCCCGCCTCGGGCTTGGATCAAAGTACTGCAAAAACGTTGGGAGGTGCATTATGGCCACAGAAGCCGATGCGCCAACAACTACAAAAAAAAAAAAAAAAAAATCAATATCATTTATAAATACAGAAAACAATAATGGACCCAACAGTGAACCCTGAGGGACTCCACTAATAACATTAGTCCACGACGAGCAGTGTCCATTGATTACCACTCTCTGTCTTCTCCCATTCAACCATCCCTTTATCCATAGCAGCAATTTGCCTCCAATGCCACACTGCTCCAATTTGTGCAGCGTCTTCCATGGGCAACAGTATCAAAAGCCTTTCTAAGATCCAAATCTATAATATCAAAGTTATTCCCTGCATCCAGTTCTTTTGTGACTGCATCATAGTATCCAATCAAATTGGTCAGGCAAGACTTTCCCTTAACAAAATAATGCTGTGTCCGAGCTATAACTGAAATCTTGTCTAGATGATCCTGCAGTCCTTCTTTAACCAGTGCCTCCATTAACTTTCCTGGAACAGAAGTTAAACTCACAGGTCTATAATTACTTGTGTCAGCCTTTGATCCTCCTTTGTGAATTGGGGTCACATTTGCACATCTCCGGTCTATGAGTACCTCCCATGACTCCAAGGAAGCTCTCATAATTATGGCTAAGGGTTTGCTTACTTCCTTTGCTGCCTCCTTTAATATAACTGAATAGATCCCATCCACCCCAGGTGCCTTTCTTGTGTTTATCTTCAACAATTTCTCCTCCACTTTACTCTCAGTTATTACAAGATTATCCAGCTTTCTGCTAGAGTTGAATGCACCTCTGGCATTCCCCTCACTGAATAACTCCTCATGTGTGAATGTTGATGCAAAATATTCATTTAGTTTGTTAGCTATCTGAGCAGGATCATCAACAGTTGATCCATCGGTATCATGTGGACCAATCTGATTCATCTCCTTCCTTCTAGAGTTTACATAAGTAAAGAACTCTTGGCTGTTTTTCTTTGCATCCTTTGCCAAAGATTTCTCATAATCTGCCTTCGCCTGCCTAACCTCCTTTTTAACTTGGTTACAGATCAGCTTTTTCTACCATAGGCTTCTGTGTCACATGTTAATTTACATGTATCCCATGCATTTTTCTTCTCCGCCATATGTCTCATCAGTTCATCTGACATCCATTTAGGCCTAAACCTTGAACAATATTTCTTAGTTGGTATGTAACGCCTAGTAGCTTCCAAGATAAGTTCTTTGAATGCTTCCCATTTTGAATTTGTTGTTGGTAACATCAGCAGTTGGTCCCACTGTATAGAATTTAAATACTGTCTCAGACCATCGTAGTCGCCTTTATGAAAGCAAAAACCCTTCCCTTTACCCCTGATGGTAGTTACTTCTTTGAGTAAATCCCACTTCAGCACACTGTGATCACTGCCACCTAGTGGTTCCTTTATCTACAGATTCTTAATGCATGAAGAATCACTACTGATAATCAGATCAAGAGTTTTACTCCCTCTAGTTGCCTCCCGAACATGCTGATGTAGAAAACAATCATCCAATAAATCCCCAAAAGCCTTGCTAATGTGTGAGTGACCAACCCACAAATTCCAGTCAATATATGGGAAATTAAAATCCCCCATTATAAGACTCTCTGATTTACTGGCCCTCTCTATTTCCCTGTACAGTTTCTTATTATACTCATCAGAGTCATTAGGCCTATAGCACACTCCTACTCTCAATTTTGATCTCCCAATGCTTAGGTCACACCAAACTGACTCGACACTGCACTGTCCTGCGATGTCGACTGTCTTCACTTCCTTGGATTTTATGTATTTCTTAACTAATAGCATAACCCCTCCTCCCTTCCTATCGTGTCCTTTCTGTACGCATTGTATACTCCCCAAATTCCAGTTCTGCATTCCTTATATCTGTGTGACACCACGTCTCTGACATCTCATCCCAACAATATCTGCCTTTGATGTTTTGAGCAGTACCTCAAATTCATCAAATTTATTTATCAAACACCTAGCATTGGTGTTTGATATCTGTGTTAGCTCTCTGAAATATCCTGTGTCTTGTTTTCCAGTCTGCTGCTCATTCCAATAGAAGCAGTGCAAGAATCACTTTCACCTCTGTCACTGGCTACTGTTAATGTATTAGTCCTTGTATCCCCTCCCAAGCTAGCAGTTTTCCGACCCACCTAACACTGCCTCAATAGCATCAGCAAATATTCTTGCACCTTTTTTATTTAAGTGTATCCCATCCCTGTAGAAGCAGTCTCTCCTGTTAAAAAGTAAAGACCAGGCTGAAAAAAATTCTACCCCTTGAACCTTGCCCAATCTTTCCAGGGCCAAATTGATCGACGAGGCTCTCATCATATACGCCCTTCTATCTTTTTTTTTGATTTGGTAGTTGTTGGCGCATCGGCTTCTGTGGCCATATTGCACCTCCCAAGGTTTTTGCAGTAGTTTGATCCAAGCCCGAGGCGGGAATCGAACCCGCGACCTTTGGGTTGCCGGGCAGGTACTTTACCCACTCGGCTAGATCGGTCGGCGCCCTTCTATCGTGCCTGGGCAGAATTGCAGACACTTTCATATTCAGCCCTAATTCACAGCTTTTTTTCAACAGTAACCTGTACTTGTTAAGTAATTCTGCTGGTCTCCTACTCTTAATATCATTAGTGCCAACGTGTACGACTATATCACCTTTTGTGCCCTTAAAAGATGATATCCGTCATCAACCTTTGCCCCTGGCAGACATACCCTGGTCCTGTTCCACCTATCCTTTTTACAAAGCATGTTCCCCGTTTCCCTGACAATAGAGTCACCATAACTACTAGTTCCTGTGGGACCAGTGCATTCTGCCTTGGGGGTTGCCGCTGTGTTGCTTGATGACCAAGTGCAAGCTCTGGCATTGATATGGGCAGCTGATAGCTTGATGGGCCCCTCAATTTAGATCCTTCGAGGAGGGCATTCACCCTGTCCTTCAAGCTCTCATATAGGCCCATAACAACGCTGAGTTGTCGCATGATCTCGTTACACTCCTTGCATCGCACACACACAAAGACACTCCCATGGCATTATCGTGTCCCGTACCCGATTGCTCCACAAACATCATGCAAGCAGTGCATTTTAAAAGGCTGTGATTCAGAGGGTAACTGCCCACCTGAGTTCTCCTCTGAACCGCAGCACTCCCATTAGCGTGAGCCTTTTGTTTTTCTGCTCTGGTCTGAGTCATGATTTCGATTTAATTTCAATAAAATTTCAATTTCATTACAAAATTATAACCCTAAACTTGTATCCCAACACAGTTATAATGCTATATATATTTTTCAGTATCGAGTATTATCTACGAGTTCCGTTTATATAACTTCCGTATCAAGTTATGTATTAATTAATTATGTTACGTTTGTAATCTAAGTCATATGAATTTAGTTAAAAGTACAATTGAAATTCAGAATGAAGTTTAACGAAATTAATAGCTTTTACTGATTAATTGACAATATTATATTATATACTCTTCTATACTAAGCTTACGCTATCTAGTTCGGGATATAACGTTGTGTTGTATAACAATGGCGGAAAGTTACGAATGGTAAATCTACAGACATATGATTTACAGTCAGTGGAAGAAGATAATTAGCATACAAGTAGAAAAGAATGGAAGATAGAACTGAACCATGCTACAAGAGCATTTGTAGAGAAGTGAGAAGAAAGAGTGCACTGCCATCTCCTGCAGTGAACTGTCAGAAAGAGAGAGAGAGAGACCTGTTTCCCAGTTGTAATAAACAGATGATAATAAACAGATGAATTAAAATTATCTAGTACTGTGGTAGGTAAATGATCAAGTTGTGTAAATTAGTAATTGCAAAAGCCCCAGAATCTGCTGGGTCCATATAACTAGAAAGCTGAAGCCAGCTGGAGTTGGGACTATTAAAATCACCAAGGAATATTAGCTCACTGTCTGGAAAGTTAGATTAGAGAAAGTAAAGTTTAAAAAAAAGGATAAAGTTCTAAGTGATTAGTAGAGTTGGAAGAATGATGATTGAAGGCACATCTAGTGAATTTAACAGAATTGGATAGAGAGATTTTAAGCTGAAGGAGATCTCAGATGAGAAAATCTCTGACAAGTAATATCAGACATATGTACAAGTATCACCTTTGAAGAAAGAAGAATCATAGAGAGAATAAAGAGCAATTGAATTAATATTGGTTGAGGCAAGTGATAATTGAGTTTCTGTTAGAAAAAGTGAGATTTTTCAGGTGAGGTGGAAATGGATGTCATTGAAATTTAATCTGAGACCACATATATATGTGAAATAGAGAAGGAATTTTTTTGGGAGTTTTAAATCTTTTCTTAGATAAGTCTGTTCTGTTAATTGGACTCTTCATTACGCACTCGGAGATAAATGAATGATTATTTCCTCTTCTCTATTTTTAGATAAATAAAACTAGACAGACAGACAGACAGAGAGAGAGAGAGAGAGAGAGAGAGAGAGAGAGAGAACTTATATGAATTAATGAAATTTTTGTGTAAACACAGCAAAACTACATCCAGTTTCTTGACATTGGGCTGGTGTAGCCAAGTGGTTAGTTAAAAGGGTGCAGAAGCATACATCCTTTGAGTAGACCATGGTTTCAAGCCTCCATGACTACTAAATATGGTTAATGTTATAATTCATTGTCAAAATAATTAGTGTAAACTCTTCTGACCTACTGGTCATGCCAGAGTATAAACAAGGATAATGTGCCTTGCAGCATACACACTATTTGGACTCCTGTGTGAACTAGCTTATAGAGTAGAGGCAGGAAGATTATATCTGATCTAGATGCCTCCTAGAGAGTTACTATTAAGTTCAGTCCAATATAGTATCCAGTGGTCCACCAGTGATCAATGTTCTTTCATACCTTGTGGAAAAGATCTCACCTGTCAAGATGTGAGGAAGTTTTATTGATTTCTTTAGCGTAGTTAGTTGAACCTGAGGAAGGGCTTAGTATCCTCCAAAAAATCCACAAAAACTCTCATCTCACAAAACTGACCTCACTATAGAATATATATATTTTTATCGTATGATGTGATCAATACATGAAGGAACCAGTTTTTTCCTGCTTCCTTCGTGTATCGTGGCCGTGAGATCCAACCAGATAGTACGGCACCATCGTGATATCCAAGCCCGAGCATGGAATCGAGCCCGTGACCTTTGGGTTGCCAGCAGGCACTTTACCCACCTGGCTAGCCCGGTCGGCATAGAATATATGTAATTAGGAGACATGGTACACTGTTGCCTTATGACATTAGCTGCCTTGGAACTGATTTTGAAACAACCAAATTCATTATGCCCACGTACTATTCAGATTCTCTCACAAAAATCATCCATCTGGATGATTTTTATGGAGAATAAATACTCTTGGTCTATCAGTGGTGATTTTTCATGCATTAAGAATCTGCAGGTAAAAGATCCACAGGATGGTAGTTGTGGAATTTAATTAAAGACATAACTGTTCCCAGGGATAAAGGGAAAAAGGTAAAGCTTTTTCTTTAGTAAGGGTGACTACAGTGGTCTTGGTCTCAGACAGTTTTTAAATTCTATGCAGTGGGACTAACACATGATGTTACCAACAGCAAATTCTAAATGGGAAGCATTCAGGCAAGTAATCATAGAAACTAGTAGGCTTTTCATACCATGAAGAAATACTGCTCAAGGCTTAGATCTAAATGGTTGTCAGGTGAACTATTGAGACATATTGCAGAGAAGAAAAATGCATGGGATGCATATAAATTATCAGGTTATACAGAAGTCTATAGTATATATAAATTAGTCTATAATCAAGTCACAAAGGAGGCTAGGCAAGCTAAGGGAGATTACGAGAAGTCTCTGGCAAAGAAGGCAAAGAAAAGCAGGAAAGACTTCTGTGCTTATATTAACAGTAGAAGAAAGGAGTTGAATCACATTGGGGTCACTTGATGTCAATGGGTTAACTGTTGACGACCATGCTCAGGTTGCTGAACAATTGAATAAACATTCTGCATCTACATTCACACATGAGGAATTCTTTAGGTGAGAAAATGCCAGAAGTTAAACTGAAATGGGGAGCTAAATGACTTTGTGATAACTGAAAGGAAAGTAGAAGATGAGATTTTATGGTGGAGTGTGGAATAAAGGATTCCATCCCTACATGATTATTTTCACTGACACAATCTGAGCAAAGTTGACAAAAAACGATTTAAAACAGTAATCCAACCAAGGTAAAGAAGAAATGAATTCATGCAGATCATCCCATTTTGTATTCTTGTAATGCCAAATGACACCAAGTTAGAAATGGCCATAAGAGAAAGGCTCCATTGGAGAAGAGACCATCAAGTAGTTGTGATTTGAGGTGCCTAGAGGACCACTCACCTTGATTGTGTACTTAGAAGTGTTGTTTGTGAGAAAAAGATGAAGCATGTTGGCTGTGTGGTTAGGATTGTCTGATATTCTTGTAGTTAAATGAACAGTCTGTGCGAGGTCATTAGTAATTGCAAAAGCCTCACCATCTTGACCAACCAAATCTGTTGACTAGAAAATGGAAGTCAGCTGGAATTGTAAACATTAAAATCACCAAAGAAAATTACCTCACTGTTAGGAAAGTTGGACTGGAGAAAGTCAAGTTTCAAAGAGAGGAAGTTAGACAGTTCCAAGTGATTAGTGGAGTAGTAAGAACGATAGAGACAACAGATGAGTTTGACAGAATGTGGTAGAGTGATTTTAAGCCAAAGCATATTGAAAAGAGGAGCTTCCAAATTCCAAAGTCTCTGACAGGGAATATTAGAGCATACATATGCACAAGTACCACTTTTGAAGTGAAAGGACTCATACAGTGAATAATTCAGGCAAATGAGCTGAGCAGTGGTTGAATCAACCAATAACTGGGATTCTGTCAGAAAAAGTACATGGGGTTTGGCAGACTGTAAGTGGAAATGGACATCATTTAGATTAGAACTGAGACCATGTATATTTGTGAAAAGAACGAGGAAGTGTTTTTCATGGTGTATTCAGTGATAAGAAAAGGTGGGGGGGACATGCTGTATGAAGGAAATTTTTGGATATGGCTTACACATGACAAGAATATACCCAGCTCCTTGACATAAGATGGCCATGACAAGGTCCCCCCCCCGCATACATACTACTCGGATTCCCTCCAATGTAATCTCGCTCCTCTACTCTGCAGAGTAGAGGCAGTGAGATTATACACTAGCTGATCCGGAAGCCTCCTAGAGAGTAACCAATAGGTTCGGTCCAGTGTACTAACTAGCGGCTGTCCTGTGAATTCTGTTTTAGATCTGTACCCTCGAAATGTAAGGAAGATTGGATCTCGCCCATCATTATGATGGACATTATGATGTCCATCATAATGTCCATCATAACCTCAAAAGTCATCAATCATTCTGCATGCGGAAGAGGGGTGAGGATTTACCTAGAGTTTAGTCTCCTGAGCTATGCTCAGGAGACTAAACATGGATTTCACCACTTTAAGCCTCCAATAAGCAGAGTAGTGGTATTGCACTGATTGGTGAGAGTCATCTACCACCTAGTATTGCCGGGTAATGCAGAGGTGCAACGTTACTCCGTGCGGTGTGAGTGCCACACCTCGATCCCTGCTTATGTTGGTTCACGCCTGGGTGGTCACCCACAACGTGCTAGATGCCATATTTCAGGACTTGCACATGGGGTTTATAACAGCCCTGTTATTAACAGCCAGGGTTATTAACAGCCCTGCCATTGTGAAGTTGGGCAATCGTTTATGAAGTTCTGTGAGTAATGCAGACAAGGTACCAAGACAGCTCATGGAGTCAATGATATACACGAATTTTGCTATCAGGGATAAGGAGGTAATTATCCCATTGTATAAGGCAATGGTTGGCTACATTTTGAATACTGCATACAGGTCTGAAAGCTTCATTTTAGAAAGGATGTAGAACTGTTGGAACAAGTGCTGAGAAGGGCAGCGAGATTGATGAAGGAAACAAAATGATGGTCTTACCAAGAAAGGCTTCAGTTCTGCAAATTGCAGCATCTGAAAACTAGGCACCTGTGAGGTAATCTGATTGAGGTGTTTAAGGCTTTAAATGCATTGAGCTAGCTCAATGCTAATGAGATCCTTCCTCTTTTTAAGACTATGCTCATGAGGGGCATACATTCAAATTGAAGGTGGATGGTTGTAGGATGGATATGCAGAAGCTAGCAGGTGGTTGATTTTTGGAACAAACTTCCATGTGTTGTCGTTAAAGTGGGCAATTTGAATAAATTCAAGGGTGAACTAGACAAATTCTTGGAGGTTACGGAGGGGTGAAGTGTGTGTGTTTTTTTTCACTAATGTATATAAGCTTGCTTTCTTGCATCATTTGCCACTACTACTACTACTAAATCAGTCTGTTGAAGGTGAGAGAGAACTTTTTTTTCCAGTAAAAACACTTCTGTGGTAAAAAGTGAAATTGTTTACTCCATCCCACGTACTTACTCATGTTGTTTCAATGCTTATAGTGGAAGTGTTCACCAGAGAACATAATCTATTGCATTACATGAAGTATGGAAGAAATTATGTTTCTTACTCTTACCTACAGAAAAAAGACAACTTGATTTGAGATTATCCATTACTGATTTCTGTAATAAAACAGTTTGAAAACTGTATTATTACAATTAATTAACTTTAATTAACTTTTTTTTTGATTATTATGATTTATTATACAAGGTTTGATCAAAATATTTGAATGATCGTATAATTTTACTTGTTATTAACATTAAATATAAGCAGTAGCTTAGCATTGGGAGCACAGCTTACGATGACATCTTTTGAATGTATACACACCAAATTTTAACCTTCTGTTATGCACCAGTCTAGTTGATAGCTATTTTGGGTACACTTGTTTTTCTCATTTGTTGTATGTATTGAAAAATCATGAAATTTGAACTAACACGTGTTAAAATATATTCATGCACATTCACATACATGAAAAACATTCTCATCATACCTCACCCACCTTATTTTTCTGATCTGGTTCAACTTTTGCAATTTTTATCTATTCCCAGAATTAAGACAAGACCTGAAAGGAAAATGATTTCAACTGATTCAAGAAACCCAAACATGGCAGACTACCTCATGCTTCACAAAAGACTTCCAGAAGCAAAAGTGTTTTTATCAGTGGCAAGCAAAATGGAAAACATTTGTGGTTGCAGGAGGAGAGCATGTTGAAAAATATTAAAAATATAAACATTTATCATTGAATAAAATAAATTTTTTGCAACATGGTGGCTTTTGCTGCATCAGCAAAAAAAAAAAAAAAAAAAATAAATATATATATATATATATATATATACAGGGTGATTCTAAATTATTGTCGGGGTTTCCGTGGCCTATAATTTTCAAACCAGAAACAACAAAATAAAACTGCTTACGGAATATGAAAGTGTAACTCAAAACGTTTTATTTGGCAATGCTGTACTCGCCGCATTGATGTCTAGGAGATATTGACGGCATTACTTCAAAATGGCGACTGTTCAAGAGAAGGCAACGTGCGTACTTTGGTTTTTTGAAACAAAGTCCATTTTCACAATGCAACATCGTTGCACAACTCAGTATGGAAAAGATCCACCTTCAGATAATGCTATCCAACATTGGTTAAAGCAATTTCAAGAGACTGGTAGTGTTCTGCATCGAAAAGGAGTTGGAAGACCGAACACTTCACAGGAAGATGTTGATTGAATCCACGAAGCATTTTCTCGAAGCCCACAAAATCATCTAGACGAGCTTCTTTGCAGTTAGGTATACCACAAATGACTGTTTGGAGGGTTGTTCATAACTGCCTTCACCTCAATGACTACAAACTGTAGATTGTGCAGGCTTTAAAGCCGAACGATAAACCCCGCCATTTCCAGTTTATCAGGAAGGGTAAATCATCATAACTGCAGAATATGGGGATCAGAAAATCCTCATGCCATTCAAGAATTCAAGAGAGATAGTCCAAAGGTCAATGTCTGGTGTGCTTTGTCATGTTTGGAAATTTTGGGGCCCTTTTTCTTTGTGGAAAAAAACAGTGACAGCAGTGACCTATCTGGACATGCTACAGCTGTATTTGTTACCCCAGTTGGAAAATCATCAGCCAAATTAGTGTTCCAGCAAGATGGTGCACTGCCACGTTAGGCTCTTATTGTCCGAGAATTTCTTGACATGCATTTTCATGGGTGCTGGGTTGGGTGTGGTGGACCAATTCTGTGGCCTCCGCACTCATTTGATCTTACGCCATTTGATTTCTTCCTGTGGGGATACGTGAAGGAAGTGTTCAAGACCCCTGTGAACTCCCTCAATGAACTAAAGCTCAGAATTATTGCTGCGATCGAAACAGTTACACTACAAATGCTGGAGAACACTTGGAGGGAAATTGAATATCGCTTGGACATCTTGCATGCCATGAAAGGCACGCATGTTGAAGTTGTTTAGCATTCTGCAATATTGATTCTATAGGTAGTAAAATTTTTTGAGTTACACTTTCATATTCCGTAAGCAGTTTTATTTTGTTGTTTCCGGTTAGAAAATTATAGGCCATGGAAACCCCGACAATAATTTAGAATCACCCTGTATATATATATATATTTCTATACATTAAAATAATTTTCCTCCTAGTGATATTTATTCAGCCAATGGGAGAAGAGGGATGCTAGATAAACGTTGGTGATGCTAAATAAACGTTGTGCAAGCGCTTTGTTTATCTAGCATGACCAGGCAGTACCATTCTTCATTTTCATATGTATATATTCATAGCCGGGGAAGAGACACATACAGTGTTGAAAGCTTTTGTAAGTATTTTATTTTATCAAAAGGAGCGAGCACAGCAAGTAGGGAGTGAAGCCCCCCCCTAGTATATATATTAATAAAATAACACTCACCAAACTCCTTTTGATCAAACCTTGATCAAAAGCATATTGAGAGTTAAAACTAAGCATATTGAGAGTTAAAATTAATTTTTGAATTGTTTTCAATTAATTTTTGAATTGTTTTCAATTAATTTTTTACTGTAATCATTTTGCGTTTTTAAATGATACTCTCCAGAAATTCATTTTAATTTCTGGAGAGTATCATACAGAAATGTTTTACGTATCATATTCAGGTAAATTTCTCTTATTCTTCTACAGATACCTTTTTCTCATGTAACATTATGTGTTAACTCTTTCAGTGTGAAGGAAAGCCCTATAATCAAAAATCAGATATCTGGTCACTTGGATGTATATTATATGAGATGGCATGTCTTCATAAAACTTTCGAAGGATCTAATCTTCCTGCATTAATCAATAAAATAGTTAAAGTAAGTAGATTATTGTAAATTATGGTATATAATCAAATGGCATCTTTGAAGATTTACCTGTTTAGTGAAGTGATATATACATATTAAAAGTAATTAAGAATATAAAATCATAGTTTGTATTTTGGTTGTTCTAAGACTCAGTTTTTTTATGCATGGTTTGAAGGATATTACTTGGAAAATTAATAAATTCCATTTATTATTAATAAATTAATAATAAATATAATGGTATTTATTATTAATAAATTAATAATAAATACCATTATATTTTGTAAAGGAAGAAAACACTGGATCCAAGTGAGTTAAAAATGAGTCTATTGCTTGGCACAGAATACCCCTAGCATGAAGCAACTAAAATTCGCTATTGACTTTGTTTCAGAATTTTTACCAAATCTGATTTTCATGCCATAAGTTTTAGGGTATAAATAAATCTAAAGTAAAAAATAAAACAAAATTAATTTAATATATATAAGGATACACATTTGAACAAGCTAGTAGACTTACAATGTTAAAACTATAAAAGAGGCCTTGAGTGTATGCTATAAATATTCATAGAACAGCTGCCTGAGTTCTGTAGAAATAAATAAAATGAGAGTATACCTAAAGCATATAAGCTGAAAGCAGCAGGAAGCTATTTTATTTTTATTTTATTTATTTATTTATTATTATTTTTTATAGTTTTGGAGTAATATTTTCAGTGAAATCAAAATTTTACACTTTACCTGCATTCAGTTTCAATTGTGAAGAGACCTTCAAAGTGCAGAGTGCTCGGGCTTATGAATGCTTAGGAACCTAAGCCCAAAAAGTTGGGCTTATGTTCAACTTAGAGACAAATACTAGAAAAGAGGCCTTGAGTGTTGGGCATATGCAGCAAGGAATGCACAAGGTGTCCTAATGAATAGACAGGTGGCAAGGAAGACCTGGGGTGCCCTATTAATGGTTTATCAAAAATTTGCATTGTATGAGGCAGTTGTAAGACTGCACCTGGAATACTATGTCCATGTATGGCCACACCTAAAAGAAAAAAGTTCGGCATCTTCAAAGGATTCAAAGATGGTCAACCTACTCGGTGAGATTGCAAATCAACACCTACATGAGGAAGATATTAAATATGTGTGGGGGTCTGAGTGAGGTCTATAAGGATCTGAGAGATAGTAAAATGAATGAAGACAAAATTTTCGCTCTCATAATTGATTCCTGGACTAGAGGCTAAAAATTCAAATCATAGTGAAGTAGATTTAGGCTGGATTGTAGGAAGTTTTTCTTCAGCAAAGTTTTGATTACTGGATAGTTACATGAGGAGAGAAAGACATAGGTGGTTTATTTTTTAAAATTTTTGTTATTAATTTTTAAATTAATGCACATTTGTTTAAAAATTAATAACAAATTCAAGTGAATTACTTTATATATATATATATATATTTATTTGATTATTTATTTATTTATTTTTGATTAGTTCAGCAAAAGCCTAGGGCTTCCTTTCAATGTAAGGTTAATACCAAATACATTAGCCTTATAATACTCATGTTTCTCCTATGTTGTTAATATCCTTTTAAATTGTATTGCATTATCTAAATAGGTGATTCATTGAGAAAAGAAAATCCCTCTACAACCAAAATCAAATGCAGGTAAAGCACCCAAATTTTGATTTAATTTAAGCCATTGCATCGAAACATCCCATTGAAACAATCCTATTATATTGCACTTCATAGGGTTAATGCAGCATAGTTCTAAGGATAAACGTAACAGTCATGTTTTTGGTGTATGGAAGTTTTAGTTTTAGTATTAGTATTAGTAACGGCCGCATGGTGCAAGAAAGCCTATGTCTTATGCTGCACCAGCCAAAGTTTTTACTTCCATACGCCCCTGGGTTGTTCATTTAGACGAAATATATTATTCACAGTTTGGTATATTTTTGATAATATTTTTTACCTGCTAGCTGATGAGAAGAAAATAAGCTTTGAAATGACTATCCTGGAGGTTTCTCATATTTTTAAATGTATATTTACAAGAGGGGAAATGTAGAATCTGGTTCAGCAGTAGCAAAAGTGCGAGTGGTATCTGCAGTGTTATCAAAGGAAAGGGAATGGTGGCATTAGAGTGACCCTCACAGTATCCCGATATGCTTTCTTGAGGTCATGTTATCCTTGAACTATATGTCATTAACAATGTGTATAAACGTTCATAAAATTTGGCTTGCTATTCTTGATTTCCTTGTGCATTCATTAGTTCTGAATGTAATGTTATGGAAATACATAATATACTTTTATGTGAAATTCTTGCATTATCGCAAATTCGTCATTGCGGCACAAGTAAACACATGGGTTGTGTTAGGGTAGCTAAGAATAGGAACAGGTGCATGTATACTTGCGTGTACACCAATGCTAGGAGTTTGGTAAACAAATTTAATGAATTTGACGTATTGCTCAAAACATCAAAGGCAGATATTGTTGGTATATCAGAAATGTTGTGTCACACAGATATAAGGAATGCAGAACTGGAATTTGGGGAGTACAATGTGTACAGAAAGGATAGACAGAATAGGAAGGGAGGAGGGTTTATGCTATTAGTTAAGAAACACTTAAAATCCAAGGAGGTTGAAGCCAGTCGACATTGCTGGAGAGTGCAGTGTCGAGTCAGTTTGGTGTGACCTAAGCATTGGGAGATCAAAATTGAGAGTAGGAGTGTGCTATAGGCCTAATGACTCTGATGAGTATAATAAGAAACTGTACAGGGAAATAGAGAGGGCCAGTAAATCAGAGAGTCTTATAATGGGGGATTTTAATTTCCCATATATTGACTGGAATTTGTGGGTTGGTCACTCACACATTAGCAAGGCTTTTGGGGATTTATTGGATGATTGTTTTCTACATCAGCATGTTCGGGAGGCAACTAGAGGGAGTAATACTCTTGATCTGATTATCAGTAGTGATTCTTCATGCATTAAGAATCTGTAGATAAAGGAACCACTAGGTGGCAGTGATCACAGTGTGCTGAAGTGGGATTTACTCAAAGAAGTAACTACCATCAGGGGTAAAGGGAAGGGTTTTTGCTTTCATAAAGGCGACTATGATGGTCTGAGACAGTATTTAAATTCTATACAGTGGGACCAACTGCTGATGTTACCAACAACAAATTCAAAATGGGAAGCATTCAAAGAACTTATCTTGGAAGCTACTAGGCATTACATACCAATTAAGAAATATTGTTCAAGGTTTAGGCCTAAATGGATGTCAGATGAACTGATGAGACATATGGCGGAGAAGAAAAATGCATGGGATACATATAAATTAACATGTGACACAGAAGCCTCTGATAGATATAAGCTGGTCTGTAAACAAGTTACAAAGGAGGTTAGGCAGGCGAAGGCAGATTACGAGAAATCTTTGGCAAAGGATGCAAAGAAAAACAGCCAAGAGTTCTTTACTTATGTAAACTCTAGAAGGAAGGAGATGAATCAGATTGGTCCACTTGATATTGATGGTGCAACTGTTGATGATCCTGCTCAGGTAGCTAACAAACTAAATGAATATTTTGCATCGACATTCACACATGAGGAGTTATTCAGCAAGGGGAATGGCAGAGGTGTATTCAACTCTGGCAGTAAGCTAGATAATCTTGTAATAACTGAGAGTAAAGTGGAGGAGAAATTGTTGAAGATAAATAAAAGAAAGGCACCTGGGGTGGATGGGATCTATCCAGTTATATTAAAGGAGGCAGCAAAGGAAGTAAGCAAACCCTTAGCCATAATTATGAGAGCTTCCTTGGACTCAGGGGTGGTACCCATAGACTGGAGATCTGCAAATGTGACCCCAATTCACAAAGGAGGATCAAAGGCTGACACAAGTAATTATAGACCTGTGAGTTTAACTTCTGTTCCAGGAAAATTAATGGAGGCACTGGTTAAAGAAGGACTGCAGGATCATCTGGACAAGATTTCAGTTATAGCTCGGACACAGCATGGTTTTGTTAAGGGAAAGTCTTGCCTGACCAATTTGATTGGATACTATGATGCAGTCACAAAAGAACTGGATGCAGGGAATAACTTTGATATTATAGATTTGGATCTTAGAAAGGCTTTTGATACTGTTGCCCATGGAAGACTGCTGCACAAATTGGAGCAGTGTGGCATTGGAGGCAAATTGCTGCTATGGATAAAGGGATGGTTGAATGGGAGAAGACAGAGAGTGGTAATCAATGGACACTGCTCATCGTGGACTAATGTTATTAGTGGAGTCCCTCAGGGTTCACTGTTGGGTCCATTATTGTTTTCTGTATTTATAAATGATATTGATGATAGTATATCAAGCTTAATGTCCAAGTTTGTAGACGATACAAAGGTTGGCAAGGTTTTTAAGGACACTACTGACGCTATACTGCTGCAACAGGATCTGGAAGGTTGAGCAGATGGGCTAAGAGGTGGCAAATGAAGTTTAACATTGACAAATGTAAAGTACTACATATGGGAAACAGCAACCCCAAAGCAACGTATCAACTCTGTGGTACTACAATGACAGTGGTAGAGAATGAAAAGGACCTGGGAGTAATTGTGCAGGCAGATATGAAGTTCTCTGAGCAGCGCAGACGGGCTGCAAGAGTAGCTCATGGTGTCTTGTCAATGATATACAGGAATTTTTCTAGCAGGGATAAGGAGTTGATTATTCCCTTGTATAAGGCAATGGTCGGGCCACACCTTGAGTACTGTATACAGATCTGGAATCCTCATTTCAAGAAGGATGTAGAGCTGCTGGAACGAGTACATAGTAGGGCAACAAGATTAGTGAATGGAACAAAGGGTTGCTCTTACGAAGAAAAGCTTAAGTTTTGCAATTTACAGTGTCTGGAGACTAGGCGCTGGCGAGGTGATCTGATAGAGGTGTATAAGGCCTTGAATGGTTTGAGCATGCTCAATGCTGATGGGATTCTTCCTCTTACTCAGAATAATCACCTGAGAGGGCATAAATTCAGATTGATGAAAGACAGATGTAGGATAGATGTGCGGAAATTTGCCTTTAGCCAGCGGGTAGTTGTTTGGTGGAACAGACTTCCATCCCTTGTTGTGTAAGTTGGTAGCCTAAATAAATTTAAGGCTGAGCTGGACAGGTATTTCAAACAAACAGAGGGGTGAAATGGAAGTGTTTTTTTTTTTTGGCTGATGCTGCATAAGCTTGCTTTCTTGCATCATATGCCTCTACTAATGCTAATGCTAATCTCATTATGAGATCAGTCTTTATCTAGAACCTAGTTCTTTGATGTTTTAATTGTGTTATATTTATTTTATTTTTCATATGTCTGTTTTATTTTCTTATAGGGACAGTTTGCACCAGTTAGAGGAAACTATTCTTCATGTTTCAAGGAATTAGTCCGTGATCTTCTTCAGAAAGAACCTGATTTAAGACCTACTGCTAATGAAATTCTGCATATTCGATTACCTGAGGTAAATTTTTTTTTTTTTTGTTATTCTTGTTCAGTGTTATAAATAGCAACATAATAAAAAGTCAAAAATATGGCTGCATAACTTTTCTCTCTGACTGCTCGCTGCAGATAATGGTAGATTCTGTCTTCTAACTTCTCCACTGATGCTGGGTACCTTAATGACTTTCTTCTACTAATTGTAAGTGCTATCCATAATTTTACTAATGATAGCATTCCACCTTCCACTTTCAGAAACCCTACCCTGCACAAACAGCCTAAACTTCTCAAATATCCAGCACTAATTCCTTTAAATGCATAGCTCCAGGTAATTCTTCATGGAGTGAAGAAAATACTTAGTTAATTTCAGTTCTTCTAAAAGTCAATCCTGTCTTATTTCTCTCTCAAAAAAAAAAAAAAAAAAAAAAAAGAGGCTACTGCTCTCATGCTCATCTTTGACAACTTTCAGATCTCTAGATCACTTATCTCTATTAGGGATTATCCTGACTTTTAGTCTCCCTTGGCATAAGCACATCACAAATATTGCTATGCATCAGGAAAAACTGGGTTTTCTTTTTTGCTCTCAGTGTTACTTTTCTTCTAAAAAACTACCCACTCTAAAAATCTTAAATCTAACGAAAATATTCAAAACAATTTTCCTTCCTGAAGCTGACAACGCTTTTCGACCGATGTTTTCAGGAAAGACATATGAAGGAAGGTTGCTCCAGACGACGGTCGAAAAGCGTTGTCAGCTTCAAGAAGGAAAATCGTTTTGAATATTTTCGTGATTCTTTTAATTGCGTTAATTTGATTTTTAATTGTTTTAAATTGATTTGAATTGTGTTAAATTGGTTTTTTAATTATTTAATTATTTATATTTTACTCTAATGTACCAGTAAGTTGTTGATTTTTTAGTTTTTTCCATTTTAATTTCTGGAGGGTATCATACGGAAGGGTTCTACGTATTATATAGAGGTAAACTCCTCTTATTATTTTACAAATATTATTATAAACGTAGAACATATTGAGTATTACAGCTCTGATTCATACTATCTAATACATGGTAAGAATATACCCAGATCCTTGACGAAACGTGGCCGCGTCAATGCCCCCCACATACACACTACTCGGATTCCCTCCAGTCACTATCTGGCAGAGGAGGTAGTGAGATTATACGCTAGCTGATCTGGAAGCCTCCTAGAGTTACCAATAGGTTCGATCCAGTGTACTAACTAGCGGCTGACCTGTTAACATCGTTTTAGAGCTGTACCCTCGAAATGTAAGGAAGATTGGATCTCGCCATGATGTCCATCATAACCTCAAAATTGATATCAAACTGCATGATGGAAGAGATGGGGATGGGTTGACCGGAACTTTGCCCTGGAGACTAAACATGGGTTCCACCAGTTCAAGCCTCCAATAAACAAAGTGGTGGTATTGCACTGGTTGATGAGAGTCATCTACCACCTAGTATTGCCCGTAACACAGAGGGGCGGCATTCCTCCATGTTGTGTGGGCGCTACACTTTGACCCCTGGTTACGTTGGTTCACAACTGGGTAATCATCCACTGTGTGCTTGTGCATGGGGGTTATGCCCAGGATTACTAACAGTTTCACCATCGTGAAGGTGCAAGCAGAGGATTTGGCTGTCACAGACCGTCCGGACTTTGCCGAAATTGGGTCCACTCTACTTGTGTGTCATCCGAATATCAGTTCCATCAGCGTTTTAGATTCCCAGGTAGCAAGTACAGCTTGTCTGGCCTCTCGGAGCGAATGTCTGTGACAATCTTAAGGACCAAGGACCTTCAGCTGAAGTCGTCTTTCTTCTTTCTGTTTTCAGTTCTTCCGCTGCTGCTTCTGCTGGTCTCTCATTTCTTTTCCATTAATCCTAGTGGCTGCTATGGCAGCACAGTATATGGCTGTGTGTATAGCCTCCAGTGATGCACCATTGTTGTCAAGATAATGTGGTATTATTTGCCGATTGAGGTGATCTGTAACAGACCACCACAGGATTTTATTTGGCCTCCGCTTAGGTATCATGTGGGGTCCATTCCTTCGAATTCTGTTAGAGCCTTCTTCCACTCGTCTTCCCTTCTGGATATCATGACTTTGTCTCTGTCCACTTCGGCTACTCTGGATTGTATTTCTTCCTGCTGTTCCTCCTCTGGTTCCGTGGTATGCTGTTCCTCCTCTGGTTCCGTGGTATGCTGTTCCTCCTCTGGTTCCATATTGACCATATTCTTTGTTATTATTATTATTATTATTGCTCTTATATTATTTCTCTCTGATTGGGGGATTCCACTCTGTGATGGGTGCTGCTACCAAGTACCTGGTGGCTGTAATGTGTGGTGTTACTGTTGGTCAAGGAACTCTCTGACTATCCTACAGGTGTTCAGGATTGTGACTTTCCAGAGTTCCTTGTAGGTATTCTCTGGGAGACCTGTTGCTGCTATGTAGGGTCTTTGGCACCATACTGATTATTATTATTATTGTTATTAGCTATATGGTGCAAGGAAGCCTTAGGCTTATGCTGCACCAGCCAAAAATAAAATTCCTGAGTTACCCTGAGAGAGAGAGAGAGAGAGAGTGAGAGAGAGAGAGTAGAGTGTGTTTAGTGTCAAACAGCACCAGGGATTCCCCCCATCTCCACGTAGTGTACTTTGTGGGTGTGAAACAGAACACTGTCAATGCCAGAGGTTTAAAGATGTATAGATTTTGTATATGTGTAGTGTCGTGTACCCTTGTTCCTCTAGTTATTTATTAGCCGCTGGGCCCCTAATGGGATCCAATGTTTCCCCACTCCATCCTGTGGAGGCAGACCAGGTACACCACTATTATAATTATTTATCTGGCAGGTCCCACTACCTAATAATTCCCCGAGATTTCAGTGGCAAGGACCTAAACAAAAAAAAAAAAAAAACTGTAGGGGAATGCTGAAGTTGGAAAAGCCAAAGACTGGAGATAATTTGACATGTTTAAATTTAGACGTGTGGGGCATTCGCTTGCATATAGATAGAGTGGAGAGGTAGACTGAAGACTGGGGGGGAGAAGCCAGAAGTATGGAGATGTTAGGGAAGGTGACCCCAGTCAGTCAGTGAGGCAGGCCCATGCCTCACCAGAAGAAGCAGCTTTGGGGGGACAGAACTCCTTTCCTCCCCCACCAAGGGTGAGGGGTTACAGGTACCATGCAAGGGAGCATGATACAAATCGCCAGATGCCACTGGAAGCAGAGCTGCAGATTGTCAAGGTCGATGCAGAACCCAAATCACGTAATTGTTGTATCCGGTGATGACATCATTCCTGGCCCATAGGTCGCGTCCAAGTTGTACTATCAGTTTTGTCGCCAGGCTTAGTTTAGTCGTGGGTGGATGTATACCTCGGTTGCTACTGGAAGGACATTCAACGTCTTAGTTGAGCAGGAAGGTTTTTCATCTCTTGAAGAGATTGTGGGCAAATATCTTGAATTCATTGTAGTGCCTTTCATCAGTTAGGATGTAATGTTCCTGGTCTAGCAGCAGGTAATATATTTTTGTTATTAGTTGACATCTGAGATCTTCATATAGTTCACATCTGTACATTAGGTGCTACCAACTTTCAATGAGTCCACAGTGACATAGTGGATTGTTAGTGATGCCTAGGATGGAGAGTTTCTCCCTAATGGGTCTGTGTCCTGTTAGCATGTAGACCTGGGAAAAACCAATGTGGCGACTTTGGGTAGGTCCTTTCGACATTGGGTATGAATTTCTTGGTGATGTTTCCCTTGGTGGAATTACTGATGCTGATGATTTGATGATGGTATATCAGGTTTAATGTCCAAGTTTGCAGACGAAGGATGGCAATGTTGTTAATGACACTAATGACAGTACACTGCTACAAAAGGATCTAGAAAAGCTGAGCAAATGGGCTGAGAAGTGGCAACTGAAGTTTAACATTGACAAATGTAAATACTGCATATGGGAAGCAGTAACTCCAGAGTAACATATCAACTGTGTTGTACTACACTGACAGTGGTAGAGAATGAAAAGGACTTGGGCGTAATTGTGCAAGCAGATATGAAGATTTCTGACCATTGCAGGTGGTCTGCAAGAGTAGCTCATTGTGTCTTGTCAATGATATACAGAACTTTTTCTAGCAGGGATAAGGATGTGATTATCCCCTTGTATAAGGCAATGGTCAGGCCACACCTTGAGTACGGTATACAGTACACGAGGCCTCATTTTAAGAAGGATGTACAGCAGTCAGATTGATGAATGGAACAAAGGGTTGCTCTTACAATGAAAGACTTAAATTCTGAAAATTGCAGTGTCTGGCGACTAGGCACCTGCAAGGTGATCTTATTGAGGTGTATAAAGCCTTCAATTGTTTGAGCATGCTCAGTGCTGATGGGATTCTTTCTCTTGCTCAGAATAATCACCTGAAAGGGTATAAATTCAAATTGAGGAAAGACAGTTGTAGGATAGATGTGTGGAAGTTTGCCTGTAGCCAGCAGGTAGCTGATTGCTCGAACAAACTTCCATCTGTTGTTGTAGAAGTTTATGGTTTACCTAGATTCATGGCAGAACTACACAAACATTTGGCACGAGTGGATGGATGAAATGAGAAGGGTTTTTCTTTTGGCTGTTGTTAAATAAGCTTGCTTTCTTGCATCATGTGCCTTTACTAATTCTAATGCTAATTCTACCTTTGCAGAGGTGATGAGGTATGGTGTTAAAGCTGCACCCAAACAAAAAAGTAATGAGAAAACCAGAGTTGCACGTTATTTGTTATTGTTGTTATTTGGAGCATTAGCAACTAAATCCATATTTCTCTGGGGTTATGCGGTGGTCATTCCCTGACTTTTCTGCATCCTCCGTATTTGATTGTGACGGGCTCGAACCCCAGGCTAATCAAGAAGCATGTGCTATGCACTGCTGCTCCTGCCCACCTGGCTACGGAGGTGCCCAGAGTCGCACTTCATTCTAATTAAAACCTACAGAGGACATGCAGTTTTCAACAATCTTTGTTAAGGTCAAGGAGACCTTAACAGAAAATCTAAAAGAACAAATGAAGACAGTTAAAATTAAGAGTATCCTGAAGACTAGGTACCCAGGCGTGGCAATCAAAACGGACACAAGGGAGGAGGCACAAAATAGCCTTAACTATGTTTGGATTAAGGGTGGAGGCCTCCAAGAAAATTGGACCCTCAATTGTTTTGTTTGATATAGATCAGAGCACTAGGTGGTAGATGACTCTCATCAAATGTTGCAATACTGCCACTTTGCTTATTGGAGGCTTGAAGTGGTGGAACCCATGTTTAGTCTTCAGAGCTAAGTTCCAGTCAACCCTTCTCCACCTCTTCCATCATGCAGTATGACTGATAACTTTTGAAGTTATGATGAACATCATGGTGAGATCCTATGTTCCTTACATTTCAAGGGTAAAGCTATAAAATGGTGTTTGCAGGCTGGCTGCTAGTTAGTACTTTGGACTGAATTTATTGGTAACTCTTTAGGAGGCTTCCAGATCAGCTAGTGTATAATCTTGCTACCTCTGCTCTGCCAGATAGTGACTGGAGGGAGTCCGAGTAGTATGTATGCGGAGGGCATTGTGAAGGCCATGTTATGTCAAGGATCTGGGTATATTCTTACCAAGTGTATGCCATAACCAAAAATTTGATTACTTCATACAGCATGCCCCCCCCTCCACGTTTTCTTACTATTAAATACACCATGAATTGTCAAACTAATAGAGCAAGCTTATCTGCGAAAAGATCTAAATCTCCCAAACACTTCCTAATTCATTTCACAAATATACGTGATCTCAATTCTAATTTCAACGATGTCCATTCTACCTCATTGTGTCAAATTCATCTGTTGTCTCTACCGCTCTCCCAACTCCACTAATCACTTTGAGCTCTTTGACTTCCTCTCTTTTCAACTTGTCTTTTTCTAGTCCAACTTTCCTCACAGTGAGGTAATTTTTCTTGGTGATTTTAATGTTCACAACTCCAGCTGGCTTCCGTTTTCTAGTCACACCGACCCAGCTGTTCGAGATGTTGAGACTTTTGCCATTACTATTAACCTTGCACAGATTGTTCATTTACATACAAGGATACTGGACAATCCTAACCATACAGCCAACAAGCTTGATCTTTTTTTCACAAACAACCCTTCTAAGTACAAGGTCGAAGTGAGAGGTCCTTTAGGCACCTCAGATCGCAACTTGGTGATTGTCTCTTCTCCAATGGAGCCTTTATCTCATGGCTATTCCCAACCTCATGTTGTTTGGCATTACAAGAATGCAAAATGGGATGACCTGTGAGATTTCTTTTCCACTTTTCCTTGATCAGAATACTGTTTCAAAACTTCTGATGTCTACGTTTTCTCAGATCATGTCAGTGAGATTATTCTTGTAGAAATGGAATCCTTCATCCCACACTCCACTTTAAAATCTCATCCTTTATCTAAACCTTGGTTTTCTAATAAATGTGCTAAAGCCGTTCAGGAGAAGAATGTTGCGTATTTTAATTGGCTTGTTTATAATTCTTCAGTTTCATTTTCTGCCTACACCAAAGCTCGCAACATTGTAAAGCATTTATTAATCAGTGCAAACTAGATTTTGAACACGGAAAGAGTAGAAAACTTGCTTCTTGCCCTAATGGTTGCTGAGCATTCTGGTCTCTTACTAAAGCTATTGGCCACAACTTTTGCCCATCTCTGCTCCCACCTCTGTCAAAAAACCAGATGATTCTGTTGTCACTTCAGCCAAGGATAAAGCTGACCTGCTAGCATCCCGTTTTTCTTCCAACTCATGTATTAATGATCTTGGTAAAATCCCTCCCACCATTCCCAACATGCTCCATTCATTGCCTCCTGTGGCTTCCGTCAAAAGGATGTTAGAAGGATTTTGACGAATCTTGATACTAAGAAAGCTCCAGGTCCTAATGGTATTTCTTTACTTGTTCTCAAAACCTGTGCTACTGAACTTACTCCTCTTCTTTGCCACCTTTTTTTCACTTTTTTATTCCAAAGGTGTTTTTCCTTCTGCTTGGAAATTTGCTCATATCCAGCCAGCTCCTAAAAAGGGTGACAAATCCCTCCCATCCAATTATCATTCCATTGCAATTACTTCTACTCTTTCTAAAGTAATGGAGAAATCAATTAACCACCAAGTCTTATAGTACCTAAAAACCTTCCATCTGATCAACGATCGCCAGTATGGATTCCATCAGTGTTGATCTGCTGGTAATATTCTAGCTTATGTTACCCATTTATGGAGAAATTCAATGGAAAAGTTTGGTGAAACGCAAGCAGTTTCTCTTGAAATCTCAAAGGCTTATGACATCTCAAAGTTAGTCTTGACATCTCAAAGGCTTTTGATCGTGTTTGGCATAAAGATCTTCTAAACAAGCTTCCATCTTATGGTTTGCCAACTATTTTTTGTAATTGATTATTCAGTTTTCTCTCTGATCGCTCACTGAGGGTGATGGCTCTCCATCTTCTAACTTCTCCACTAATGCCGTGTCCCCGCCCCCCCAAGGTTCAGTTCTTTCCTCCACTCTTTTCCTCTTGTATATTTGTGACCTTCTTCCATTGACTGGAAATCCTATCCATAGTTTTGACGATGATAGCACATTGCATTCCACTTTCCAGTTTGAGAAACCTTGGCCTGCTCAATCAGCTTCAACTTCTCGAATATCCACTACCAATTCCTTAAATGCCAATTTCCAGGTAATTCTCCATTGGGGCAAAGACAACTTAGTTGATTTCAGTCCTTCTAAAGTTCAGTCTTGTCTTATATCTCGCAAAAAGGAATCTTACGCTCCTATGCTTATCTTTGGTGACACTCTGAATTCTAGGCAAGTTGTTATATCTCTTTTGGGGATTACCCTGACTTCTAATCTCTCTTGGCACAAACACATTACAAATATTGCTTCCTCTGCATCTAAAAAACTTGGTTTTCTCTTTCGCTTTTGGCGTTACTTTTCTTCCAAACAGCTGTTTATTCTGTACAAATTGCAAATCCGACCTACCATGGAATATTGTTCAGCAACCAGGGTGGTGCCCCCAAAACCTCTCTCAGGCTTCTAGATTCCATTCAGAAGAGGGCATTTAGGTTAATTAATGACTCATCACTAACAGAGTCTCTCCAGTTGCTGTCTCATACACGTACTGTTTCTGCTGCATGCCTTTTCTACAGATACTTCCATGAGCACTGTTCTTCTGAATTGGCTTCTATAATTCCCACTCTCTCTTTCAAAACAGTTGGAACATGTGCTGCCACTACCCAACATCCATTTACTGTCAAAATTCAAACTCATCTTCCTCATTTATTCATTCAACTGCTGTTTTCTGGAACAACCTTCCTTCATGTGTCTTTCCTGAAATTTACAATCTACAGAAGTTCAAATCTAATGTCAACAAATATCTTCTCTCGTCTTCTCACCCTCCAACCCAAGCATGATACTAAGTACTATAGGTTCTAATCGCTCTCGTGTTTGGGGTTTTCATAAAAAAAAAAAAAAAAAAAAAAACTGAAGTTGAACATGGACAAATACAAAATACTGCATATTTGTAGCAGTAATCTGAGATTAACCTTTCAGCCGTGTGTACTATACTCAGGGTAGTGGAGAATGAAGAAGACCTATGTGGAATTGTGCAGTCAGAGATGAAGTTTTCTGAGCAGTGTGGACAGGTTGCCGGAACAGATCATGGGGTCTTGTCAATGATATACAGGAATTTTTCTAGCAGGGATAAGGAGGTGATTATACCTTTATATAAGGCAGGCCACACCTTGAGTACTGTATACAGGTCTGGAGGCCTCATTTTGGGAAGGATGTAGAGTTGCTAGAATGAGTACAGAGAAGAGCAAGAAGCTTGGTGAGGGGAACGAAGGTCTCCTCTTACAAAGAAAGGGTGAAGTTCTGCAAATTGCAGCATCTGGAGACTAGGCACTTGCATGGTGGTCTGATTGATGTGTATAAGGCCTTGAATGGTTTGAGCAGGCTGAATACTGATGGGAGTCTTCTGCTTGCTCAGATTACGAACCTCAGCCAGCATAAACTGAAATTTAGGAATGAAAGTTGTAAAATAGATGTGCGTAAAATTGCCTTTAACCAGCAGTTGATAGCTTAAATATGTTCAAGTAAGAATTGGAAAACATTTTGGAACAAATGGATGGGTGAAATGGGAAGTTTTTTTTTTTTTGTTTTAATAGGCTGATTGTGTATAATCTTGCTTTCTTGCATCATATGCCTCTTCTAATGCTAACTGCTATTGACAGCCATGTCTAGACAGCAGGGTTGTTATGAACAAAACTTTGATTCACTGTTTCTGAAATGGCCAGAATCTACAACAGTATCCTAAAACACACAAAATCAGTTGATATCTAGCAGAAATCTTCATTAATAAAAATTCCAGCTAAGCATTGCTAAACAACCATATGTCAGCATTTTAATGTAAAATGTTTATGTCAGGGAAATTTATTTTCTAAAGCATTGTGGACTTCAAGAAATCTCCTGCTTTTTCCTATAATGTTCGTGTTTTACTCTGGCTTTTTCCTATATTATTTGTATTTTCTTCCTGCTTTTTTTCGTAAAATATTTGTGATTTCCTTCTGCATTATATAAAAAATATATGGTCCCCTCCCCCATTTTGGTCTAGAAATTTTTTGTTTTCCTCCTCCTTACAATTGCCTATATCTAGCATTTTAAAAGTCTGCAGCATTGTGATGGCTGAAGGGATGGGGACCTATGCGCTATTGAATGGGTGTATCTAACAAAGTAGCCACCCATTGTATTGGTTCAGTAGTTCGTTGAATGCTAGAATAAAATGCACTCCCTGATTGGTTGATGCTGGTAGTGTAGAAAAATCTTACATTTTCTGGATTGGTGCTTCCTCACATTGAGAAGAATATGATATAAGGAATAAAAGTTGTATGTATGTTTTTGTTGATGCTGTGAAACCATAGCTTCCTTGCATCTTTTGGTCTTTACTAATACTAACTCTCTTGCAACCAAACATGAGTAATTCCAGAGACATGGCAATGTTGTTAAACTCTGAATGTAAATTGTTGGCCTAGAAGAACAGATTATTTTAGTGTGAGGACGTCTGAGTGAATAACTAGCATATAAGTGAGTTGAACTATGGTGGTGTCTAATAGTTAACCTGGGTGGTGGTGGGGCATCTGACAGGTGCCACTCAGAAATAATGTTCCCTCATTAACAGTTTATCAGTGATTATCAACATCTCTGAAATTGGGATGTGTCTTACGTAAGAATCACTGTCAAAAGAAGCTTTCAGAAGGGAAATTGCCAGGCATATGGGTGATATGCCTGAAAAGGGGGTGGCGCTTCCATAGCCAGGTGGGAAGGAGCAGCAGTGTGTAGCACACGCTTCTTGATTAGACCGGAGTTCGAGCCCGTCACCACCAAATATGGAGGATGCGGAAAGGTTAGGGAATGACCACCGCATATTCACGGAGCAATATGGCCTTAGTTGCTAATGCTCCTAAAAACCAAATAACAAACTAACAAACCTGAAAAAGGAATATCTCCTGCATGGGATAAACAGATATGCTTGCACAAGTGCATTCAAATCTTTTCATTCTTTTGTCACTTGAGTTATGTTCATTGGTGCTAGTGCTTGTGTAACTAAAATTTGGACTCCTAATAGCCATTTAAGATGTCTTCAAAAAGATTTCACTATGATGCTGCATTGAAACAAAAACTTATTGTGTACTCAAAAAAAAGCATAGAAATAGAGCAGTGGTGCATAAATTTGATATTAGTGAAGCAAATATTCATTGTTGGAGAAATAACAATTCCATATTTTCTTGCAAAACAACAACCAAGTGCTTTACCTGACCTTGGAAAGGAAGATACCCACAAATAGATGAAGCTGTATTACATTTTAGTTACCAAGATATGTACAAAAGAATTGCCTATTATGTACCAAGGAATGCAACTGAAGGAAGGAGAAATTGCCAAATCCCATAGAATAGGTGAAAAAAAATTTCAAAGCAATGAGAGGCTGGTGTAACATTCATGTGTCATGTAGGACTGTTGTTAGGCATTGAATATTGATTTGTTAAAAACTTCCTGCTGGCATTCAACAGAAGCTGCATAAGTTCCAGTGACACAATTCATTTGAGGAGAAAATGAAACTATGATTTTAGTCTCAAATAAAAAATGCCGATGACACCCCGGTGTTCTTACCTATGCCTCAAATTTATACTCTTGATGCTAAAGGTGCTAAAGAAATCAATATCATTAGTATGGGTTTTGAAAAGTAACATATTACTGTGATGCTATGCATAACTGCTGAAGGTTGCTGCCATGTATATAATTTTAAACTGCAAACCTGATACTGAAGAATAAGATCTTCCCCAAAGATGCTATTGTGCATGGGGGAAAAGAAAAAAAAAAAAAGGATGGATTACAGCTGAGATGATGGACGGTTGGCAAAAAGTCGTCTAGAACAGACATCCGGATGGTATGCATAAATCACCAGTATGCTAGTTCTTGATGTTTTTTGTGGACATTGTCTGAACAGCTAAAGAATAAGCTGACTGAAAAGTGTAGCGACTTGATTGCTATTCCTTGTAGCATGACTGCAACCCCTCGATGTCAGTTAACAAACCATTTAAGGACTATTGGAGAAAGGAATACGAGTCTTGGGTGTTGACTAAATACCTTCTGTTGACACCTTCTGGTAAGTTAAAGGAATGTTGGAACCAAAACTTGCAGAATGGGTCTCAGCGGCTTGGAAGAAAATCCAGGAGACAATAGTGGAGCACTGTTTTAAGCAATATTAATACTAATACTATTTGCTATATAGTGCAAGGAAGCCACAGGCCTTTGCTATGCTGGCCTAATTAATATATTACTCTGTATATCACCTAAAAAAAAAAAAACAACACACAAGTAGACAAGAAAATACAAATTATGTGCTTTTCCCCTCGCATAGGTAACTGTCCTATTGACCTTTGAATTTATTCAAACTGTCAGCCTCAATTACCTGTGATGGCTTGTTCCAGCAATCAATAACTTGCTGGCTAAAAGAAAACTTCCTACAATCTAGTCTAAACCTCTTTCCCTGTAATCTGAATATGTGAAAATTATAACAGTGAAAATTCCACCTTCATTCATTTTATGAACCCCTCTCAGACCCTTATAAACCTCAATCAGATCACTTCTGAGGTGCTTAGCAAGGTGTGTAGCCCACATAATTGAAGTTTTTCCTAGTACAGTTGCCCTTTTGTGGTCTCACTATGTGAGTTGCCCATCTTTGGACCCTTTGATGAAGCTCAATGTCTTTTTTTTTTTTCAGATGAAGTCTCCATTCTTGAACACAGTATTCCAAATGTGGTCTTACAATTGCCTTATTCAGTGGGATTATGACCTTCCTATCTCTACAGGATAATGTTCGATAAATCATTGATAGGACACCCTGGGTTTTCCTGGCTGTCTGTTTACACTACTCAAAAATCTTCATATCTACCCATATTGTAACTTCCAGATTCCTTTCTTCCTTTAAGGTTTTTAATTCAACCTCATCAAGTGTTATAATTTATTTTGGGGTTGCTATTACCCAAGTGGAATACCTTGCATTTTGCAAGGTCTTCTGCTTGGGTCATACAAACAAAGTTATACAAACAGTCACCTGTTATTTTGATATGACTAATTTCATATGGTTCATCCTCACTAAAATAGCACCTTCTCATCATGAAGGGGGTTTCTTCAGTAAAGATAGATGCAAAGTATCTATTCAATTCATCAGCAACATCCGCTGGATTATGTATGAATTTTCCAGTACACAAAGGTCCGATCTGATTTAGTTTCTTCTTTGTTGTATTCACAACGAAGAAAGTAAAGAAAGTACTGAAAAATTTCGTCACCATTCTTTACTCTCTTATCCAGTGCTTTCTAATATGCAGCTATGGCCTCTCTAACCTTATTTGTGGTACTATTACAGTTCAACTTGTATTAATTGTAGATTTTGGTACTTTTCGTCAATCTGAGGATACCTAAGGGTTCCTCTGAACCCTTAGATATCCTCAATGATACTGGCAAAAATCTTGCACAAACTTTGTTCAAATGAATACCATCTCTACAAAATAGATTCCTTTTATGTACAAGTGTGGGCTATACCGATAAAAATTTCCCCATAGAGCCTTGCAGATTCCCATAAGTCTTGAGTTAATCCACAAGGCTTTTCAGCATGTAAATTTCTGACCTCCTATCATGTCTGGGCAGAAATGCGGACACAAACATTCTGACCTAACTTGCTGCATTTTTTAGCATGGCCCTATATTTATCCAACAAATGCTTAAGTCAAAGTAAATGCAACAAGGCATCATATGTTTAAGAGTATAAATAATCTATATAATATTGGTGTGAATACACCATAGAAAACTCTTAAACCAAAAAACTACGTTTGTAGTGTAAAAGGGCATAATTTTATCTGTATCTCATATTGTGCTCATCCTTCACAACGACTTGCCATGTATTGCATTACATCGAATAAGTAATGCTTCACTAAAAGAGAAGACTATTGTTACTTATTCAGTGGGCACCACCACCACCCAGATGGCACCGTTTCAGGGCTTGTTGGCCTTTCATCGGTAGGTGGGCAGGTACCCTGGTATTTCAGACATGACAATCCAGTAGTGAAGATAATCCCACAATATGAGAGTTGCCAAAAGAAAAGGTGTACATAATAATGTTTAAGTCAAAGTAAATTCAACAAGGCATCATATGTTTAAGAGTATAAATAATCTATATAATATTGGTGTAATATTAAATAGATTCACACCAATATTATATAGATTATTTATACTCTTACATATATGATGCCTTGTTGCATTTACTTTGACTTAAACATTATTATGTACACCTTTTGGCATCTCTCATATTGTGGGATTATCTACACAATTGGATTGTCATGTCTGCAATACCAGGGTACCTGCTCACCCATTGATGAAAGGCCAACAAGCCCTGAAACGGTGCTGTCTGGGTGGTGGTGCCCACTGAGAATAAGTAACAATAGTCTTCTCTTTTAGTGAAGCGTTACTTATTCCGGGTAGTGCAATACATGGAAACTCGTTGTGAAGGATGAGCACAATATGAGATACAGATAAAATGATGCCCTTTTACACTACAAATGTAGTTTTTCCAGCAAATGCTGTATCACCAATGCTTTAGATGGCACAGAGGACAATACTGAGTTGGAAAATGCGAACTGAGTCAAAAAGTAATTCAAAAGAATTAGACTCTGAATGTGAAGAAGTTTTGGACTCTGATGCTGCAGAAACAATGAAGTATAATACGAGGTGTGCTACCCAAATGTTCCTGAAATTTGAATGTTGCACAGGAACTATGTCTAGTACAGACTTGTGGCACTAGGTAGCACTGCATGCATCCTTTGTGAATCAGTCTGCCACGTGATGTCAGGCTGGATAGAGTCATTGGAAGAGGGCGCTGACTCTCTTTAGAAAATACAGCTGCGAGTTACAGGCTCTGAACAAAACGATAAGTGTTTGCTTTTTATTTGCATAATTGTTATTTTATATTGTACTTAATACGTAGTCTTATAGTTTTAATTACGCTGGTTATTTTTATTTTAATTTATATAAACAGTTTTTGTAAATATACATAATACTTTATAAAACTGTTATTCGTTCGAATATTGCAGGCATTGTTTTTGTATATATTGATAGGGAATTCAAATTTTTAATTGAGGTAGCTAGGTAGCTATAACGTATAATTATAGAAACAGTAATACGCTTCACTGTTTCTATTAGATAGCGTAGTATTGACATTTAATTAATTTAATTTATTGATTTTATTAATTTAAAGTATCATGCCCCAAACTAGAGCAGCAAAGCAACGGGACAAAGTGGCAGGAGTGCTGTGACTCGGGGGGAGAACTGAGGGGGGGGCAATTCTCCAACGCATCACAGCCTAAAAAAATGTGCAACTTGTGAAATGTTTGCCGAACTATCTGGAAGGGAACATGATATTGCCATGGGGGATGTCTTTGTGTATGCGCGATGTAAGGAGTGTAAGGAAAGACGACAACTCAGCATTGTTATGGGCCTATATGAGAGTTTGAAGGACAGGGTGGATGCCCTCGAAAGATCTAAATTGAGGGGCCCATCGGGCTCTCAGCTGCCCACATCAACGCCAGAGCTTGCACTTGGTCATCACGCAACACAGCGGCAACCCCCAAGGCAGAATGCGCTGGTCCCTCAGGAACTAGTAGTTGTTGGTGACTCTATTGTCAGGGAAACGGGGAACATGCTTTGTAAAAAGGATAGGTGGAACAGGACCAGGGTATGTCTGCCAGGGGCAAAGGTTGATGACTCCTTACATTGCGCACACACAAAGACATCCCCCATGGCAATATCATGTTCCCTTCCAGATAGTTCGGCAAACATTTCACAAGTTGTAGAGCAGATATCATCTTTTAAGGGCACAAAAGGTGATATAGTTGTACACGTTGGCACTAATGATATCAAGAGTAGGAGACCGGCAGAATTGCTTAACAAGTACAGGTCACTGTTGAAAAAAAGCCGTGAAATAGGGTTGAATTTGAAAGTATCTGCAAGTCTGCCCAGACACGATAGGAGGGAGTATATGATGAGAGCCTTGTCGATCAATTCGGCCCTGGAAAGATTGTGCAAGGCTCAAGGGATAGAATTTTTTTCAGCCTGGACTGTACTTGTTAACAGGAGAGACTGCTTCTACAGGGATGGGATACACTTAAATAGAAAGGGTGCAAGAATATTTGCTGATGCTATCGAGGCAGTGTTAGGTGGGTCGGAAAACTGATAGCTTGGTGGGATACAAGGACTAATAGTTTAACAGTAGCTGTAGGCAGAGGTGAAGGTGATTCTTGCACAACTTCTATTAGAATAAGTAGCGACCTGGAGCGTGGGGTGTTGGGGGTTTCAGGGATGGGTGGTGGTCATCGTGGAACGGGTGGGTATATGGGATGTGTTAGGGTAACAAAGAATAGGAGTAGGAGCATGTATGCTTGCATGTATACAAATGCTAGAAGTATTGTAAATAAATTTGATGAATTTGAAGTGTTGGTCAAGACATCAAAGGCGGATATTGTTGGAATATCAGAGACATGGTGTCACACTGATATAAGGAATGCCGAACTATAATTTGGGGAGTACAATGTGTACAGAAAGGATAGAAAGGATAGGAAAGGAGGAGGTGTTATGCTGTTAATTAAGAAAAACATAAAATCAAAAGAAGTGCATCCAGTTGATATAGATGAACAGTGCACTGTTGAGTCAGTTTGGTGTGACATAAGCGCTGCGAAAGCAAAAATAAGAGTAGGAGTGTGTTATAGGCCTAATGACTTGAATGAGTACAATGAACAATTGTACAGAGAAATAGAGTGGGCTAGTAAATCGGAATGTCTTATAATGGGGGATTTCAACTTCCCAGATATTGACTGGAACTTGTGGGTTGGTCACTCACACACTAGTCAGGCTTTTGTGGATTTATTGGATGATTGTTTTCTGCAGCAGCATGTTCGAGAGGCAACCAGAGAAAGTAATACTCTTGATCTGGTTATCAGCAGTGATCATTCATGTATTAGAAATTTGCAGATAAAAGAACCACTAGGTGGCAGTGATCACAGTGTACTGACGTGGGATTTACTTAAAGATTTAATTACCATCAGGGGTAAAGGAAAGGGTTTTTGCCTCCGTAAAGACGAGTACAGTGGTCTCCGACAGTTTTTAAATTCTGTACAGTGGGATCAACTGACGATGTTACCAACAGTAAATTCTAAGTGGGAAGCATTCAAGGAATTAATCGTGGATGCTACTAAAAGTTTCATACCTATTAAGAAATATTGTTCAAGGTTTAGGCCTAAATGGTTGTCAAATGAACTAATGAGACTCGTAACAGAGAAGAAAAATGCATGGGATGCATACAAATTAACACATGACACAGAAGCCTATGATAGCTACAAGTTGATCTGTAACCAAGTTACAAAGGAGGTTAGGCAGGCGAAGGCAGATTACAAGAAATCCTTGGCAAAAGATGCTAAGAAAAACAGCAAGGATTTCTTTACTTATATAAACTCTAAAAGGAAGGGGATGAATCTTATTGGTCCACTTGACATCGATGGTTCGATTGTTGATGATCCTGCTCAGATAGCAAACAAACTGAATGAGTATTTTGCATCTACATTCACACGTGAGGAATTATTAAGGTTTGAAAATGGCAGAAGGTTATCAAATTGTAGCAGGATACTTAATGATTTTGTAATAACTGAGAGCAAAGTGGAAGAGAAATTGTTGAAGTTAAACATAAGAAAAGCACCTGAGGTGGATGGGATCTATCCAGTTATATTAAAGGAGGCGGCAAAGCAACTAGGCAACCGTTAGCCATAATTATGAGAGCATCCTTGGACTCAGGGGAGGTTCCCACGGACTGGAGATGTGCAAATGTATCCCCGATGCACAAAGGGGGATCGAAGGGTGACACGAGTAATTACAGACCAGTTAGTTTAACTTCTGTTCCGGGTAAAATAATGGAGTCGCTGGTTAAAGATGCATTGCAGGATCATCTAGACAAGACTGCAGCAATAATTCAGACACAGCGGGAAAGTCTTGTCTGACAAATTGATAGGATATTATGATGTGGTTACAAAGGAACTGGATGCAAAAAATAATTTTGATATCATATATTTGGATTTCAGGAAAGCTTTTGACACTGTTGCACATGGAAGACTATTATACAAATTGGAGCAGAATGGTATTAAGGGTAAGTTGCTACAATGGATAAAAGGATGGTTAAGTGGGAGAAGACAGAGGGTGGTAATCAATGGTGCTGCTCTTCTTGGACTAATGTTATTAGTGGAGTCCCACAGGGTTCGGTGTTGGGTCCACTGTTGTTTTGTATATTTATCAATGATATTGATGAAGGAATATCAGGCTTAGTGTCGAAGTTTGCAGATGATACAAATGTTGGCAGGGTTGTTAATGACAGTAATGGCAGTGTGCTACTGCAACAGGATCTAGATAATTTGGACAGATGATCTAAGAAGTGGCAACTGAAGTTTAACCTTAACAAATGCAAAGTACTGCATATGGGTAGAAGTAACCCCAGAGAAACGTACAACTGTGTGGTACTACACCTACGGTGATAGAAAATGAAAAAGACCTGGGAGTAATTGTGCAGGTAGATATGAAGTTTTCTGAGCAATGCAGACAGGCTGCCAGGGCAGGTCATGGGGTTTTGTCAATGATATATAGGAATTTTGCTAGCAGGGAAAAGGAGGTGATTATCCCTCTGTATAAGGCAATGGTCAGGCCATGCCTTGAGTACTGCGTACAGGTCTGGAGGCCTCATTTTAGGAAGGATGTAGATTTACTTGAGCGTGTACAGAGAAGGGCAACAAGATTAGTGAGGGGAATGAAGGGATCCTCTTATCAAGAGAGGCTTAAGTTCTGCAAATTGCAGTGGCTGGAGACTAGGCACCTGCGCTGTGATCTGATTGAGGTGTATAAGGCCTTGAATGGGTTCAGCACACTGAATTCTGATGGGATCCTTCCACTTGTTCAGATTACGAACCTAAGGGGGCATAAATTCAAATTAAGAAAAGACAGATGTAGATTGGATGTGTGGAAATTTGCCTTTAGCCAGCGGGTGGTTAATTGCTGGAACAAACTTCCATCTGTTGTTGTGGAAGTTGATAGGTTGAATAAATTTAAGGAGGAACTAGACAGGCTGGAGGGAATGGTGTGATTTTTTTTTTTTTTTTTTTTTGCGGTGTGTTTTGCAATTGTTGTGATGTCTGATGTGAGAGAGCAACGTGCTCATCAAGTTTTGTTTCCTTCTTTACGAACCGACGCCTCCATAGCCAGGTGGGAAGGAGGAGCAGTGCGTTGCACACGCTTCTTGATTAGACCGGGGTTCAAGCCCGTCACCACCAAATACGGAGGATGCGGAAAGGTCAGGAATGACCACCGCATATCCCGGAGCAATATGGCCTTAGTTGCTAATGCTCCTAAAAACCAAATAATAAACAAACCTTCTTAACGATACAGTAGCAGAAACCCATATGAAGTTGAAACAAGTGTTTGGTGACAATGCTTTAGGCCAGACGCAGACCTACTATTGATTTAACCATTTTAAAAATGGTCAAATGTCGATTGATGATGACGATCGCTCTGGGCATCCATCATTGAGCACCACCCCAGAAACTGTTGCAAAAGTTCAGGCACCAATCCATGAAGGCCGCAAGCAGACCATCCACGACATTTGTAGCATTGTAGGGCTATCATACAGCACGTGTCAGCAGATTTTGTCAAATGAGTTGAACATGAGAAGGATTGCCGCCAAGTTTGTGCCACGGTTACTGAGTGAAGATCAAAAGCAGCATGGCCTCTATTAACTGGGTAGATATTTACAATTGAATTATTAGCATTAGCAGAGGTATACGATGCAAGAAAGCAAGCTTATAGAGCATCAGCCAAAAAAAAAAAAAAAAAAAGACCTTCCCATTTAAAAGTTTGTCCACTTCTTTCTTGAATTTATTTAAGCTCTCAACTTTCACAATGACAAATGGAAGTTTGTTCCAGCAATCAACTACCTGCTGGCTAAAGGCAAATTTCCACACATCTATTTGACAACTGTCTTTCCTCAATTTGAGTTTATGCCCCTCAGGTTTGTAATCTGAGCATGTGGAAGAATCCCATCAGCATTGAGCCTATTTAAACCATTCAAGTTCTTATACACCTCAATCAGATCACCTCACAGGTGCCTAGTCTCCACATGCTGCAATTTCCAGAATTTAAGCCTTTCTTTGTAAGAGCACCCCTTTGTTCCTCCCACTAATTTCATTGTCTTACTCTGTACTCGTTCCAGCAACTCTATATCTTTCCTAAAATGAGACCTCCATACCTGTATGCAGTACTCAAGGTGTGTCCTGACCATTGCCTTATACAGAGTCATAATCACCTTCTTATCCCTGCTAGCAAAATTCCTGATTTGTTTTAAATTTGCATTCCCTCGTCAACAGTTCTAAAGGGAGTTTTCATTTTCAAAAATTAATTTAAAATATTTGTTTTTAATATAGAACATGGATTTTTCTTCGTTGTTGCTCTATATTTCCAATGTTTAGAAAATATTGGAAATATAGATGGTATCAAAAAAAATGAACAATTTTGAATTATATTTTGCTGATTGTTCCTTCTTCTTCTTCTTCTATGTGCATAAAGTTTGTGCACATAAAAGAAGTTTAAAATTTTCCCCGACTAGTAGGTTAAAAAATCTAAAAATAGTATTTTTAATTTCTTAATTTTAAAATAACATTTGGTACTTGAAACTTCCTTAGTTACTATTTTTATAAAAATATGAATCTTTGTCCTTTTCAGTTGATGAAACAGTTCACCACTTTAAGCAAAGTAGAAGATGAAGACAGTGAAATTACTATGAGTCATAAAAAAACCCATAATTCTAAAAAGCAAGTTTGTGTTATTATTCTTTTTATACATATTTAGTTAATATTTTTAATTGTATAGATTTTTGATTATTAATTTGCATAACTAGGAAGTAATAAAAAAAGTTTTTTTTAATTTGATGTTTAATTTTTCTGCATATACCCCACCTAATTCAATACATTTCAGTTGTCACTGAAGAAATTTTTGTGTGTCATTGAAGTAATATTCTTACACCGAAGAGACCAACCATCTCCTTGTGCTTGCTGACTTATTCAGAGCCATATATGTATTGCCTTGGGAGATATTTTTTTTAGTTTTGAGAGGAGGGAGGAAATGTTGCTTGAGCGAATGAAATTATTGCCAGTCCTTATTTGTTGGGATTTTTTTTTTTAACTTACCTAATATGGGGGCTTAGAGGGGAACAGGTATCCTGTGTGTTATCAGACACTCAGCCTAAAACACTGATGGATCCAATATCTCTCTATTACAGAAGATTTAGGAGAAGTCCGGTTGGCCTGCCTCCCTAAAATCCACTCATGCACACCTTCTCGATGGTAAGCCCTGTTTCGTCACTTAGGTGGCAACGAACGTGTAGAGTGGTTCTCTTCAAGATGCCTGGTCAGCATGAAGAGGAAAAGACCAAACCCTCCAGCAATGAGAGCACAACAATACAAATGGCCCTCAGTCCCCAGCAGCTTTCACTCTCCCTCTTACGGCAGCGAGAGGATCAGAGTGGAAGCAGAGGGTGCTAAGAATCTCTGGGTACGACCAGGCTGCCATGCACGGAAATTGAACTTGGCCTGTTATAACGTACGATCACTCATCGGTGAAGACAGGATATTAGAGCTGGAAAAGGAATTAGAAAATGTGAATTGGAATATCATTGGTTTGGCTGAAACAAGAAGAAGAAATGAATCACTTATAAGTTTATCAAGTGGAAATCTGCTGTACACCAATGGAAACAGTGAAAGGAGTGAAGGTGGAGTTGGGTTTCTGGTCCATAAAGATTTTAAAAACAACATTTTGGAATTCAAAAGTACATCACCAAGGGTGTCAAGACTAATACTCAAGATTTCTAAGAGGTACAAGCTAAAGATTATAATGATTTATGCACCAACATCGAGCCATGATGATGAAGAGGTTGAAGAAATGTACACCGAAATTGAGAGTCTTCTAGATGAGCAGAAAACCCACTACACTATTATTATGGGGGACTTCAATGCTAAGGTTGGAAAAAGGCAAAACAGCACAGAAAGAGGAACTATAGGAAATTTTGGAATTGGTGAAAGAAATAAAAGAGGTGAAAGACTTGTGGAATTTGCAGAATCTCAAGGAATGTCAGTAATGAACACTTTTTTTCAAGAAAAGGGTGAACAGAAAGTGGACATGGAAGAGTCCAAATGGATTAACAACTAATGAAATCGACTTCATCCTCACTAACAGAAGATATATTGTGAATGATGTTACCGTCCTGAATAAGGTAAATGTTGGAAGTGATCACAGAATGGTAAGATGTACACTTGATATAGATGTAGGAAAGGAAAGGAAAAAACTGACTCGAGTAAATAATACAAAGGTCTTTGAAATAACAGAGGAGGAGAAAAAGCAGTATGTACTGGAACTTAAGAACAAGTTTGAGCTACTGCAGACTGCTCAGGACCAAGATATTGATGAGGAATATTACAACTTTCTGAAAGTGATAAAGCCCAAGAAACCTATAGGGAAACAGAAATCCAAAGAAGAAAAAATTAGTCAAGAAACACTTGTCATGATGAACCAAAGACGACAAATGAAGAGCAAGAAAAACACTGACAGGGAGAAAATTGAGTATACTGAGTTATGCAAAGCCATTAGAAAGAGACTCAGAGAGGACATAAGAAGATTTAACACAAGAAAAGTAGAACAAGCATTAAGGGAAAACAAAGGATTTAAATCAGCAGCCATGAGCAGTAATACCGAAAGACAAATGATACTGAAACTGAAGAATAGCGATGGTGTACTTATAAACAGCAGAGAAGGCATAATTCAAATAGCAGAAGACTACTATAGAGAACTATACATGGAGCGAGGGAATGATACCAGCAGTGGGGAAGATGGATTGCAAAGTAGCAACACATACGACATACCCGATATTCTTCCTGATGAGGTAGAACATGCATTGAAGAAAATGAAGAATCGGAAAGCCCCGGGGGAAGATGAAGTTACTGTAGAGTTGTTAAAATTGGGAGGAAGAGACATAACACAAAAACTGGCAAGGCTCTTCACAAAGTGCATTAGAAAAGGTGTGATGCCTAAGCAGTGGAATAATGCAATCATAGTTTTGCTGCATAAGAAAGGAGATAAATCAGAAATTGGCAATTATAGACCAATTAGCTTGTTATCCCATATCTACAAGTTGTTCACAAGGGTCATTACTAACAGATTAGAAAGAATACTTGATGAGAATCAACCGAAAGAGCAAGCTGGCTTTAGGACGGGATTCTCAACTATGGATCACCTTCACGTAATATCACAGCTAATGGAGAAAGCAAATGAATATAAAACACCATTATGCCTGGCATTTGTGGATTATGAAAAGGCATTTGACTCCATACAGCATAAGGCAATGTTTCGGGCACTGGAAAGACAAGGCATACATACTCCATATATTATGATTTTGAAGAAAATATATGAGAGTGCTACATCCTTTATTAGACTAGACAAAGACAGTAGCAAATTTAAAATCGAGAAAGGAGTTCGACAAGGAGACACAATATCTCCGAAGCTGTTTACTGCTGCCCTTGAGGAAGCTTTCAGAAGATTAGACTGGTCGCAGAAAGGAGTCAATGTGAACGGAGAGTACCTAAACCATTTACGATTTGCAGATGACATTGTGGTCATAAGCCACGATCCCAAAGAATTAGAGGAAAATCTTAATCAGTTATGCACAGTTAGTAAGGATTTTGGACTAAAGATGAATATGGCTAAAACAAAAGTAATGATGAACAAGTATGCCACGGAAAGGGAAATAATGATTGATGGAGCAGTAATTGAAAAGGTGGAGTCATATACTTATCTGGGACAAGTTATTAGCTGTAATAATGATAAATGGCTGGAAGTCAAGAGAAGAATAAATTTTGGATGGATAGCATTCAGGAAATATAGTCACATACTGAAGAGCAATATCCCAGTTTGTCTAAAACGTAAAATAATGAATCAATGTATACTCCCCACCATGACTTATGGAAGTGAAACTTGGGCACTCACCAAAAGAATGGAAGAGAAGCTAAGAACTACACAGCGAAGAATGGAACGAATTATATTGGGATTCAGACTGTTAGATAAGAAGAGAAACACATGGATTAGGCAGCAAACTCAAGTAAAGGACATTCTTATCAAAACTAAAGAACTAAAATGGTCTTGGGCAGGACACATAGCTCGAAGACATGATGACAGATGGACTAAGAAAATAACAGAATGGTACCCAAGAGGAGCTAGAAGAAAACCTGGAAGACAAAGGCGGAGATGGATAGATGAAATTCATGAGTTTTTGAGTAGTAAATGGATGGCCAGTGCTCAAAACAGAAGGAACTGGAAAGTTGCTGGAGAGGCCTTCATCCTGCAGTGGATTGAAAATGGCTGATGATGATGATGATGAATATGTCAGTGTAATAGGCTGAATTGATTCTTGTCTCTTTTTGCAAACATTCAGTGTGAATAACCCATAGAGTTCCAAAAACAATCTATACTGCTTTGCTGACTGCTGCTTTTTTTTTTTTTTTTTTTTCTCATAGAGATATTTCATGGCAGAATTCCTCATACTGTTTCTGGTTTTCCAAATTATACTAGTGAATCCAAGATTTATCTTCAGTCCCAGTAACATTTAAAATGCATTCTACAGGTCTAACATTTTTGACATTCAGAAACTCAGTAACTGCATATTGTTTTAGCCATATGTTCAAAGATGCTTTCATTTAAAACAGAGTAACTTGTAAATGAACAACAGCACAGAGATGTTACCAAGCACATACTGCCTAGAAACTATCACATGGAGAACCTAATTCAAACTTGCTGTGCCACCTGGCACTGAGGTCATGGATTAAGAGACATTACTTTTCAGCTCACTCTCATAGTTTTATTTTAGTATTATATTAGAATGGCTAAATGATACAAGGAAGTAGACTTTTTTCTTTAGCCAAAAAAAAAAAAAAAAAAAAAATCCAATCACTCGTACTTTCCTTATCACCAGAAAATGAATAATATCCATGTTCGCTTTAAACTTAACTAAACTTTGTGCCTCTGCAGATAATTTATGATCAGTTTCTCCCAAATCAAAAAATTTGCAATTTTTTTTTTTAAACATAGCCATTGAGTAAAAACATATTATTCATCAAATTAGCGCCCCCAGCTTTGCCAAATAATCTTCATACAGAAGGTGTGATCCTATTTATCACTAACATAGATTCAGTAGTGGGAATGAACATAAATTACAGCATTCATGATTTCGGGTCTAGCTGTTCAAAATGAGTATTAGTATTAGCCACATGGTGTAAGGAAGCCTATGGCTCATGCTGCACCAGCCAAATAAATAGTAATAATAATAAATAATAATAAAATAACAAAAAAAATTATAAGAATAAAATAATAATAAGAAGAAAAATATTTAAAAAATATAATAATTAATAAATAAGAGAAAAGGAAATGGACAACCTAAGCATTTCGCTCCTCCCATAGGTGACCTTTGAATTTCCTTTTGATTCCTTTGAATTTGAATTTGAATCCAGCTGACCTTTGAATTTCCCCAAACTGTCAGCCTTTGTCACCCATGTAGGTAACTTATTCCAGTAATTTATAACTCGCTGGCTAAAATAAAACTTCCTGCAATCCACTCTAAACATCTCCCCTGTAACTTAAAGTTATGGCCCCTAGATCTAGAATCATTTATAACCATGAAAATTTCGTCCTCATTCATTTTGCTTATGCCTCTCAGAGCCTTAAACACCTCAATCAAGTCTCCTCTAAGATACCTAGTTTTCAAGCTCTGCTACCCACATATTTGAAGTCTTTCCTCATATGGATACCTTTTTGCCGATCTTACCAGGCGAGTTACCCATATCTGGACCATTTCAAGAAGCACAATGTCTTTCTTTAGGTGCAGTCTCAATACCTAACACAGTATTCCAAGTGTGGTCTAACAATAGCCTTATACAATGGAATTATGACATTCTTATCTCTACTAGCAATTGTTCAATACATCATTGATAGGACACCATGAGTCTTCCTTACAACCTGTCTACAATGCTCAGAGAACTTAGTCTGACCATATCATAACACCCAAGTCCCTTTCCTCCAGTACCAGCTTTAGTTCAACTCCACCAATTGTATAAGTTATTTTGGAGTTACTGTTCCCCAGGTGTAAGACCGTGTACCATAGCTGCCATTTTTTTGATCATCCCTGAAGTCTATCTAGGGATTTCCCACTTAGCTCTTAGAACTGCCCTTATGTATTGGGGATACATTGGCACTTTTCCAATCCAACAGAATCACTCCTGAGTCCAGTGATGCTTGCACAATTAGCCTCAATGGTTCAATACATTCACTTGCTGCCTCCCTTAATATTATAGGGTATATGCCATCAACCCCAGGAGCCTTACTAGCCTGTAGGTTCGAAAGTTTTTTTATTAAATAAACATGTGAAATTTCGACATCGTTAATTACATTTTTTTCAACTTCACTCCCATAATTTCGCATTGATGTGAAGGGTCTTTCTTCTGTAAATATCAATGCAAAGTAACTGTTGAGTTCATCTGCAACTTCAGCTGGGGTATCTAATACTGTCCCATGTCCATTACATAAGGGTCCAATCTGGTTTCTTCTTCTCTTCTTTTCATTTTTATATGTGAAGAATTCCTTATCCCCCCCCCCCCCTCTTTTGCTCTCTTTGCCAGCGATTTCTCATAATCTGCCTTTGCCAGCCTAACCTTTTCTGTGGCACTATTACAGATCAATTTGTAGCTGTTATAGGCTTCGGTACTTTTTAATGCTGTGTAACTTTTTCATGCTGTGTTTTTCTACTCAAGTAATCTGACAACTTCATTATTCATCCAACTTGGAATCCTCCTCAATTTTTTTTTAATGGTATATAAGCATTTAAGGCTTCTGTGATTAATGTTTTAAAGGTATACCATAGTTCAGTTGTATTTGCTCTCTGTGAGATACCTACCCAGTTTAATAGAGGCCATGTAGCACCTTAAGCCATCATAATTTCTTTTCCTGAAGTTATAACCCATTCCTTTGCCTTTAATTACTGCTACCTCTCTCTTCATCGTCCACCGTAGAACTCCGTGATCACTTCCTGCTACTGGTTCCTGTACTGTCAGCCCTATTATGTCATCTGGTTCATGGGTGATGATGAGGTCTAGAGTACTGTTTTCTGTAGTACTTTCCCTGACATATTGATACAAATAGCAATCATCTAGTTGATTTAAAAATTTTGGCCCCCATGTGGAGTTTCCCTCCCATTTGCTCCAATCAATTAGAGTCAAATTGAAATCACCCATAATAAGACATTCATGCTTACTTGCCCATTCCATTTGCATGTAGAGGTTCTTATCATAATCTTCACAATCATCTGGCCTGTAGATTACTCCCCTCTCATTATACCTTTGCTTCCAACTAGCTTACACCATACAGTTTCTGTATTAGCATGTGAAACATCTGAATCTTGGAAGACTTTCGTCATGCTCTGGCTGCCTTTCATAAGAAGCGTAGAGATTCTATATTAGCATGTGAAACGTCTGAATCCTGGAAGGCTTTCGTCATGCTCTGGCTGCCTTTGATAAGAAGCGTGCCCCACCACCCCCTCTCTCTCTCTCTTCCCTATCCTTACTAAATACCGAAACTCCTTCTCCCCTATCTCCGGGTGGCACCCCATTTCTGTAAGCACTATTATGTCAGCATTACTTGTCCTAACGAGCAGTTCGAATTCACTCATTTTATTGATGACATTTCTGATATTACTGTACAAACAATTAAGAATTAGTGTTCTTGTATAGTTAACTACCCTGACACACCCCTTAAAGTTATTTAAGCTCGCTTCCCTGGTATTAGCTGCCCACTCATGTGAAACATTTCTTCTCTCAGAACATCTTGCTACTACATTTCTGTTGCGGTAAGAAACAAGAACTCTTGAGGTATGTGCAAGTGTATGTTTGACCAATATTATCAGATAAACATGTATCTATATTACCCTTTTCCTCCCAAACTAGCAGTTTTCCTGAACCTTTAAGGTATCCTCAATAATACTGCAAAAAAGCTTGCACCACCTTTGTTTAAATGTACCCCATCTCTACAAAACAGATTCCTTCTACTTGCAAGTGCAGGCCGAGCTGATAGAAATTTCCCCCCAAAAGCCTTGCAGAGTCCTTCAAGTCTTGAGTTAATCCACAAGGCATTCTGTGGCCATAATGCACCTCCCAAAGTTTTTGCACTACTCTGATCCAAGCCCGAGGCGGGATTCGAACCAGCGACCTTTGGGTTGCCAGGCATCGACATTAGGGGTGGTAATATCTCCTGCTGAGGACTACCTCTTCCCTTTGTTCCAACTTTGGCAGTGATGCATCTGTATCATGGCAGCCATTGCTATGTTGCCATTTTTGAGTAGAGTCCCTCTCTACCTTTTTGTTTCTGTTGTTGTGTCGGTGTTGTTTCCTTCATCATTTCTGTGCCTCATGGGGTTCCTTTGGTATACTTTTCCCTTGTCCGGGCCGCTCCTGTGGGGGCTGTGGGTGGAGGCCTGACCGGTCCTTAAGTTTTGCCCACCAGTGTGTCATTTCAGAATAACAGAAATCAGGCTCTAGAGTCTTCATTAGATTTTCAAATGGACTTCAATCCTCTTTAACACCATATATTACCCTGAAGTCATGGGCCATAGACTGGCATAGTTGCTAAAGAGCACAGAGGGCCTGTACATGAATCTTTCGGGGATCCCAGAATTTGTTGTCTCGCTTCTGTCTAGTGGCATTATAGTTCCGCGCAGATAGCAGTGTGATTATAATCAATCCTCCCCACACTGGGTGGAAATGACTCAAATTTGAATCCTCAACGCAAGAAACTTTTATGGGTTTTTTTTTTCACTCTGTGGCTGAAATAGTCTGTCTCTATCGTGGATAGGAAATTTTTCTTCAAGAAAAACAAAAAAATCGACCAAAGAGCACGTAATATGCATGGACATATAAGTTAGTTCTTAGGTGGCCCTGATACGATAACTTTTTTTGTAGGATGTTAGACATCAGTAACTTAGGCCATATTGCACCGTATATATTATATCTGTAAATCACTTGTGTTCTTTTTTTCTGGACTGTTTGCTGTTTTTTCTGGACGAAAACAATATGGTCGCAAGTGACGATTCGCCGCGCACTCACATGAATGAGGTTTCACAGCAAATGACCTCTGCTGATCGTTATCATCGTCGACGGCAAATGCTGTGATATCAATAATATGCTGGTTGGACATTGAAGGATTGGAAACGAGTGTGCTGGTCGGTTAAGTCCAAATGCCTGGTGAACCTGCCGACAGTGCGCGTGTAGCACAGTGGTATCGTCACCGTCCTCCCCACACCGGGTGGAAAAGGCCTGGGTTCGAATCCTGTCGATGATGCGAGGAACTTTAATGGGCTTTTTTTTACTCCGTGGCTGAGTTAGTAGGTCTCAGGTGTAGAAAGCAAGGTTTCCCCCCCAGAAACTGGGGGTTTTCGTCCAGCAGACAAATCGACCATAGAACACATGCAATTAACAGACACAAGACACAGCACAGCAGATGAATTTAATTATTCGGGTGGCCCAAATATAATAGTTTGGTTTTTGGTTTTTGAACCTGCCGACAGATGCCTTTGTGTGGCGCAAGTAAAACGAGTCAATGGGCCCATCATACAAAGTCCGCTATCCACAGCAAGTAGCGGTGGTTTCTTAATATGGGGCATATTTTGCTGCCAAGAACTAGGACTATTTGTAAGTATGGATCAACGTTTCACTGAAGAGGCCTACTGGCAACTCTTAGGTGACCATGTGCACCCTGCCATATTGGATTTTTTCCCGGACAGAACAGAAATGGGATCTTCCAAGACGATAATGAGCTGTATTATCGGGATTGCACTGTGCACACGAGTGGTTTTAAGAACACAATGAAGATATCGCCAATCTTGATTGGCTGTGGGATGTTTCCAAAGGGGAAATGAGGTGCATAGACACGCAACTGTTATCTGTTCCGATCCTGCGGAAAGCTTTGCAGTCAGCATGGTTGCAGATCCCTACAGCTACCTAGAGGAACTTCGGCTGTTATCTGTGCGAAAGGTGACCAGCTCACATCTGGTGAATATGGGCTTGGCACACCCAGGGTCCTGAGCTGGCTGGATGTCGTTATTCTTCTTTCTTGGCGATTCCCATCTACTTCTGATTCTTGTTCTCTCTCTCTCTCAGGGTAATTCAGAATTTTTTTTTGGCTAGTGCAGCATAAGCCTCAGGCTTCCTTGCACCATATGCTAATAATAATAATAATAATCTCTCCTATTGTGTTTTGGCAGACACATGGACATTGTGACCTAACTCGCAGCATTTCTTCAGCATGGTCCTATATTTGTCTAACAGATTGTCAAATCGTGTATGCTTAATGTCATTGGTCCCCACATGAATAATAATATTCTCTTTACTCCCCTTACAGGGCGCCTCCGTAGCCAGGTGGGAAGGAGCAGCAGTGCGTAGCACACGCTTCTTGATTAGACCGGGGTTCGAGCCCATCACCACCAAATACAGAGGATGTGGTAAGGTCATTTAGGGAATGACCACCGCATATCCCGGAGCAATATGGCCTTAGTTGCTAATGCTCCTAAAAACCACATAACAACATAACAACAACTCCCCTTACAATCTGACAGTCTGTTGGTGACATCATTAAATAGTTGCTCCTGGCAGACATACCCTGGTTCTAGTCCACCTATCCTTATTACAAAAAATATTTCCCGTTTCCTTGACAATGTAGTCCCCTAATAAAACTAAGTCCTTTCGAATCGGAGTAGTTTGCACCTGGTTATTCTGTTCTGGGGTCTGAATCAGGAATGCATCACTTGGTATGTTGCTAGCGTCTTGAGTTCCTGACGAGCTCCCAATTACATTATTCTCAAGGACAAGCACCCATTTTTTCAGTGACTCAAATTGTTCTAGCAATGCACCAAATTTTATCTTAAGATTGGTGCACTCCTTACAACAGTAATAAAGAAAAGAATCTCCAAGTGAGCTAGGATTATCCACTAACCACATTTTTATTATCCACATTTTTTAACCTTGGAATACATGCCTGTGGCATGTATTCCAAGGTTAAAAAATTCTGCAAAGGATAAAATCATGACTCACCTGGGAATTGTCGTTGGCTATTTCCATATGAGTCATGGTACCCTCTGACGGCGTGTTCAAGGCAGATCTTGTAATAACCATTATAAATTTTACTAATTATTAATAAAAGAAACTTTCAAAAAATTATATTTATAATATTAAAAAAATCAAACTATTACTGGAAAGAAGCTATGAAAATAAACTTTACAATATACTAAATAACCTCTGAGATCCTGCTGTAATCCTCTCGTATCTATACTTCTGTACTGTATCTATGAAGAGCTCTAATAGGCACGTCTGCTAGCCACAAATGCCAACAGTAGAATCAATTTAGTAGGTGTCATCAAAGATATTTGCACATAAAACATCTTTCATGTGTACAGGGTACATACAATTTTTTTTAACTTGGCCTCTTTCAGGAAACTCAGGCAACGCTGGCAAAGACTAACCAAAGAACTATGGACTGCCTGGCTTACCTCCTAGTGGGTGATGGGCAACATAGAGTCCCATAAGAGGCACTGTGGCCAAAAGCCAGAAGAACAACAGAACCCAACCTTGCTCTAATGCAAAACATCGCGCTACGGTCACTTCTGGAATTTATAGAGTTTTGTTTACTTCACATGAATAATGAAGGTGCCAATGGGAAACCACTGGTAGATCCCCAACCCAAAACACTATGCGTGCCAGATCCCAGGCAATTGTGCACACTGTGTCTAAAGGATATCCTCAATGGTAAGAGTTGGGTCCCTTTTTTTCTAACTCAGTCTTGAGGAATTCTTAAACATGTAATTTTACAGAGTAACTTTTTTCTTTATGTTCATTAAAGCTAATTCAGGAGTCTCAATCAAAGTGACAGTCTCAAAGTGAATAAGGGGGCAGTATGGAATGTGATTGAAAAGAAAGAGGTGTGCAGTTACAAAGAAAAAATACATTGGTGACTGACAGCCAGCAAATGATTGCGGACCATTTTTCTGTTATATGGGGTAAACCAATGGCACTGTGTTGGAGACATTCTCAGTGAACAAAAGAAGTGGCTGAGTCAAAAAAGTGAATCTGTGAAGGTTTAAGGACCAAAATATGAAAAGCTGGAGGGTGCATTAGTTATTTGGACTGGATAGGTTAATGTAATAAATGGAACAGTAACTGACAAAGTAATTAAGGAGCAGGTGAAATTAATGGGAGAACGGATGGGAATCAAAGATTTTGTGTACAAAAATGGTTTGTTGCATTGTTTTGAGTAGCACCATCAATTTATTCCATGAAACAGATATGGAGAAACAGCTGACTGGGTTTGACAAGAAATCAGTGGAATAATATTGTCGAAAAATTTTTGATATTTTTAGAAAATATGATTAATGAGACATTTATAGGCTTCCATCTGTCGTGGAAGTGGATGGTTTGAATAGTTCAAGGAAGAATTGGACAAATTCTTGGAAGGTAAGGATGGGTGAAGTCTGTGTGTGTGTTTTTGCTCATTCTATATAAGCTTTCTTTCTTGCATTATTTTCTGCTACTACTACTACCATTATAACATCAGTGAAACAGCTCTCTTTTGTAGAATGTAACCAGACAAAACAGTATAAAGTAGTAGTCTGAAAGGGTGTAAAAAAAATAAAAGCAAGGGCCAACCTTGCATTCTGTACAGCTGCTGATGGGAGCAACAAAAGGATCGTTGCTGTAATTGGAAGGGCAGCTTTAAGAAGTTCAACCCATCAGTTTTCATGAATTATAGACATAACGGTAAAGAATAGATGACTGCAGTAGAAATTTGTGAATGGCTGCAAAATTTTAACAAGGAGATGAGAATTGAAAACCCACAATGTGCTTTTTCCTTTGGATAATGTTCCTTACCATAAAGCAGCGGATCTTAGTAATGAGCCGATTGAGTTCCTACCTCTTATTTGCCCAGGTTTCTTACAGCCTCTTGATGTTGGAATTATTAAGAGTTTTGCATTAAAACTCTTAATAATGCTTACTAACTCTTAATGCACATTATAGGTGACATCAGGTGAAAAAGATAGTAGAAAGAATCAATAATAATTGTTAACCTGAATTGTCCTTGAAAGATGCATTGTATGTGATCAAATTTTCATGGGATGAAATTTCACCACGAACAAAAAAGTAGCTGTTAGACTCACACTAGGCTTATTGAAAAAGATCATTTAGATGAAACAGAAGATAATCCTATTCAGGAGTTGTGGATAGCCATGGATGACTTTCCAGTTGTGAGTGCATTAAATCTCCTGAAAAATTTCTTACAGTCGACCAAGAAGAATCTGCTTTTAGAGATATGACGCCCAAGGAAATTGCAGAATTAATACAAAGAAATGAGTTTTCGTTTCACAGTGTTAGGGAAGATAAAATGGAAGTTTTTTAAAAAGTGACAGCTAAGGAGGCCAAGATATGTCTTCAAAAAATTCGTCCATTCTTTGAAGATAACTGGAGTAGTAGTAGTAATGGCATGTGATGCAAGAAAGCAAGTGTATGAGCTTATGCAGCATCAGCCAAAAAAAATCACACCATTCCCTCCAAATGCCTGTCCAGTTCCTCCTTAAATTTATTTAACCTGTCAACTTCCACAACAATAGATGGAAGTTTGTTCCGGCAATTAACCACCCGCTGGCTAAAGGCAAATTTCCGCACATCTATTCTACATCTGTCTTTTCTTAATTTGAATTTATGCCCCCTTAGGTTCGTAACCTGAACAAGTGGAGTGACAAAGACCTAATGAAACATGTAGCACTGGACATTTCTATAAGTAAAACTAATGACAAAAAAAAAAAATTCAGCCAAAACCGGACAAAGACTTGTCAAAAAGTGGGTTTACTATATTTTTATTTACATTGTAAAATACTGTAATGCCTAACTCACTTTCAATATACTAGATAATTATTATAAATGAAGCAAATTTTATTTCTCGTAATTATTATTAACCTTTACTTTGTGTAACCGGGTTATCCCTAAATATTTTTATATCTGCATTATATTTCTTTATATAATTCTTATGCACAAATATATTTTGGCATTCCATTTTCCCTCTATAGAAAATAATGTCATAATTTTTCAATTTCTCAATTCCAGAATAATTACTATATGTAGTTCTTATTGTTTAAAATACCTTGATTTAGTGTCACTTCAAATGGTGGCACTAAATCGAGTCTGTATCTGCATTCCTGTTAAGAAGATTCTGCAATATTTCTTTAACTGACTGAATTATTTTTCCTGGAACAGGACAGAGTCAAGAACAGAGGTCTGTAATTATTCACTTCATTCTTTGATATTGTGGTGACATTCAAACCTCTCCAATCCATTGGATCATCCCTTACAGAGGTCTGTAATTATTCACTTCATTCTTTGATTCCCCTTTCTGAATTGTGGTGACATTAAAACCTCTCCAATCCATTGGATCATCCCTTAATCTAAAGATGCTTTCATAATTATTGCTAAAAGTTTTCTTATCTCTTTTGCTACCTCTCCTAATATAATTGAATAGATCTCATCCACCCTAGATGCTTTATTCACTTTTAGCATCTATTCCACTTTCTTATACACAAATTCATTTTGAACCCATTTAGAATTTGATATACTTCTGTATCTCCTTCTGGAAACAATTCTTCATGTGTGAATGTAGCTTAAAAATATATGCAGTCTGTAATTATTTCACCCTTTCATCCCCTGCCTTTGTGATATTGGAAGAAATTTGCACAATTCAAATCTGTAGAAACCTCCCCGAGCCCAGGGGTTCTGTCATAATTATGGCCAAAGATTTGCTTACTGCTTTTGCTACTTCTTTTAATATAATTGGATAGATTCCATGAGCTGTTAATGGCTTATTTACTTTCAACTCCAATTACTCTTTCACTTTCATCTTAGTTATCACAAATCATTTATTTCCCAATATAACTTTATATACTTCTGGTATTCCCATCAGTAAATACTTCTCCATGTGTGAATGTAGATTCAAAATATTTATTCAGTTTGTCAGCAGTTTGAACAAGATCATCAGTGGTTGCCATTTATCTAGTGACCAACATAGTTCATCGCTTTTCCTCTTGATTAGACCGGGGTTCGAGCCCATCACCACCAAATACAGAGGATGCGGAAAGGTCAGGGAATGACCACCGCATATTCCCGGAGCAATATGGCCTTAGTTGCTAATGCTCCTAAAAACCAAATAACAAACAAATAACAAACTTTTCCTCTAGTGATAACATAAGCAAAATATTATTTTCTATCTTTCTTTGCATTCTTAGTCAAAGACTTCTCATAATCTGCTTTAGCTTGCCTTAGTGACATTCTGATATCCATTCTGATTTACTAGCCCATTTCATCAGTCTGAATATTTTTTCATTATAATCATCACAGTCATTTGGCTGATAACATACTCTTATTCATATTTTTGTTAACCCAGTCATATGTCACATCAAAGTGACAGAACATTGCACTGATCACCCACTTGAACTAGTTGCACTACCTTAGTTAGACTTTGTGTGCTTTATAATCAAGAGAATAACTGTTCCACACTCCCTTCCATCCTTTCTGTATACATTGTAATCACCACTTTCAAATTCTGCATCTTTGTCCTAATGGCAACATTTTTCAATATCCATACAATGTCCACATTGGATGACTTAACTGATACTTTAAATTGTCAACTTTTACACTGAGCATTAGTGTACAAGAATATATATGTGTATGCTGTTAATAACCATAAAAGAATACACAGTTCTCATGGGCCTGTGTTTGCTTTTATATTGGGACAGGCTGCTGCATGTCCCAATAGAAGTGTAAGAATCAGTTTCTCATCTCTGTTTGTGGCTGCTGTTAAACTATTTGTCTGTGTATTCTAACCCCCCACCCTTGAAACTAAGAGTTTTCATTTTTTTATCCACTTACTGCTAGGGGCATTAGAGAATATTCTTGCACTCCCATTTAATTATATCTCATCCCTGTAAAAATAGTCTTTACTGTTAAGATATTGTTATTTTTGGTTTTTAAGAGCATTAGCAACTGAGGCCATATTGCTCCGAGGATATGCCGTGGTCATTCCCTGATCTTTCCGCATCCTCCGTATTTGGTGGTCACGGGCTCAAACCCCGTTCTAATCAAGAAGCGTGTGCTACACACTGCTGATCCTGCCCACCTGGCTACAGAGGTGCCCTTCCTGTTAAGAAGCATAGAAAGTGCTGAGAAAAATTCTCAGTGCTTTCTGTGCTCCCAGCTGAACTAGTGAGACTAGTGGCAAAGAACAAAAATGCATGGGATATATATATAAATTATCAGGTGACAGAAGCCTATAATAGATATAAACTAGTCTGTAATCAAGTTACAAAGGAGGTTAGGCAAGTGAAGGCAGATTACAAGAAATCTTTGGCAAAGAATGCAAAGAAAAACAGCAAAGACATCTTTATTTATGAAACACTAGAAGGAAGGAGATAAATCAAATTGGTCCATTTGATATCTATGGTTCGAAACATCTACATTTGCACATGAGGAATTCTTTAGGGAATTGCAGGCCAGAGGTTTATCAAACTCTAACAGGGAACTAAATGATTTTGTAATAAGTGAGAGGAAAATAGAAGAGAAATTTTTGAAGTTAGTGTTAGCATTAGCATTAGTAGAGGCATACGATGCAAGAAAGCAAACTTATGCAGCATCAGCCAAAAAAAAAAAAATGCACCCATTTCACCCCTCCGTTCGTTCCAAATATCTGTCCAGCTCAGCCTTAAATTTATTTAAGCTATCAACTTCCACAACAAAAGATGGAAGTCTGTTCCACCAATCAACCACCCACTGGCTAAAGGCAAACTTCCGCACATCTATCCTAACTGTCTTTCCTCAATTCGAATTTATGCCCTCTCAGGTGATTATTCTGAGCAAGAGGAAGAATCCTATCAGCATTGAGCATGCTCAAACCATTCAAGGTTTTATACACCTCAATCAGATCACCTTGCAGGTGCCTAGTCTTCAGACGCTATAATCTGCAAAACTTAAGCCTTTCTTCGTAAGAGCAACCCTTTGTTCCATTCACTAATCTCATTGCTCTTCTCTGTACTTGTTCCAGCAGCTCTACATCATTCTTAAAATGAGGCCTCCAGACCTGTATACACCATGAGCTACTCTTGCAGACCATCGGCACTGCTCAGAAAACTTCATATCTGCCTGCACAATTACCCCCAGGCCCTTTTCATTCTGTACCACTGTCAGTGTAGTACCACAGAGTTGATACGTTACTCTGGGGTTACTGCTTCCCATATGTAGTACTTTACATTTTTCAATGTTAAACTTCATTTGTCACCTCTCAGCCCATCTCAACTTTTCTAGATCCTGTTGCTGCAGTGTACTGTCGTTAGTGTCCTTAACAACCATGCCAACCTTCGTATCTTCTGCAAACTTGGACATTAAGCCTGATATACCATCATCAGTATCATTTATAAATACAGAAAACAATAATGGACCCAACCTTGAACCCCAAGGGACTTCACTAATAACATTAGTCCACGAAGAGCAGTGTCCATCGATTACCACTCTCTGTCTTCTCCAACTCAACCATCCCTTTATCCATAGCAGTAATTTGCTTCCAATGCCACATTGCTCCAATTTGTGCTGTAGACTTCCATGTGCAACAGTATCAAAAGCATTTCTAAGATCCAAATATATGATATCAAAGTTATTCTCTGCATCCAGTTCCTTTGTGACCACATCATAGTATCCAATCAAATTGGTCAGACAAGACTTCCCCTTAACAAAACTATGCTATGTCTGAGCTATAACTGAAGTCTTGTCTAGATGATCCTGCAGTGCTTCTTTAGCCAGTGCCCCCATTAATTTTCCTGGAACAAAGTTAAACTCACAGGTCTATAATTATTTGTGTCACCCTTTGATCCTCCTTTGTGAATTGGGGTCATATTTGCACATCTCCATGGGTACCTCCTCTGAGTCCAAGGAAGCTCTCATAATTATGGCTAAGGGTTTGCTTACTTCGTTTGCTGCCTCCTTTAATATAACTGGATAGATCCCATCCACACCAGGTGCCGTTTTTATGTTTATCTTCAACAATTTCTCCTCCACTTTCCTCTCAGTTATTACAAAATCATCTAGCTCACTGCCACACTTTACTTCACCTCTGGCATTCCCCTCCCTGAATAACTCCTGATTTGTCAAGGTAGAGCAAAATACTCATTTAGTTTGTTAGCCACCTGAGCAGGATCATCAATATCCAGTGGACCAATCTGATTCATCCCTTTCCTTCTACAGTTTACTCTTTGCTGTTTTTCTTTGCATCCTTTGCCAAAGATTTCTCATAATCTGCCTTTGCCTGCCTAATCTCCTTTGTGACTTGGTTACAGACCAGCTTATATCTATCATAGGCTTCCATGTCACCCATTAATTAAACAAAGTTAACATAAGAAAGGCACCTGCTGGGATGAATGTAACTATCCATTTATATTAAGGGAGGCAATGAAGGAAATAAGCAAACCCCTAGCCATAAAGGAGCATTATGAGAACATCCTTGGATTCAGGGAGGTCCTTGTAGACTGGAGACATGTGATTGTATCCCCAATTAACAAGTTAATTTCTGTTCCAGGGAAAATAATGGAGCCACTGGTTAAAGAAGTAATACAGGATCATCTAGACAAGGCTGCAATTATATTCAGACAGAGCACGGGTTTGCTAATGGGAAATCTTGTCCGACCTGATTGGATAGTACAATGTGGTCACAAAAGAGCTGGATGCAAAAAATAATTTTGATAACATCTACTTGAATTTCAGGAAAGCTTTTGATACAATTGCACATAAAAGACTGCTGTAAAAATTGGAGAAGTGTGGCATTTAGGGCAAGTTGCATTTAGGGGTTGTAAGTGTGGCATTTAGGTCAAATGGACAGAGGGATGGTTTTGTGGAAGAAGATAGAGTTGGTCACTGCTCTTCATGGACTAATGTTTGGCGTTGTGCACAGAATTGTTGTTTTCTATTTTAATCAGTTATATTGATGAAGGCATATCAGACTTAATGTTCAATTTTTCAGATGATACAAAGGTTAGCAAGGTGGTTAATGGCAGTAATGATGTTATGCTACTGCAACAGGATCTGGAAAAGTTAGGCAGATGGGCTGAGAAATGGTAATTGAAGTTTAACATTGACAAATGTGAAGTATTGCTTATGGATTGCAGTAACATAGTAACATACCAACTGTGTGGTACTACCATTAGGGCAGTGGAAAATAAAAAAAGACCTGGGGTAATTGTGCAGTCGTCAAATATGAAGTTTTCTGAGCAGTGCAGACAGGCTGTGAGGACAGCTCGTGGTTTTGTTAATAATATAGAGAAATTTTGTTAGCAGGGATAAGGAGGTGATTATTTCATTGTATAAGGCAATGGTCAGGCCACATTTTTAGTACTGTATACAGGTGCAAATACCTCTTTTTTAGGAAGGATGTAGAGCTGCTGGAACGAGTACCAAGAAAGGTAATGAGATTGGTGAGTGGAACAAAGGGGTGCTCCTACCAAGAAAGGCTTCAGTTCTGCAAATTGCAGCTTCTGGAGACTAGGCAGCCTGTGAGGAGATGTGATGTGATATGATTGAGGTATTTAAGGCTTTGAACAGATTGAGCAAGCTCAGCGGTGATGGGATTCTTTTTCTTGCTCATATTACACACGTGAGGGGGCACAAATTCACATTGAGCAAGGACAGTTACAGAAGTTTGCTGTTAGCCAGCAGGTCATTAATTGTTGGAACAAATTTCCGTCTGTTATTGTGGAAGTTGATAGCCTAAAAAAATTCAGGAAGAGTTAGACAAACTATTGGAGGAAATGGGAAGATTTTTTTTTTTCTTTGTTGATGCTGTGTATAAGTTCTTGCATCATTTGCCACTACTAATGCTAATGTTAATAGTTAGGCTACAACTTTATCAAGTCAACTTTATTATCATTAACATTAGTAGAGGCATATGATGCATGAAAGCAACTTTATATAGCATCAACAAAAAAAAAAAAAAAAAAAACTCCAAAAGTTATTATTAATTATTATTAGCCATATGGTGCAAGGAAACCTGAGGCTTCTGCTGCACCAGCCAAAATAAAATTCCTGAGTTACCCAGAGAGAGAGAGAGAGAGAGAGAGAGAGAGAGAGAGAGAGAGAGAGAGAGAGAGAGAGAGGAATCACCAAGAAAAAGAAGAATGATGATATCCAGCTCAGGACCCTGGCTGTGCCAAGCCCATACTTACCAGATGTGAGCCACTGGGGATCTTGTTCACCCTTGAATTTATTTGGATTGTCTGTTAGACCTCAAGAGATTATATCTATTTCAAGAAATACCATAGCAGGCTATACACATCTTCAGAGATGCTGAGTCAGTTTTGTTAATAACAATGGCACAGCTATTCAGCTTTGGCTATGAAAGGCATTTCTAAACCACACCAGAATGAGATCTGAATTCCATTTTTCTTAACCTGGCCTAACCAAGCACCACTGTAGACCAATTCTTTTTTCATTCATAATTGCATCTGGTAGATTCTCACATTAAAACTGAATAACTGATCTCAAAAATATCATTTCGTTAACATCAATACATTTTAATTTGCTTAAAAAAAAAAAAAAAAAAACTTGTCCTATGAATAGCATTAGTAGAGGCATATGATGCAAGAAAGCAAGCTTATATAGCAAAAAAAAAAAAAAAAACCCGTTTCACCCATACATCCACTCCAAACATTTGTCTAGTTCACCCTTGAATAGTAGCTCAACATCTTTCCTAAAATGAGGCCTCCAGACCTGTACAATATTCAAGGTGTGGACTGACCACTGCCTTATAGAAGGAGATAATCAACTCCTTATCCCTGCTAGTAAAATTCCTGTATGTCATTGACAAGACCCCATGACCCCATCTTTCAGCCTGTCTGCACTGCTCAGAAAACTTCATATCTGACTGTAAAATTACCCCCAGGTCTTTTTCATTCTCCACTACACTGAATGTAGTACTACACAGTTGGTATGTTTCTCTGGGGTTACTGATACCCATATACAGTACTTTGCATTTGTGAATGTTGAACTTCAGTTACCACCTCTCAGCCCATCTGCTCAACTTTTCTAGATCTTGTTGCAGCAGCATGGACTAATGTTATTAGTAAAGTTCCCCAGGGTTCGGTGTTGGGCCCATTGTTGTTTTGTGTATTCATCAATGATATTGATGAAGGTATATCAGGCTTAATGTACAAGTTTTCAGATGAAACAAAGGTTGGCAGGGTTGATCACGACAGTAAAGACAGTATGCTACTGCAACTTGATCTAGATAAGTTGAGCAAATGGGCTGAGAAGTGGCAACTGAAGTTTAACATTGATAAATGCAAAGTACTGCGGTATGGGTAGCATAACCCAAGACAAACATTCCAACTGTGTGGTACTATGGATAAAGGGGTGGTTGAGTGGGAGAAGACAGAGAGTGGTAATCAATGGACACTGCTCATCGTGGACTAATGTTATTCGTGGAGTCCCTCAGGGCTCAGTGTTGGGTCCATTATTGTTTTCTGTATTTATAAATGATATTGATGATGGTATATCAAGCTTAATGTCCAAGTTTGCAGATGATACAAAGGTTGGCAGGGTTGTCAAGGACACTACTGACACTATGCTGCTGCAACAGGATCTGGAAAGGTTGAGCAGATGGGCTGAGAGGTGGCAAATGAAGTTTAACATTGACAAATGTAAAGTACTACACATGGGAAACAGCAACCCCAGAGCAACGTATCAACTCTGTGGTACTACACTGACAGTGGTAGAGAATGAAAGGGACTTGGGGGTGATTGTGCAGGCAGATATGAAGTTCTCTGAGCAGTGCAGACGGGCTGCAAGAGTAGCTCATGGAGTATTGTCAATGATATACAGGAATTTTTCCAGCAGGGATAAGGAGGTGATTATTCCATTGTATAAGGCAATGGTCAGGCCACACCTAGAGTACTGTATACAGGTCTGGAGGCCTCATTTCAAGAAGGATGTAGAGCTCCTGGAACGAGTACAGAGAAGGGCAACAAGATTAGTGAATGGAACAAAGGGGTGCTCTTATGAAGAAAGGCTTAAGTTTTGCAAATTACAGTGTCTGGAGACTAGGCACCAGCGAGGTGATCTGATAGAGGTGTATAAAGCCTTGAATGGTTTAAGCATGCTCATTGCTGATGGGATTCTTCCTCTAGCTCAGAAAAATCACCTGAGAGGGCATAAATTCAAATTGAGGAAAGACAGATGTAGGATAGCCTTGAGGAAATTTGCCTTTAGCCAGCGGTTGGTTGGTTGGTGGAACAGACTGCCATCCCTTGTGGTGGAGGTTGATAGCCTAAATAAGTTTAAGGCTCAGCTGGACAGGTATTTTGAACGAACAGAGGGGTGAAGTGGAAGTGGGTTTTTTTTTTTTTTTTTTGGCTGATGCTGCATAAGCTTGCTTTCTTGCATCAAATGCCTCTACTAATGCTAATGCTAATACTACACTCAGGGAAGTGGAGAGTGAAAAAGACCTGGAAGTAATTGTGCAGTCAGATATGAACAGTCAGATTTGCTATATAATGGATGGGTTGCTCAGCAGTGCAGACGGGCTGCCAGAGCAGCTCATAGAGTCTTGTCATGATATATAGGAATTTTGCTAGCAGGGTCATGGAGGTGATTATCCTGTTGTACAAGGCAATGGTCAGGTCACAACTTAAATATTGTGTATAGGTCTGGAGGCCTAATTTTTGGAAGGATGTAGAGTAGCTAGAACGAGTGCAAAGAAGGGCAACAAGGTTGGTGAGTGGAACAATAGGGTGCTCTTACCAAGATAGGCTTATGTTCTGCAAAGTGCACCACCTGGAGACCAGGCACATGCATGGTGATCTGATTGATGTGTATAAGGCCTTGAACAGGCTGAGCAAGCTTAATGCTGATGGGAGTGTTCCTCTTGTTCAGATTAAGAACCTAAGGGAGCATAGATTCAAATTGAGGAAAGACAGTTGTAGATTAGATGTGCAGAAATTTGCCTTTAGCCAGTGGGTAGTTGATTGCTGGAAAAGACTTCCATCTCTAGTTGTGCAAGTTGATAGCTTAAATAAATTTAAGGCTGAGCTGGACAAGCATTTGTAGTGAATAGATGGGTGAAAGGGAGAGTCATTTTTTTTGGCTGATGCTGCATAAGCATGCTTTCTTGCATTGCATGCTTCAACTAATGCTAATGCTCAACTAAACCCATGCTGTGTCTGAACTATAACTGCTGTCTTGTCTAGATGATCCTGCAGTGCTTTTTTAATCAGTGACTCCATTATATTTCCGGAACAGAAGTGAAACTAATAGGTCTGTAATTATTCTTGTCTCATTTCGATTCCTCTCTGTGAATTGGGGATACTTTTGCACATTTCCAATCTGTGGGACCTCCCCTGAGTCTAAGGATGTCCTCATAATCATGGCTAAGGGCCTGCTTACTTCCTTTGCTGCCTCTTTTAATATAACTGTGTGGATCGCATCCACCCCAGGTGCCTTCCTCATGTTTAACTTCAGCAGTTTCTCCTCCACTTTGCTCTCAGTTATTGAAATCATTTAACTCCTTGTTAAAGTTTGATAAACTTCTGGCCTCTGCTTCCCTGAAGAATTCCTTATGTGTGAATGTAGATGAAAAATACTCATCCAGTTTGTCAGCTACATGAGCAGAATCCTCAACAATCAAACCATCAATATCAAGTGGTCCAATCTGATCCATCCCCATCTATCTAGAGCTTACATAAATAAAGAAGACTTTACTGTTTTTCTTTGCATTCTTTGCCAAAGATTTCTTGTAATCTGCCTTTGCTTGCCTAATGTCCTTTGTCACTTGATTACAGATTATCTTATCTTTACCATAGGCATCTGTGTCTTCTAATAATTTATATGCATCCCATGGATTTTACTTCTCTGCCGAGTCTCATTAGTTCTTCTGACGTCCTAAACCCTAAACAGTATTTCTTAGTTGTCATGAAAAACCTAGTAGCTTCCAAGATTAATTCCTTGAATGCTTCCCATTTAGAATTTGGCTGTTGGTAACGTCATCAGTTGGTTCCACTGTATAGAATTTAAAAAATCACTGAGGCCACCGTAATCACTTTTACAAAAGCAAAAACCCTTCCCTTTACCCCTGATGGTAGTTACATCTTTGAATAAATCCTACATCAAGTTTGTTTGTTATGTGCATTTTTAAGGCATTAATACAATTTTGTGTGTTCACTTCACCCAACAAAATGAAATGTGTGTCCTTTGTTTACAGGATATGTTGTTGAGCCACTCCTTATCCTCTTCCAACTTTGAAAAAATTGCAGTGCAAACTTAAGATACGCTGTGTTATCTGCTTGAAGGCCTCGAATGTGGAATATTTTATTATTATTATTATTATTATAATAAAATATTCCACTTAAGGCTGAAACATTTATACAAGCAGTTTCTCCTCCACTTTTCTTGTAAATAATGAAAATTTATACATTTTAATTTATAAATTTTTCTTTATAAATTATAAACATACATTTAAACAGAATCAAAGGCCATTTACAAAGAGCCCTCCATTCTGTTGATACTGTTCCCTCTACCTGATGAGAAATGACATGTGCACTAGCAGTACCCTTTTCAATTTCTGAATCTCTCGTGCAACAAAGGCATCAACAACATTTTCCATACTGGTACGAAGTGTTTATCCTTTATATAGTCTGCACACGTGCAATCTGTTACCTCAGATTACTTTATTGCTTTAGTCCTTTACTGGAACATGGTTCACAAAAGATTATTCACAGGTTATTGATATTTCTGTAGTACAGCCTCTGAATTGCATCTGCTGCATGTATCAATGTTTCATTAATGCATCTTATGTACCCTTGTCTTTTTTTGTCGTGTAAAATGATTGCTTTGTTTTTTTTTTTATGAGATTAATCAAGTCATCCTATTCTTCAGACACAAAACCAACTATGCAGTTATGTAACAAGTACATCGTGATATGTGGCCTCAAAACTCAGATGTTATATTATAATCACTGTATTTTGTCTTCCTGTTTCATATATTTAATAATATTCTTTGACATATCTGCATATTTACAATAAATGTTATATACTAGTGATTAATAGTTTTCTGTAATTTTCATATTTTTACATATTGAATTTATGTTGGAAATAAAGAAAAAAAGATGGTTTTGATCACACAAATGGTTTTGATGACTGCTACCTAGTGGTTCTGTAATGAAATGTGATTTGCATTATTTTAATTTTATGAATAATTTCAGATATATGAATTAAAGAATATTAATTACATTTAATCTTTTTATTCAGTTACTTATCTGCATTGTATAATTAATTTATATGTATGTATAAATATTTAACTGTTTTACTCTTTTGTAGGACAACTAGGCATTCACGGTAAGAAATTTTTAAAATGATTTTTTAAAATTAATTTAAATTAGAATACTTAAATAACAAATATGTTAAAACAATTTTAAATAGTTTTAAACTACGTTATTGAATTAGAGCATTCATGCATTTTTCCCCCTCTCCTCTTTATAGTACAATATATTGATCTAGTAAAGGATAGCGAATGCTTAGATCAAAATATATTGATCACAAAGTTTCTTTTGGAATTTTGACTTATTATAGCTTCAGTAGCTCATGTACCATAAAAACTCAAAATAGACAAACAAACTTTCTAGGAATTATAGTTATCTCTGTCGATACTTAGTATTAATGGTGGCAATAATGCAAGAAAGCAAGCTTATACATCATCAGCCAAAAAAAAAAAAAAAAGACATTTCACTTATCTATCCCCTCCAATAGTTTGTGTATATATGTATATGTATACCTGTCTCACAGTGGCACCAGGACTATTCGTCCATCTCCACCAATTGTCATGTAGAGGGGAAAAAAAAAAACAACTCTTAATCACATCGGCCTGAAATGTAAATGTGTATTTACCAGGTCTCTCTGCCATCAGGTGGCAGTGGTATTTGCCCAACATGGGCAAATACCACTCGATGCTCGCCCTAGCATAAGGAGCTCTAATTTGTGCAGCAGTCTTCCATGTGCAACAGTATCAAATGCCTTTCTAAGATCCAAGTATATAATATCAAAGTTATTCCCTGCATCCAGTTCTTTTGTGACTGCATCATAGTATCCAGTCAAATTGGTCAGACAAGACTTCCCCTTAACAAAACCATGCTGTGTCCAAGCTATAACTGAAGTCTTGTCTAGATGATCCTGCAGTGCTTCTTTAATCAGTGCCTCCATTAATTTTCCTGGAACAGAAGTTAAACTCACAGGTCTATAATTACTTGTGTCAGCCTTTGATCCTCCTTTGTGATTTGGGGTCACACTTGTACATCTCCAGTCTATGGGTACCTCCCCTGAGTCCAAGGAAGCTCTCATAATTATGGCTAAGAGTTTGCTTATTTCCTTTGCTGCCTCCTTTAATATAACTGGATAGATCCCATCCACCCCAGGTGCCTTTCTTGTGTTTATCTTCAACAATCTCTCCTCCACTTTACTCTCAGTTATTACAAGATTATCTAGCTTTCTGCTAGAGTTGAATGCACCTCTGGCATTCCACTCACTGAATAACTCCTCATGTGTGAATGTTGATGCAAAATATTCATTTAGTTTGTTAGCTATCTGAGCAGGATCATCAACAGTTGATCCATCGATATCCAGTGAACCAATCTGATTCATTCCTTCCTTCTAGAGTTTACATAAGTAAAGAACTCTTTGCTATTTTTCTTTGCATCTCTTGCCGAAGATTTCTCATAATCTGCCTTCACCTGCCTAACCTCCTTTGTAACTCGGTTAGAGATCAACCTATATGATCTAGATGATCATATTGTCTAGATGATCCTGCATTGCAGCATCATCTAGACAAGACTGCAGCAATAATTCGGACACAGCATGGGTTTGTTAAGGGAAAGTCTTGTCTAACAAATTTGATAGGATATTATGATGTGGTGGTTACAAAGGAACTGGATGCAAAAAATAATTTTGATATCATATATTTGGATTTCAGGAAAGCTTTTGACACTGTTGCGCATGGAAGACTATTGTACAAATTGGAGCAGAATGGTATTAAGGGTAAGTTGCTACAATGGATAAAAGGATGGTTAAGTGCGAGAAGAGAGAGGGTGGTAATCAATGGGTGCTGCTCTTCTTGGACTAATGTTATTAGTGGAGTCCCACAGGGTTCGGTGTTAGGTCCACTGTTGTTTTGTATATTTATCAATGATATTGATGAAGGTATATCAGGCTTAGTGTCGAAGTTTGCAGATGATACAAAGGTTGGCAGGGTTGTTAATGACATTAATGGCAGTGTGCTACTGCAACAGGATCTAGATAATTTGGACAGATGATCTAAGAAGTGGCAACTGAAGTTTAACCTTAACAAATGCAAAGTACTGCATATGGGTAGAAGTAACCCCAGAGAAACGTACCAAATGTGTGGTACTACACTTAAGGTGGTAGAAAATGAAAAAGACCTGGGAGTAATTGTGCAGGCAGATATGAAGTTTTCTGAGCAATGCAGACAGGCTGCCAGGGCAGGTCATGGGGTTTTGTCAATGATATATAGGAATTTTGCTAGCAGGGAAAAGGAGGTGATTATCCCTCTGTATAAGGCAATGGTCAGGCCATGCCTTGAGTACTGCATACAGGTCTGGAGGCCTCATTTTAGGAAGGATGTAGATTTACTTGAGCGTGTACAGAGAAGGGCAACAAGATTGGTGAGGGGAATGAAGGGATCCTCTTACCAAGAGAGGCTTAAGTTCTGCAAATTGCAGTGGCTGGAGACTAGGCACCTGCGCGGCAATCTGATTGAGGTATATAAGGCCTTGAATGGGTTGAGCAGATTCTGATGGGATCCTTCCACTTGTTCAGATTACGAACCTAAGGGGGCATAAATTCAAATTAAGAAAAGACAGATGTAGAATAGATGTGTGGAAATTTGCCTTTAGCCAGCGGGTCGTTAATTGCTGGAACAAACTTCTATCTGTCGTTGTGGAAGTTGATAGGTTGAATAAATTTAAGGAGGAACTGGACAGGCATTTGGAGGGAATGGTGTGATTTTTTTGGCTGGTGCTGCATAAGCTCATACACTTGCTTTCTTGCATCACATGCCACTACTACTACTACTCACTATAGAATGAAATGACTGCCTCTGACTGACTGACTCTTTCTAGATTAGTCGGTGCTTAAATAATGTTTTCTTCTTCGAGAATTTTCTATGGAAAGAAATTTTTTTTTGCATCAACTAAAGAAGGTTCCAGAAAATACAAGTATCTTCTAACTGCGAATTTCTGGACTTTTCTATGACATTAGTTTATTTTATTATTATTATTTTTATTTAACAAATTATTTTATTTATAATATTTTATCATGAACCCCTTAGCTCATATTATGGACCCCCTCAAAGCTTCTATGGACCCCTGGGGGGCCATGTGGACCCCGGTTGGGAAACGCTAGTTTAGAGGCAAAAATGACTCCCAGATATTTTAACTCTGTTGTCAAAGCTATTGTTTTGTCTGCAATAGTTATCTGAGGCGGTCTTCTTATATCTAACTTTCCTTTTAAGAGTCTGGATTTGGTTTTTATGCTTGAAATAATCAGCTTGTGGGTTTTTGCCCACTCCTGTAGAAGGTTCAGGACATGGTTTGTATTGGCTTCTAGGGCTGTTCTGATGTTACCCTTCACAAGGAGAACAAGGTCATCTGCCAAGGTAAACCTTGTCCACCTGGCCTGTGCCTGCTTCCAAAAACTCTGAAATCTGAGTTCTTGGAAGCAGGCACAATTTCAGAAAAGGAAATTTCGATGCCTTAAGGTGCTATATGGCCTCTTTTAACTGGGTAAATATTGCACAGAGAGCAAATACAATTGAATTATGGTATACTTTTAAAACATTAATCACAGAAGTCTTGAATGCCTATATACCATTATAAAATACTCCACAAGGAAGATTCCAAATTGGATGAACAAGGAAGTCGCCAGATTACTAGAGCAGAAAAAGACAGCATGGAAAAGTTACAGAGCAATAAAAAATACTGAATAATAGCTACAAATTGATCAGAAATAGTGCCACAGAAAAGGTTAGGCTGGCAAAGGCAGATTATGAGAAATCAGTGGCAAAGAGAGCAAAGAGTGGGGATAAGGAATTCTTCTCATATATAAATACAAAAAAGAGAAGGACAAACCAGATTGGACCCTTATGTAATGGACGTGGGATAGTATTAGATACCCCAGCTGAAGTTGCAGATGAACTCAACAGTTACTTTGCATTGACATTTACAGAAGAAATGAGAAATTATGGGAGTGAAATTGAAAAAAATGTAATTAATTATGTTGAAATTTCACATGTTTATTTAATGAAAAAACTTTTGAGCCTATAGACCAGTAAGGCTCCTGGGGTTGATGGCATATGCCCTATAATCTTGAAGGGAGGTGGCAGGTGAGTGCATTGAAAGAGTGAGTGAGTGAGTGAATGAATTGTCTGCTTATCACCCCATTGAGGCTAATTATGAGAGAATCACTGTTTTCGGGAGTGATTCCGTTCGATTGGAAAAGTGCCACCATATCTCCACTACATAAGGGCGGTTCTAAGAGTGAAGTGGGAAATTACTGGCCGGTTATTCTAACTTCAGTAGTAGGGAAAATCATAGCGACAATGATTAAGGGTGGAATTTAGGATCATTTAGATAGAAATGGAATTCTGAAGGATACTCAGCATGGCTTTGTAAAGGGAAAATCATGTTTCACTAATGTGGTTAGCTATTTTGACAGGGTCTCTCAAGAGCTGGATTTGTGGAATAATTTTGACATCATTTATTTGTATTTCAGCAAAGTATTTGACTCAGTCCTACATGAGTGGTTACTTTATAAGCTGGAATAGATTGGAATCACAGGGAAAATCCTTAGATGGATAGCTGGATGGCTTCAGGGCAGGAGGCAGAGGGTTGCGATAAATGGTTATTCCTCAGATTGGATTGATGTAAGAAGTGGGGATTCCCCAAGGATCAGTATTAGGACCATTGTTGTTTTTGACTTTCATAAATGACATTGATGATGGGATAAAGGGTATGATGTCTAAATTTGCAGATGATGTAAAAATTGGTAGAATAGTTAATGATCACTGCCAAGCAGAGCTTCTTCAGAGTGACCTAGATAGACTTAAAAAAAAATTAAAAATACAAAAGATAAAATAAAATACTAGGGGGCTTTGCCCCCTGCTCACTTTCTTGCCAACTCCCATTCATGCTTTTCTACGTAAAAGACACACCTGTCGAAACACACTGATCTATATCTAATCAGGAAATGACCTATATAATTATTTACCTGTGCATTTGTAGTGATTTTAATTGCCCTGCCCACTTGTACCACGTGACCCTCATCCCTCTTCTCCCATTGGTAGCCAATGGGAGAAGAGGGATGAGGGTCGCCCACCACACGGCAAACTCAAGGTACCTGCATTTGCATAGGTCGCTTAGGAAAAGGCCTTTTGCTTCAGGTTCCATAAAACGTGAGGAATATTGTTGCATCCGAAAGAGCAGGACTAAAATATTTACAAAATACTAAACTATTTACTAATATACAAACTATATCGGGTCCCTTCATTATGCAGGTAGTTGTCTTGTAATGTGTCCTACGTACGCCTCTACATTGTCAACAGCAGATGTCTGATTCTGCCCAGTAACCCATTTGTGTTCCTTCCATTTAACTTTCACCTACCCTGTGCACATGCTTCACTGTCTAATACATGACCATGCCTAGCATCATTTGATGTTCCATTGTAGCATTTTTGATATATTAATGTCAGCTGATGAAGGGACCCATAGCGCCCCGATATAGTAGAGGTATGATTGTTAATAGTTTAGTTTTTTGTAAATATTTGTATAGTTTTGTATTGTATAATGTTATTATTTGTATAATAATAACATTATATGAACATTATAATGCACAGATCAAAATCTAATCAGGAAATTAGCATAATTTACCTGCACATTTGTAGTGACATAATTGCCCCGTCCTCTTCTCCTATTGGCTTGAATAAGTGACATAATTCCCTATCAGCTTCTGCCATTGGCTCGAATAAATATCACTAGGAGGAAAACTTTTTTAATTTATAGAGAAATAATATATATTTTTGATATTTTACGATATATGATATTTTATGATATTGTGGGGATTTCAGAGACGTGGTGTCACACAGATATAAGGAATGCAGAACTGGAATTTGGGGAGTACAATGTCTACAGAAAGGATAGACAGGATAGGAAGGGAGGAGGGGTTATGCTATTAGTTAAGAAATAAATAAAATCCAAGGAAGTGAAGCCAGTCAACATTGCTGGACAGTGCAGTGTCGAGTCAGTTTGGTGTGACATAAGCATTGGGAGATCAAAATTGAGAGTAGGAGTGTGCTATAGGCCTAATGACTCTGATAAGTATAATAAGAAACTGTACAGGGAAATAGAGTGGGCCAGTAAATCATAGAGTCTTATAATGGGGGATTTTAATTTCCCAGATATTGACTGGAATTTTGGGGCTGGTCACTCACACACTAGCAGGGCTTTTGTGGATTTATTGGATGATTGTTTTCTACATCAGCATGTTCGGGAGGCAACTAGAGGGAGTAATACTCTTGATTTGATTATCAGTAGTGATTCTTCACGCATCAAGAATCTGCAGGTAAATGAACCACTAGGTGGCAGTAATCACAGTGTGCTGAAGTGGGATTTACTCAAAGAGGTAACTACCATTAGGGGTAAAGGGAAGGTTTATTGCTTTCGTAAAGGCGACTATGATGGACTGAGACAGTATTTAAATTCTATACAGTGGGACCAACTGATGATGTTACCAACAGCAAATTCAAAATGGGAGCATTCAAAGAACTTATCTTGGAAGCTACTAGGCTTTACATACCAACTAAGAAATATTGTTCAAGGTTTAGGCCTAAGTGGATGTCAGATGAACTAATGAGACATATGGCAGAGAACAAAAATGCATGGGATACATACAAATTAACACGTGACACAGAAGCCTATGATAGATACAAGTTGATCTGTAACCAAGTTACAAAGGACGTTAGGTAGGCGAAGGCAGATTACTAGAAATCTTTGGCAAGGGATGCAAAGAAAAACAGCAAAGAGTTCTTTACTTACGTAAACTCTAGAAGGAAGGGGATGAATCAGATTGGTCCACTTGATATTGATGGGTCAACTGTTGATGATCCTGCTCAGGTAGCTAACAAACTAAATGAATATTTTGCATCGACATTCACACATGAGGAGTTATTCGGCGAGGGGAATGCCAGAGGTGTGTTCAACTCTGGCAGTAAGCTAGAGAATCTTGTAATAACTGAGAGTAAAGTGGAGGAGAAATTGTTTAAGATAAATACAAGAAAGGCACCTGGGATGGATGGGATCTATCCAGTTATATTAAAGGAGGCAGCAAAGGAAGTAAGCAAACCCTTAGCCATAATTATGAGAGCTTCCTTGGACTCAGGGGAAGTACCCATGGACTGGAGATGTGCAAACGTGACCCCAATTCACAAAGGAGGATCAAAAGGCGACACAAGTAATTATAGACCTGTTAGTCTAACTTCTGTTCCCGGAAAATTAATGGAGGCACTGGTTAAAGAAGCACTGCAGGATCATCTAGACAAGACTTCAGTTATAGCTCGGACACAGCATGGTTTTGTTAAGGGGAAGTCTTGCCTGACCAATTTGATTGGATACTATGATGCAGTCACAAAAGAACTGGATGCAGGGAATAACTTTGATATTATATACTTGGATCTTAGAAAGGCTTTTGATACTGTTGCACATGGAAGACTGCTGCACAAATTGGAGCATTGTGGCATTGGAGGCAAATTGCTGCTAAGGATAAAGGGGTGGTTGAGGGGGGAGAAGACAGAGAGTGGTAATCAATGGACACTGCTCATCGTGGACTAATGTTATTAGTGGAGTCCCTCAGGGTTCAGTATTGGGTCCATTATTGTTTTCTGTATTTATAAATGATATTGATGATGGCATATCAAGCTTAATGTCCAAGTTTGCAGACGATACGAAGGTTGGCAGGGTTGTCAAGGACACTACTGACACTGTGCTACTGCAACAGGATCTGGAAAGGTTGAGCAGATGGGCTAAGAGGTGGAAAATGAAGTTTAACATTGACAAATGTAAAGTACTACATATGGGAAACAGCAACCCCAGAGCAACGTATCAACTCTGTGGTACTACACTGACAGTGGTAGAGAATGAAAGGTACCTGGGGGTGGTTGTGCAGGCAGATATGAAGTTTTCTGAGCAGTGCAGACGGGCTGCAAGAGTAGCTCATGGTGTATTTTCGATGATATATAGGAATTTTTCTAGCAGGGATAAGGAGGTGATTATTCCCTTGTATAAGGCAATGGTCAGGCCACACCTAGAGTACTGTATACAGGTCTGTAGGCCTCATTTCAAGAAGGATGTAGAGATGCTGGAACGAGTACAGAGAAGGGCAACAAGATTAGTGAATGGAACAAAGGTGTGCTCTTACGAAGAAAGGCTTAAGTTTTTCAAATTACAGTGTCTGGAGACTAGGCGCCAGCGAGGTGATCTGATAGAGGTGTATAAGGCCTTGAATGGTTTGAGCATGCTCAATGCTGATGGGATTCTTCCTCTTGTTCAGAATAATCACCTGAGAGGGCATAAATTCAAATTGAGGAAAGATGGATGTAGGATAGACCTGAGGAAATTTGCCTTTAGCCAGCAGGTGGTTGGTTGGTGGAACAGACTTCCATCCCTTGTCGTGGAAGTTGATAGCCTAAATAAGTTTAAGGCTCAGCTGGACAGGTATTTCGAACGAACAGAGGGGTGAAGTGGAAGTGGTTATTTTTTATTTATTTATTTGTTTTTTTTTTTTGCTCATGCTGCATAAGCTTGCTTTCTTGCATCAAATGCCTCTACTAATGCTAATATATACTACTAATATATGCTTGCTTTGCTCGCCAATCCCGTGCATCCTTTCCTACGTTTTACCTGTGCATTTGTGGTATGTGCCATTCTCAAGGTCAAATAAATATCACTATGTAATTATTTACCTGCATTTGCACAGATCACTTAGGAAAAGGCCTGGTAAAAATTCAGATCTTAGGTACTACCCCCATACTTTGACTAAAAGTCAGGAAGAAGGCAGTGATTGATAGTTGACACTCACTATTTAACCCAGCCCCCTTTCCTCGTAGGTTGACATTCCTAGTGTGTTTATCATCCCACTTACCGCTGTTTTAAAATCAGGAACTCGTTTTCCGATTTTAAAACAGTGGGATGGAGTGATAAACATCCTATCTAAACTAAGCACCCCAGACCTCGATGACACAAAACAATCAGAAACAAAATGCATTCACAATAATCACCCAATCACAAAACTTGACCGTACAATCACTCCGTTCTATGACCACACCCACTGTACTGGACAAGTGGTACCTAAATAATAGATTTTAGCCAAAGGTCTTTTGCTTCAGGTTCCATAATGCATGACAGATATTGTTGCATCCAAAAGAGCAGGACTAAAATATTTAACTGAAACGTTTACAACTATACAAATATTTAAAATATTTACAAAATACTAAACTATTTATACAATACTAAACTATTTACAAGATACTAACTATTTACAAATACACTGTATACAATATTCATTAATATACAAAAAATGTTACAATGGAACATCAAATGTTAGACAGTGAAACATGTTATTATTATTATTAGCCATAAGGTGCAAAGTGGGGCTTAGAGGGGAACAGGTATCCTGTGTGTTATCAGACACTCAGCCTAAAACACTGATGGATCCAATACCTCTCTATTACAGAAGATTTAGGAGAAGTCCGGTTGGCCTGCCTCCCTAAAATCCGCTCATGCACATCTTCTCGATGGTAAGCCCTGTTACGTCACTTAGATGGCAACGAACGTGTAGAGTGGTTCTCTTCAAGACGCCTGGTCAGCGTGAAGAGGAAAAGACCAAACCCTCCAGCAATGAGAGCACAACAATACAAATGGCCCTCAGTCCCCAGCAGCTTTCACTCTCCCTCTTACGGCAGCGAGAGGATCAGAGTGGAGGCAGAGGGTGCTAAGAATCTCTGGGTACGACCAGGCTGCCATGCACGGAAATTGAACTTGGCCTGTTATAACGTACGATCACTCATCGGTGAAGACAGGATATTAGAGCTGGAAAAGGAATTATAAAATGTGAATTGGAATATCATCGGTTTGGCTGAAACAAGAAGAAGAAATGAATCACTTATAAGTTTATCAAGTGGAAATCTGCTGTACACCAATGGAAACAGTGAAAGGAGTGAAGGTGGAGTTGGGTTTCTGGTCCATAAAGATTTTAAAAACAACATTTTGGAATTCAAAAGTACATCACCAAGGGTGTCAAGACTAATACTCAAGGTTTCTAAGAGGTACAAGCTAAAGATTATAATGATTTATGCACCAACATCGAGCCATGATGATGAAGAGGTTGAAGAAATGTACACTGAAATTGAGAGTCTTCTAGATGAGCAGAAAACCCACTACACTATTATTATGGGGGACTTCAATGCTAAGGTTGGAAAAAGGCAAAACAGCGCAGAAAGAGGAACTATAGGAAATTTTGGAATTGGTGAAAGAAATAAAAGAGGTGAAAGACTTGTGGAATTTGCAGAATCTCAAGGAATGTCAGTAATGAACACTTTTTTCAAGAAAAGGGTGAACAGAAAGTGGACATGGAAGAGTCCAAATGGATTAACAACTAATGAAATCGACTTCATCCTCACTAACAGAAGATATATTGTGAATGATGTTACCGTCCTGAATAAGGTAAATGTTGGAAGTGATCACAGAATGGTAAGATGTACACTTGATATAGATGTAGGAAAGGAAAGAAAAAAACTGACTCGAGTAAATAATACAAAGGTCTTTGAAATAACAGAGGAGGAGAAAAAGCAGTATGTACTGGAACTTAAGAACAAGTTTGAGCTTCTGCAGACTGCTCAGGACCAAGATATCGACGAGGAATATTACAACTTTCTGAAAGTGATAAAGCCCAAGAAACCTATAGGGAAACAGAAATCCAAAGAAGAAAAAATTAGTCAAGAAACACTTGTCATGATGAACCAAAGACGACAAATGAAGAGCAAGAAAAACACTGATAGGGAGAAAATTGAGTATACTGAGTTATGCAAAGCCATTAGAAAGAGACTCAGAGATGACATAAGAAGATTTAACACACGAAACGTAGAACAAGCATTAAGAGAAAACAAAGGATTTAAATCAGCAGCCATGAGCAGTAATACAGAAAGACAAATGATACTGAAACTGAAGAATAGCGATGGTGTACTTATAAACAGCAGAGAAGGCATAATTCAAATAGCAGAAGACTACTATAGAGAATTATACAAGGAGCGAGGGAATGATACCAGCAGTGGGGAAGATGGATTGCAAAGTAGCAACACATACGACATACCCGATATTCTTCCTGATGAGGTAGAACATGCATTGAAGAAAATGAAGAATCGGAAAGCCCCGGGGGAACATGAAGTTACTGTAGAGTTGTTAAAATTGGGAGGAAGAGACATAACACAAAAACTGGCAAGGCTCTTCACAAAGTGCATTAGAAAAGGTGTGATGCCTAAGCAGTGGAATAATGCAATCATAGTTTTGCTGCATAAGAAAGGAGATAAATCAGAAATTGGAAATTATAGACCAATTAGCTTGTTATCCCATATCTACAAGTTGTTCACAAGGGTCATTACTAACAGATTAGAAAGAATACTTGATGAGAATCAACCGAAAGAGCAAGCTGGCTTTCGGACAGGATTCTCAACTATGGATCACCTTCACGTAATATCACAGCTAATGGAGAAAGCAAATGAATATAAAACACCATTATGTCTGGCACTTGTGGATTATGAAAAGGCATTCGACTCCATACAGCATAAGGCAATGTTTCGGGAACTGGAAAGACAAGGCATAGATACTCCATATATTATGATTTTGAAGAAAATATATGAGAGTGCTACATCCTTTATTAGACTAGACAAAGACAGTAGGAAATTTAAAATCGAGAAAGGAGTTCAACAAGGAGACACAATATCTCCGAAGCTGTTTACTGCTGCCCTTGAGGAAGCTTTCAGAAGATTAGACTGGTCGCAGAAAGGAGTCAATGTGAACGGAGAGTACCATTTACGATTTGCAGATGACATTGTGGTCATAAGCCACGATCCCAAAGAATTAGAGGAAAATCTTAATCAGTTATGCACAGTTAGTAAGGATTTTGGACTAAAGATGAATATGGCTAAAACAAAAGTAATGATGAACAAGTATGCCACGGAAAGGGAAATAATGATTGAAGGAGCAGTAATTGAAAAGGTGGAGTCATATACTTATCTGGGACAAGTTATTAGCTGTAATAATGATAAATGGCTGGAAGTCAAGAGAAGAATAAATTTTGGATGGATAGCATTCAGGAAATATAGTCACATACTGAAGAGCAATATCCCAGTTTGTCTGAAACGTAAAATAATGTTTTATTTTATGGAAGTGAAACTTGGGCACTCACCAAAAGAATGGAAGAGAAGCTAAGAACTACACAGCGAAGAATGGAACGAATTATATTGGGTTTTTTTTTTTTTTTTTTTTTTTTTAGGAGCATTAGCAACTAAGGCCATATTGCTCCGGGATATGCGGTGGTCATTCCCTGACCTTTCCGCATCCTCCATATTTGGTGGTGACGGGCTCGAACCCCGGTCTAATCAAGAAGCGTGTGCTACGCACTGCTGCTCCTTCCCACCTGGCTACGGAGGCGCCGAATTATATTGGGAATCAGACTGTTAGATAAGAAGAGAAACACATGGATTAGGCAGCAAACTCAAGTAAAGGACATTCTTATCAAAACTAAAGAACTAAAATGGTCTTGGGCAGGACACATAGCTCGAAGACATGATGACAGATGGACTAAGAAAATAACAGAATGGTACCCAAGAGGAGCTAGAAGAAAACCTGGAAGACAAAGGCGGAGATGGATAGATGAAATTCATGAGTTTTTGAGTAGTAAATGGATGGCCAGTGCTCAAAACAGAAGGAACTGGAAACTTGCTGGAGAGGCCTTCATCCTGCAGTGGATTGAAAATGGCTGATGATGATGATGAAGGTGCAAAAAAGCCTGAGGCTTATGCTGCACCAGCCAAAAAAAAAAATCACGTTACCCCGAGAGAGAGAAGTAGAAGGGAATCACCAAGAAAGAAGAATGATGATATCCAGCTCAGGACCCTGGGTTTGCCAAGCCCATACTCACCAGATGTGAGCCCCTGGGGTGCACGAGGTTGGTGAACGTTATGGAGGCAGTTGTCAATAATTAATTGCATTTATAGTCACGTAATTGCCTTGCCCTCTTCTCCCATTGGCTCAAATAAATATCACTAGGAGGAAAACGTTTTTAATGTATAGAGAGATATATAATAATAATAATAAAAAAAAATTAAAATTTTAAAAACTCTCTTGCAGGTTAAGGTGTGTAATTGTGGTATGAACGTTTCTGGCCATGTGTGTAAACTCTGCGATGGCTAAATGAGCAGTTGTAACCTGGAAAAGAAAAAGTATGCACCATATATATTCAGGGTGTAAACATGTGACTGCGCAAGTTAGATTGTTCAGTGAAACAGGGCATATGTGAGAGTAAGTGTCTTCCTTGTTGCGCTCTTAAAGATATGTGCAAAAAAAAAACCATTAAAACATCCTGCATGCTAATATAATGATAGGTATGTGACTGAAGTGTGTTGTGTACTTATCTTGCTGATAGACACCGCTCCCAAACACTACAGTTAGGGGATGCATTCCCCCCCACTGCTTGTGCTGACACGATGCTGATCCCCTGTGGGTTTCTGACATTGGCTTCAGCTGGTCTGGCTAGTTTAGGATTTTTCAACATAAAACTATAGCCCAATAGCAACCCCCCCCCTCCCATCCCACCACTTTGCCTGGTGGAGCCTATCATCCTAAACACTTGCTGTTCTTAACAGCCCCCCCCCATAGAAGGTGGGTTGCCTTTACAGGGGTTCCCCTTCTTCCCCCCCCCACCATTGTTCTGTATTCTTCACCTATCTTCCAAGCTGGAACTGTCACCCCTGTTCTCCTTTCCAACAAAAACTTCAGATTTATTATTTATTATTTATTTTTTTTTTGTATGGGTGCCAGGTTGGTTGTTTTTTGTTTGTTATTTAGTTTTTAGGAGCATTAGCAACTAAGACCACATTGCTCTGGGGATATGCGGTGGTCATTTCCTGACCTTTCTGCATCCTCCGTATTTGGTGGGCACGGGCTCGACCACGGTCTAATCAAGAATCATGTGCTACGCACTGCTGCTCCTGCCCACCTGGCTACGGAGGCGCTGGGGTTCCAGGTGCCCCCTGGCAAGCTCAGGTGATGCCAGGGTTTGCCTCAGCCAGAGACCTTACACCCTACTTCCTGGCCCTCCAGGAAGTAGGGTGTAAGGCAGCGGGGGGGTCCTTTGTTTCCCAAGGGCCCACAGCTAAGAGGCTAGATGAACAACAAACCAACACAACACCACGCAGACTATACATTAACACACACACACACACAGTATCTGGCCTTAAGAGAGTTTGCTTTGCATCACAAAAGTACACAACACGGAGTTGGGAGGTACCCCTGGTGTTGCTTGACCTCTAACACAAAACTAGATTCCTCGGCAAATGTTTGAGGTTCTACATGATTTTTTATGAAAACACCAAACACGATAGGTATCAAAACCTATAGTACTGTGCATGGGTTGAAGGAGTGGAGAGGGAGGGAATGCCAGAAAATTTGCTCAGGTGACTAAATATGGGTTGGTGACTAAGCATGATTGGCTCTCCTTTGTAAAGAAATTTGAGTGGTTGTGACCTGGATACTTCTTTGAAAGATGAAATCAGTACTAAAATCCATTAAAGCATCTGCTGTGTACCATTGCTACTCAGTTTAAAAAAACACTGGAGTAAATTATTATTGCTTGTACCTGTTGACAGATGAATTGTTCAAAAGCTGTTAGAGAGCTCTTTTTTTAAAAATTAGAATATAGAATATTACTTAAGTAAAAAAATTGACTAAAAACTGAAGAGAAAAATCTCACTAGCAGCAATTCTCATGGTAATAACTTATACTCAGTTATTAGAATATCCAGTAGACCATCCGATGACTTAAAACTTTACTGCCACGTTTATAATTGAGTTTTTTTTAGAAGAAAGGAATTTAATTCCCTGAAAATTATCAATTTTTTTATTTTGGCATTTAAGCAAGTACAGCTCATTCTGCTATAATGCACCATCTTGCAGTGCACATTTCAAGTTATATGCATACTTATTTGAGACCATGTCTGCCACTAGACACAATAAAATTCAAAGTTGCACACAAAATCCATACACCGCCAGTTATACTCTTTCTCACCAGTGTTGTTTCATATCTAATCTGTCTTTGAGCATTGTGTATTTTTATTGATTATAGGATTTGTGTGTAAAATTTATACACAGTTGCTATGTATACATATTCCTACCTGTACTGTAAACAACAAGAGCAAAAAAAAAAGAAGATTGTTTCTGAAAACACCGAAAGGCTTAAATATTGAAATGAAATGAAAATGGTTTACAACATGGATCCAAACATGGAAAGAAGCCACTTGTTCAAAATAAAAATGGGGTGATCTGATGACCAGTTGGAGATTTATTTTAGAAGGAAGGGGGAAGCAAGTTAGGAAACCAATCTTACATTTTACCAACCTTTAAAAAAGCAGCCAAATACAAGATCACCCTCCCCCAATTGAAAAATTAGCCATCAGAAACAAAAAAACTTAAAAACTTACTCATAGACATTTTATTTCAATGAATTTTTATTAAATAACCTTTTTTTATTTAGAATTTTTATTTAAAATTATCATCCAATTTATTCCAACATCAATGCAGATTATAAAAAGGTGAGTATCATAATAAATTAAATTAAGCTACGCTATTATATTGTGTCAGTTAAATAACCTTTGAGTTTTAATGTTATTTTTAATCTACTGATTAAAAATAATCGAAAATTAGGTAAGTATTTACAGTTTACAGCTTTTGTAGAACCTATCTCTGATTATTTATGTAAAAATAAGTGTGTATACTAAAGTGCATATTTCTACTACTCATTGTTTTTTTTTGGACGTATATTGCATATTATAAGATGATGAGTTGTACTTATTTTTTTTATTTATAAAAATTATATTAAATCCTGTATTTATAAATTTTTAAATAATAAATGATTAATGAATTTTTGCTTTTATCACTATCTGTTTCTTTTAGCATTTATTGTTGTATTTATTACAAATTCTTTGTGTTTTTGTTTTTAATCCTTAAGTTTTTTAGTATTTATTATAATTTTTCTTTTATGAGATGTGATATCTGCATGATAGTCACCACATTTTCATTAGACTTTTTTATTAATTATAATGTATGGACTGAAACAATATTATTCTGCAGTTTTAGTTAATTTTAACTGAGTTTTAACTTAGTACTGTGCATTTCTCTTAAAATATTTCAGATCAGTACTCTATCATGTAAAAGTGCATGAAATTGACATATCTCTCACTCCTATACCATTACCACCTCGAAGTAGAATTAAAGAGGTATTTAAAAACTCTTTCCCACTTTTCACTTTAAATGATGTTTTTTAAATTATTTTTGATAAGTGAAATTTTAGAGGAACTATATATTACTTGTTCTTTATTACTGCATTATAATAATCGCATCCATTTTAAATGTACCTGATTTTAATAGTAAAAAAAATTGAACTACTAGTATACGAATACTATTACAAGTAATCATTATCAGTTGTTTTCAATGAAAATATTGGATAACACTAATTATTCCGTCATGTGAAATATTATCAGGTGAGTTTTATTGTGCACAAAGTGATAGTTTACAATGAGTAAGCTAAACTTCCATATTGCCAACATGTGCCTGATTAAGAAGGAAGGAAGAAAGAAAGAAAGCTGGAACATACTGTACGTACAGGGTAGAAAAATTTAATAGTTTATAAAACAGTTTTTTAATAGTTCTCCTTGTTCATTTATATACAACTTATATTTAGCTTGCATGTATAGCTTATATGCAAATTTTAAGAGTTTATAAAACTATTTTACAATAGTTATAAATTTTAATGACTCACACCTTCCCCATGCTTTCCCATTGCACCAAAAGTGGCTATCCAGTTCCGATCAACCTCTCTGCCTCAGCTGCTGTGTCAAGCAGTTTATTCTAGTGATCTACAACATGCTGCCTGAAGTTAAACTTTTCATGAAGTTTAGCCTTGTGTTAACCCCTAAAATTTTATATTTGTGGCCCCTAGTTCTTGTTTCTCCTTCCAGAAAAAAAAATATACTCCCTTGTTCATTTCCCCTCTCCATTCCAAGATGTTTAGTTGCCATCTTTGTAGTCTGCACCTTCTAAGACATTCTTGGCGACTCCATAGCCAGGTGGGAAGGAGCAGCAGTGCATAGCACATGCTTCTTGATTAGACCGGGGTTCGAGCCCGTCACCACCAAATACGGAGGATGCGGAAGGGTCAGGGAATGACCACCGCATATCCTGGAGCAATATGGCCTTAGTTGCTAATGCTCCTAAAAACCAAATAACAAACAACAAACATCTAAGACATTCTTCATATGGGCATCAATTAGCACTCCTCACCATTTAATTGACTCCTTTGACTCATTTCGAGAAGATTTGTCTTTCTTTAAGTCTAGCCTCCCAAACCTGAACACAGTATTCTAAATATAGCCACACCATCATCTCATATGAAGGGGCAGTTATGTCCTGTCCCCTAATTGGTAAAGTCCTGTGTATTATAGACAGGATACCGTGTGCTTTCATAAATGCCTGTTTACACTGCATGGAAAAAAATTGTCTTACTAAATCATAATCCCAAAGTATTTTTCATCAAGAACTACTTTTAACTTTTCTCCCCCTAGCTTATAAGTAAAATTAGTTGTAACTAAGGTATGGTAGTGGGGAGGGAAAGTGCTTCAAAGAAATGAATTTAGAGCTCATTTTAAAAATATTACTGCATTTCTGTTATCTAAATAAATTGCAATAAAAGCTAGAAGCTTTTCTAGAATAATTTAATAGTTATTTTATTTCATAATTTAATTATAAAGATGAACAAAGTGTTAATGCCTATTGGAAGATTTTAATCTTCCCCTTATTGCCTGGAGAAATGGGAGAAGAAAACTCACCACGGAGAGCAAATTTTTAAATCAAAGAGATTATTGTTATTTATATTAGCCTGCTAGGAAAAGTGCTGGGTGCAAGAATATTCTAGACCTGATCACCACTTGTGTTCTGGATAGTTTGGCAGGATAAGGTTGACAGTATAGAAGTCCTAAGCTGGGAAGCTGAACGTGGTGTGAAGGTGAGTGATAATGAGTAAGGTCTTAGTATTTAAAGGTAATGGCGGCAGGTGTTTTGATTTCAGGAATGGAGATTAGAACTGACTCATGACCTCTGTTAGGTGGAAAGACAGCATGCAAAGAACAAACATGGGAGAATTGCTTAAAAAATTTGAGAACCATTGTTCATGAAAGCCACATATATACTGTTAAGAACGTATGAGATGAATAAGGAATTGGCTAATTTAATAGGATAATAAAGTAACTAAGGTATGGTAGGGGGGAGGGAAAGTGCTTCATGATAGCATGAGACAGTTACAGAGTACTGAAGAAAGCTCTAAAGCATATAATCCCACTCAGCTAAGGGACTTAAGACAATTTAAACTCTTTTTCCTTCCTGAATAACCTTTAAAAAAATTCTCATTCCAGAATGACTGAAAACCTCTTGCTCAAATCTCTAAAGTAAATTTTGAAGTGCAGTGGAACTGCATTTTAAATAGGTCAACAATCCTGTACTATAACTAAATCAATCTTTTAACTAATCCTTTAACTATACAGTCAGTGATTCTAGAGATTCTAAAAACAAGAATGAACTAGCATTCTCCTTTTTTCCCTAGACATCCATGTGTCATTTAATAGCCATGATTCTTCATCCCCCTCTAGATCTAGCTGTCATGAGTAGCAAAGTGGTTATAATCACCATCCTCTGATGGAAAATGCCTGAGTTCAAATCCTGTCAATCTTGCAAAGATTTTTTTTTTGGTCTTTTTTCGCAGCATGACCAAGTTAGTTGGTCTTGGGCGAGTGTTGCAAGGTTTTTACCCCTCATGGGAAAAACCTTGTAACACTTTTTATTTACCTAACAAATAGCAAACCAACCAAAGAATGCACACAATTACAGGCACAATATAATATACTGATGCCTCTTACCTTAGTTTCTTTGACACTTAACACACACCCAACTTAGGTTTGTTGCAGCAGTTTTTTTTAAAAAATTGATCAAGATTTATGATACTTTTTCTTTTTTTTTTTCCCATTGTTTGGATCATTCCAAAACAGGACTTCTTACCTAAAGTATGATAATGATACTACAGTCAACAGATTACAGCATATATACTGCAAATGGTTGTATGTACTTTCAGGCTGATATTTTGAAGTGCAGTGGATTTTTTTTCATTCATGTGCTCCACAGAAATTATTATAATCTGCATTATTTTAAAGATGACACAAAGACAATCATAACCATACTTCAAACATCATGCCCAGTGCTGGATGGGCATGAAATAAGGCTTAATTCCTGATGAAGTTCTAAAAGCAGTGCATGCAGAGAGGCCTCAGAATATATAATTATAGATTTCTATCCTCACAAAAGAAAAAAAAAAAACAAAGCCACAAGCCATGGCTTATTTGGCTCATGTCTAAATGTCTAGCACTGAGCATGCCCATCTACTTCTCCTCAATGATTAATAGTAAAATAAAGCTGTTCACTTTAGTTTACTATTAAGTTCACTTCTGTTCACCCGGAACAGAAGTTAAACTGACTTCTGTTCCGGGTAAAATAATGGAGTCACTGGTTAAAGATGCATTGCAGGATCATCTAGACAAGACTGCAGCAATAATTCAGACACAGCATGGGTTTGTTAAGGGAAAGTCTTGTCTGACAAATTTGATTGGGTATTATGATGTGGTTACAAATAAACTTACAGAGGATGCGGAAAGGTCAGGGAATGACCACCGCATATCCCGGAGCAATATGGCCTTAGTTGCTAATGCTCCTAAAAACCAAATAACAAACAAACAAACAAACAACAACAACAAAGAAACTGGATGCAAAAAATAATTTTGATATCATATACTTGGATTTCAGGAAAGCTTTTGACACTGTTGCGCATGGAAGACTACTGTACAAATTGGAGCAGAATGGTATTAAGGTGCTACAATGGATAAAAGGATGGTTGAGTGGGAGAAGACAGAGGACGGTAAACAATGGGTGCTGCTCTTCGTAGACTAATGTTATTAGTGGAGTCCCACAGGGTTCAGTTTTAAGTCCACTGTTGTTTTGTATATTTATCAATGATATTCATGAAGGTATATCAGGCTTAGTGTCGAAGTTTGCAGATGATACAAAGATTGGCAGGGTTGTTAATGACAGTAATGGCAGTGTGCTACTGCAACAGGATCTAGAAAATTTGGGCAGATGGGCGGAGACGTGGCTGAGACGTGAGCACTGAAATTTAACGTTGACAAATGCAAAGTACTGCATATGGGTAGAAGTAACCCCAGAAAAACGTACCAACTGTGTGGTACTACACCTACGGTGATAGAAAATGAAAAAGACCTGGGAGTAATTGTGCAGTCAGATATGAAGTTTTCTGAGCAATGTAGACAGGCTGCCAGGGCAGGTTATGGGTTTTTGTCAATGATATACAGGAATTTTGCTAGCAGGGAAAAGGAAGTAATTGTCCCACTGTATAAGGCAGTGGTCAGACTGCGCCTTCAGTACTGTGTACAGGTCTGGAGGCCTCATTTTAGGAAGGATTTAGATTTGCTTGAACGTGTACAGAGAAGGGCAACAAGATTTGTGAGGGGAATGAAAGGATCCCCTTACCAAGAGAGGCTTAAGTTCTGCAAATTGCAGTGGCTGGAGACTAGGCACCTGCGAGGTGATCTGATTGAGGTGTATCGAAGAAGACGACATCAAGCTGCGCTCGGTCGCCGAGGGTTCTTTGTATTCTTGTGTGTTAAGTAGGTTGGTACTAGTAGATCTGCCTTTGATTACTGTGTGGAGGTAGGGAGGCCTGTGGTTGAAAAAATGTTCTGTAAGTGCAGAGTTAATGGCCTTCTTGAAGAGTTTCAGGAATCCACAGCTGATGGTGATCGGCCTGTAATCCTTCAGTCTTTTCGGATGCTTACATTTTGGTACTGGGCACACAAAGTACGTGTTCCAGATTTCTGGGGGATCTGCTGACTAGTGGTAGCTTCTTTATGATCTCAGTCAGTTGGTCTCTTGAGATAGCAAAATTAGAGAAGATAGGGTAGCTCGTGGGTCCTACCACTGGAAAGACGGACTGATTATGCTGCTGATTGGGTTGCTCAAAGTCCAATTTTTCCTATTCCATGAAGGTCTTTTCTTCCATTGTAGACTGATTTGAGTAAACGCATCTATTTTTTTTTGAGAGTCGCATCCTGTCGATGATCAGCTTCCTGTGAGCCATTCTTTTTTTGATTTAATCATAAAGATCTTTCCCTTTTATATGTGATGAGATCTTGTTGACATCCTTTTTCATCATTGGTAGGCCTTTTGCTTTGCAATTAAAAGCGAGATTGATATCAGAAATGAACCATGTCCCCATGGTTCATTTCTGATATCAAAATTCAGATTACATCATTCTTCATGTAATCTGAACTTCTTTTGATGCCCTGTCCAGCACTTTTTGTCTGAGTTCTCGAGCTAAGCAGGATAAAACGGTTCCCTTGCAGGGAGGATATATAGATTCTGCCAGTTAAACTCTGTTAGGTTTAAGAATTATTTCAGGTTTGAGATACTTAACTGAAAAGATCGCTTTTGACATTATTATGACGATACCAATTTCATATCTTGTTACATGTAAAAGTAAAATTGAAAATATTTTAAAATTTTATTAAGTACAATACACAATTACATTTACTGAACAAAACATTTAATGAGAAAATTTTTTCATAATTAACAAAATTTCAAATGCTGTTTTAGTTCATTTTCCTTGCGGGCTGTAGGTTGGACACCACTGTGAACCAGCTGTAAGCGACCTGTTTGAGAATTAGGAGGTAGTGATTTTCTTTTAACCCTGAAAAATAATGAACTGATGTTTCGTGAAAGTGCATTATCCACATTTTTTCCGCAAATTTTTCCTATCTCTGTTTACATGGTCACAGTACCTGAATATCGGAATGACACGGACATTTCGGACAGTTTCAAAAAAAAAAAAAAAAAGAAAAGAAAAAAATTCAAATTTAACAACTAGTTCAGAGAACTAGTTTTGTTGTTTCTTTGTTATTTGGTTTTTAGGAGCATTAGCAACGAAGGCCATATTGCTCCCGGAACTTGCGGTGGTCATTCCCTGACCTTTCCACATCCTCTGTATTTGGTGGTAAAGGGCTCGAACCCCTGTCTAATCAAGAAGCGTGTGCTACGCACTGCTGCTCCTTCCCACCTTGTTACAGAGGCACCCAAAAGAACTAGTGACAATATCAATGACGAAGTATTTTATTATGATTATTTGTTGTGTTTGGTAATGTTTTGGTTATAAATGTGTGTTCAATCTTGGTTGGTCGGCACCTAACCCTATTTTCCCATAGGGCCTGTTATTTATATTGCATGAGGATTTATAGGAACACAACTATCATGCTATACGAGGACTGACTGTATCTGCCATAGGTTTTTGTGTCACCTGATAATTTATATGCATCCCATGCATTTTTCTTCTCTGCCACGAGTCTCATTAGTTCATTTGACAACCATTTAGGCCTAAACCTTGAACAATATTTCTTAATAGGTATGAAACTTTTAGTAGCTTCCACAATTAATTCCTTGAATGCTTATCATTTAGTATTTGCTGTTGGTAACATCATCAGTTGTACAGAATTTAAAATCCCATTGTACAGAATTTAAAAACTGTCTGAGACCACTGTAGTCACCTTTACAGAAGCAAAAACCCTTTCCTTTACCCCTGATGGTAATTATATTTTTAAGTAAATCCCACATCAGTACACTGTGATCACTGCCATCTTGTGGTTCCTTTTTCTGCAAATTCTTAATACACTAATGATCACTGCTGATAATCAGATCAAGAGTATTACCCTCTCTAGTTTCCTCTCGAACATGCTGCTGCAGAAAACAATCATCCAATAAATCAACAAAAGCCTTGTTAGTGTGCGAATGACCAACCCACAAGTTCCAGTCAATATCTGGGAAGTTAAAATCCCCCATTATAAGACATTCTGATTTACTAGCCCACTCTATTTGTCTGTACAATTGTTCATTGTACTCATTTGAGTCATTAGGCCTATAACACACTCCTACTCTTATTTTTGCTTTTGCAGTGCTTATGTCACACCAGACTGACTCAACAGTGCACTGTTCATCTATATCAGCTGGATGCACTTCTTTTGGTTTTATGTTTTTCTTAATTAACAGCATACCACCCCCTCCCTTCCTATCCTCTCTATCCTTTCTGTGCACATTGTACTCCGCAAATTCCAGTTCTGCATTCCTTATATCTGTGTGACACCACGTCTCTGCTATCCCAAGAATATCCACCTTTGATGTCTTGACCTACACTTCAAATTCATCAAATTTATTTACAATACTTCTAGCATTGGTATACATGTACCTATTCTTATTATTAGTTACCCTAACACATCCCACCTGTTTCACGATGACTGCCATCAGTCCCTGAAATGACTCGCTCCAGGCCGCTGCTTATTCTAATATAAGGATTAATTCTTATTCCTCTTAAATGTAAGAAAACGAAAGACACTTCTTTTGAGCGGAAAAAAAAAATAAATTTGCTGTTAAAGTCCTACAAGTTCCTAATTGTTCATATACCAACAAGAGCAGAAACCACAAAAATTTAAATAACAGCCATTTGGCTTATGCTTCTATTAGGCCCAGAAACGTTTTAATTATTGCTTGATGTTGTTGAATGTAGTAGTAATAGTAGTAGTAGTGGCATGTGATGCAAGAAAGCATGTGTATGAGCTTATACAGCATCATCCAAAAAAATAAATAAATAAATAAATAAATAACACCATTCCCTCCAAATGCCTATCCAGTTCCTCCTTAAATTTATTCAACCTGTCAACTTCCACGACAGATGGAAGTTTGTTCCAGCAATTAACCACCCGCTGACTAAAGGCAAATTTCTGCACATCTTTTCTACATCTGTCCTTTCTTAATTTGAATTTATGCCCCCTTAGGTTCGTAATCTGAACAAGTGGAAGGATCCCATCAGAATTCAGCGTGCTCAACCCATTCAAGGCCTTATACACCTCAATCAGATCACCGCGCAGGTGCCTAGTCTCCAACCACTGCAATTTGCAGAACTTAAGCCTCTCTTGGTAAGAGGATCCCTTCATTCCCCTCACCAGTCTTGTTGCCCTTCTCTGTACACACTCAAGTAAATCTACATCCTTCCTAAAATGAGGCCTCCAGACCTGTACGCAGTACTCAAGGCATGGCCTGACCATTGCCTTATATAGAGGGACAATCACCTCCTTCTCCCTGCTAGCAAAATTCCTATATATTATTGACAAAACCCCATGACCTGCCCTGGCAGCCTGTCTGCATTGCTCAGAAAACTTCATATCTGACTGCACAATTACTCTCAGGTCTTTTTCATTTTCTACCACCTTAAGAGTAGTACCACACAGTTGGTACATTTCTCTGGGATTACTTCTGCCCATATGCAGTACTTTGCATTTGTCAAGGTTAAACTTCAGTTGCCACTTCTTAGCCCATCTGCCCAAATTATCTAGATCCTGTTGCAGTAGCACACTGCCATTACTGTCATTAACAACCCTGCCAACCTTTGTATCATCTGCAGATTTCGACATTAAGCCTGATATACCTTCATCAATATCATTGATAAATATACAAAACAACAGTGGACCTAACACCGAACCCTGTGGGACTCCACTAAGAACAATAGTCCACGAAGAGCAGCACCCATTAATTACCACCCTCTGTCTTCTCCCACTCAACCATCCTTTTATCCATTGTAGCAACTTACCCTTAATACCATTCTGCTCCAATTTGTACAATAGTCTTCCATGCGCAACAGTGTCAAAAGCTTTCCTGAAATCCAAATATATGATATCAGAATAATTTTCTGCATCCAGTTCCTTTGTAACCACATCATAATATCCTATCAAATTTGTCAGACAAGACTTTCCCTTAACAAATCCATGCTGTGTCTGAATTATTGCTGCAGTCTTGTCTAGGTGATCCTGCAATGCATCTTTAACCAGTGACTCCATTATTTTATCCGGAACAGAAGTTAAACTAACTGGTCTGTAATTACTCGTGTCACCCTTCAATCCCCCTTTGTGAATTGGGGATACATTTGCGCATCTCCAGTCCATGGGAACCTCCCCTGAGTCTAAGGATGTTCTCATAATTATGGCTAAGGGTTTGCTTAGTCGCTTTGCCGCCTCCTTTAATATAACTGGATAAATCCCATCCACCCCAAGTGCTTTTCTTATGTTTAACTTCAACAATTTCTCCTCCACTTTGCTCTCAGTTATTACAAAATCATTAAGTATCCTGCTACAATTTGATAACCTTCTGCCATTTTCAAACCTTAATAATTCCTCATGTGTGAATGTAGATGCAAAATACTCATTCAGTTTGTTTGCTATCTGAGCAGGATTATCAACAGTCGAACCATCGATGTCAAATGGACCAATCAGATTCATCCCCTTCCTTTTAGAATTTATATAAGTAAAGAAATCCTTGCTGTTTTTCTTAGCATCTTTTGCCAAGGATTTATCGTAATCTGCCTTCTTCTGCCTAACCTCCTTTGTGACCTGATTACAGACTAGCTTATATCTGCCATAGGCTTCTGAGTCGCTTGATAATTTATATGCATCCCATGCATTTTTCTTCTCTGTTACGAGTCTCATTATTTCATTAGATAACCATTTAGGCCTAAACCTTGAACAATATTTCTTAATAGGTATGAAACTTTTAGTAGTTTCCACGATTAATTCCTTGAATGCTTCTCACTTAGAATTTTCTCTTGGTAACATTGTCAGTTGATCCCACTGTACAGAATTTAAAAACTGCCGGAGACCACTGTACTCACCTTTAAGGAAGCAAAAACCTTTTCCTTTACCCCTGATGGTAATTAAATCTTTAAGTAAATCCCACATCAGTACACTGTGATCACTGCCACCTAGTTGTTACTTTATCTGCAAATTCTTAATACACGAATGATCACTGCTGATAACCAGATCAAGAGTATTACTTTCTCTCATTGCCTCTCGAACATGCTGCTGCAGAAAACAATTATCCAATAAATCCACAAAAGTCTGACTAGTGTGTGAGTGACCAACCCACAAGTTCCAGTCAATATCTGGGAAGTTAAAAATCCCCCATTATAAGACATTCCGATTTACTAGCCCACTCTATTTCTCTGTACAATTGTTCATTGTACTCATTCAAGTCATTAGGCCTATAACACACTCCTACTCTTATTTTTGCTTTCACAGTGCTTATGTCACACCAAACTGACTCAACAGTACACTGTTCATCTATATCAACTGGATGCACTTCTTTTGATTTTATGTTTTTCTTAATTAACAGCATAACACCTCCTCCGTTTCTATCCTTTCTGTACACATTGTACTCCCCAAATTCCAGTTCAGCATTCCTTATATCTGTGTGTCACCACGTCTCTGCTATCCCAACAATATCCGCCTTTGATGTCTTGACCAACACTTCAAATTCATCAAATTTATTTACTATACTTCTAGCATTGGTATACATGCAAGCATACATGCTCCTATTCCTATTCCTAGTTACCCTAACACATCCCATATACCCACCTATTTCAGGATGACTGCCATCCATCCCTGAAACCCCCAACATTCCTCGCTCCAGGTCGCTACTTATTCTAATAGAAGTTGTGCAAGAATCACCTTCACCTCTGCCTATGGCTACTGTTAAACTATTAGTCCTTGTATTCCCCCAAGCTATCAGTGTTTACTTTATATTAGTTATGTTCTCCTGCAAAGGAAATATAGTATTCTAATGAATTGTTTTTTTATGTTAAATTTCAAAGAAATTAATAAATCTTACTCTTTATATATTTTTATTGTTTGTTATGTTATTATTTAGTTGCTTAATGGGGAAATCTCAAGGGATAATTTATGTTTTGCATACATTTTCCAGAACATTGATAATTTAATATTTGACACTAATTCATTCACCTTTTCAGTCTTAACCTTATGTAACCAGGATATCTATACTGCATAGTTGCTTCACATGTCTTCTCCTCCCTCAAGAGAGTTTTTTTTATCTAGTTTTGTAGAAACAAGAAAATTTGTTTGATGCCAAAACATGGAGATGAATGACTTCTCTTTGCTCTTTGCACATTGTAGGGGTGGGGATGCAGCTCTCTTTCTTGAACTGCAGGGTATTATGTGACTGTGATGCCTTGTGCATCAACATGAGTTGCTCATCTGTTGATTATTATGTGCAGGTTATTTACAACTCCTAATAATAATTGATATATAACATTCATAATAATAACTAACTCAGTATTTGACTACATTTCTAATTGAACTTAAGCAATTTTTGCCTGTTATAATATTTTTTATCTGTACAAGATGTAATTTATTTAATTATTTATTAAGCTATATAAAATCCCATTACAATGAATTTTGTTTCAATGAAATTTTTACTATAAGAAAAATATTTCTAGGTCCCAGCCAGCTTCCCTTCTGATTAGTTTTTTTTTTTTTTTTAACATTAACATTAGTAAAGGCATATGATGCAAGAAAGCAAGCTTATACAGCATCAGCCAAAAAAAAAAAAAACCTTCCCATTTCACCCACCCATTCACTCCAAAAGTTTGTCTAGTTCTGCCTTGAATTTATTTAGGCAGTCAACTTCCACAATGACAGATAGAAACTTGGTCCGGCAATCAACAAGTGTTCTGTGTTAAGGGAGTATCTTACTTGAGGACATCAATGATCTCAGTGCTGCAGATGCTTTTTTTTCACAGGGAATCTTTGCTATGTGTATTCCTGAATTTTTTTCATTTCTATGACCTTTATTAAAAAAATAAATTATTGAAATTCAGCTAAGTAATTTACAGGAAAACTTATTTTATTTATGACGATCACCTTTATTTTGTTGTATGCTTTATAACATGAAACATTTAATAGATTCAGTTCAGATCGTTGAAAAATTTAGCAGATTAAAGAATTCAGACTTATTTTACATTTTTTCTTTTATCAGCAGTTTTATTTTTTATTTTAAAATGACCAGGTTGCATTGAGCTCTACTCATATGATGGTGCTCACTTATGATCTTTTGGCTTTTACTTGGGGCGATGGTCATAAAGGCCAGTTGGGACACGGCTTCCCAGAAATATGGCGAAAGAAACCTAAATGTGTAGATGCCCTGAAAGGAAAGAATATTAGCAGGTAATTTTATAGTTTATTCTTGGAAATTAGCATCGTTTTAAAGAGTTTCTATTCATTAAATCTCTTTTGTTCTAATTTATTCATTAAAACATGCAATGTGCTTTCTATGCTCCACAAGTGATTTTCCTTGCTCCAACCTGGTTTTACCAGGCCCCCCTGAGTTACCTGCATTTATACAAATACAACTTTTGCCATACTTATGTATAGTCATAATTCCAAGCCATCCAACAATTATGTGATTCCAATATGCAATTACTTTTATTTGATGGTGACCTCAAATTTTTTTGACACATCTTATTCTGATTTCTTACTTCTGCAAGGTGGCTTATATGTCAGATAATCCTTCTTTCATTGATAATAACATGATTTATTAATCTAGAAAAAATGTAATCTTCATCAGTTGCATTCCTAATATAGATAACCTTAAAGACCTGGTTATTTTCTGTGTTGATATCTGTTCATCATAGCATAGGCAACATCTTTGAGTTCTCAAGCTGATTGGCATGATTAGTCAGCTTCTGATTGATCATGAGATTTTCCTTGATTGTGAGACATGCTGTTACATTGGCATCTTATGCTGAAGAATTTAAATGTGAAAAGCTGTTTTTGAAAATGAAGCCAACTTACAAATGCTTTTAGCATAAGTTAAGCATTTCCACTACTAACATAAAGCTGGATGTTCTCCATGACAGTATAGTAGTTTACCACTTGTCACATGTATTGGAGAAGGCTGCATTCCAATCCCATCTGAGACTGGAGGAATTCTTAAAGGCTTTTTCAGTTGGATCTGCCTACCACATCACCATAAATGATGATTGTCAAGCTACTGACAATTCATTATAGAAATGTGAGACAATAAATCCAATAATTTCTGCCCAAGAAATCCATGTTAGGCTTATGACCTGGCATCTTACAGGCATCTTACTTGAAATGTGTGTCTATGTTCTTTGATTACTGACAAATTTCTCCATGTCTCTGCATTTTTGTGCCAACTGTGTTAAATCTTTTAAGCATCCAGATGCAAACAAGGAAAATCCCATTTCTCCCCACTACACGAACAGTTTCAATAACACTATATTTATTTTGTTGCCACCCCACAATATAAAAAGATCTTGTTGATTCCTTTCATTTTGTTATCCTTGAGAGCTGATGCCTGAATATGATGATTTCCAGCTTTCCATTTTAATAGAGCACTATTCCTGAATGGTAGTTGGACATGAGGCTCACCATCTGGTGAGTATGGGCTTGGCACACCCAGGGTCCTGAGCTGGATATCATCATTCTTCTCTTTCTTGGTGATTCCCTTCTATTTCTCTCTCTCTCTCTCTCTCTCTCTCTCTCTCTGGATAATTCAGAATTTTTTTTTTTGCCTGGTGCAGCATAAGACTCATGCTTCCTTGCACCGTATGGCTAATAATAATAATAATGTATTCCTTTAAATGACGGGGCGGGAGAAAGCCTTCTCTGTAATGGCATAGATATAAGGTCTCTCCAAAAAGTATCCAGGCTAATAAGATATAGTCACAATAAGCATACATATGGGGTAGGCAATGAGATAGTGCCCTTCTGAGGTGCACTTAATCTGATAATTTTCCCACCACTGGAAAATACTTCTGGAAAGCTGATTTCAAAATTGCTGAAATCTGAGCATTACATTATTCTTTATTGTGTGCAAATTATCAAATCGACATCTTTTGGGGTTATTTTTAGTCTAGGAAACTAAAAAATAAAATAAATAAAGATCACATAGAGCCTGGGTGGGCAACCCTGTGACCATTCATCACAAGTGGCAAATGGCCATGAAAGTGTGGTGAATTTCAGTTTGCCATATTTGGCTCCACCATTAAAACATAACCAACCATTTTCCTGATGGCATGTGCTGGTTGCACCTTGACATTGTGTGCATTTGTGTCTGTTTCCAGTGTACAGTTTTCACATTTTTCCCTTCTTCACGCACTCACAAAAACTGTTATAATTGTTAACATTTTTGCATTTTCACTTCTAGAGATGGATAAGTGGGTTATTCGAAAACAAATTGAATCAGCCACAGAATATAATGCTGTGGTGAGTGACACAGACAAACTCATTGATTTGGAACTTAGTACTAAAAAAGATAAAGACAAGAGAATGGAAAAATGTGATGCAAAAGTTTCAAGAAAGCTAGGAGCTGAAATTTGTAGTAAAGTAAACAAAAGGTACCCTTCTTTGCAAAAAGGTTTCAGTGACAATAAGGCAGATCGTCTGAAGAAGCATGGCAATACACACAGTGAATTTAACAATAAATTTCCAGTTGATGGTCATAGTCATGTCGGTGAAATTGCCAGTCTGAAATCACAATTTGATGATCAGAAGGGTAGTGTAAAGCAGTTCCTTTTGTCAAGTGATCTTGTGACATTAGCTACCAATAAAGTTGCCTGGATTTTGGCTCAGAAGAAGAAACTATTTTCCAATGCTGAGATGGTGATGGAAACTCTGTTTAGAGAATTATGATTGGAAGGTGAAGAATGATACCCTGCAAAAAGTTCAGCATTTGCAGCTAAGCTGCAGGACAGTTGTTTGCAGAGTACTGGAATTATTGGAAAACATAGAATAATGACCAATTGAACGACTGTTTGTGTTTTTTCTTGGCACTGGACAAGTCAACTGACCTTACTTTAACGTGGCACAGTTAAAGTAAGGTCATTTTTGGTTTGGTTTGTGCTCCCTGATCACAAAACTCATGAAGAAATCCTTGTACTTTGTGGACCATGAGGTGAAATGTGTGGAACTGATATAATTGAAAAATTTTTTGAAGTTTCAAAAAAATGCGACCCAGATCTGAAAAACTAGCTTCTGTTACAACGGATGGTGTATCCACAATGATTGCAAGTAAATAGGCATTTGTTTCTCTTTTGAAACAGAATTGAATCAGAATGGCTTGAAACCATTGCCCTCCTTCTATTGCATTCTGCATCAGGAGAATTTGTGTGTGGACATGCCCAGAGCTGACATGTTGAAAATTTGATGGATATGGTTGTGAAAATTATGAATTGCATTCCAAGTGGAAGCTCCCTTATCCATGAACAGTTTTTTGAGGCTTTACAGTGGTTTTTGACCTTTTTTTAATAATGGCATCCTTAAGTAATTTATTTTATTTTGTGGCACTCCTACTCAGTTTTCTGCCTGTTAGATCCGATTTTCTCTGTGTGTATATATATATATATATATATATATATATATCTAATATTAAAAAAATATGTTATATTATAGTTATTATAGTATTTGAAGATTAAATGTGCAAGGCATAATATGATTGTGGAAACTCTCATAGTGTGGAACCACTTTGCAACTGTGATGGCATGTTTGCATTATCAGGGTACCTGCCCACCCACCAATGATAGACCAACAGCTTTGAAACGGTACCGTCTGGGTGGTGGTATCCACTGAGAATAAATAACAGTACTCTTCTCTACTAGAGAAGTATTACTTATTCAGAGTAGTGCAAAACCTGGTAGCCACAATATGAGATACAATTAAAAACGATGCCTTCACGCTACGTACATAGTTTAATTTATGAGTAAACTGTGGTATCTACACTGATATTGTATAGTTATTATAATAATATAATTATAAACAAAATTACAATTCTTATTACAAATTATATATACTCAGTATTCTCCACATAAAGTTTTGCTAGCCAGGTGGGGAAGTGTAATACTTTGCAATATTATAAAATTTTCTGTTATTTACAAACGGTACTAGGAAAGTTTTGCAATATGACGCAACAATGAATCACAGGAAGCTGCTTGTTGCTGCATGTTGAGACATGTTCATACGTGCATAGTAGCCGCCGCGCCAAGTCGATGGGCTCAGTTATTCATTAGTAGTGAGAGTGTAAAGTGCTTGCGATGGCATCGTGGTCACGAAATGAGATAAGGACAGTTTTGCGGTATAATTTCGTGCGTGGTTTAACTATAGACCAGTGCTTAGAAGAAATGACTCTTGCACTAGATGATGATAGTCCACATCGTACAACGATATTCAGGTGGTATAGAGAATTCCAAAGGGGAAATTTCACTCTGGAGGATTCTGAGAGGCTGGGAAGGCCACGAACGTCAGTTACGGAGGAAAACGTTACTGCTGTGAGGAAAATGCTTGACGAAAACAGGCGAGTGACCTACCAACAGATAGAGGATACTTTGGGCCTAAATGCACCAGCAAGTCGTTCGATTCTGCAAGATCATTTGCATGTGAAGAAACTTTGTTCTCTCTGGGTGCCGCATCAACTGACTGAAGAGCAGATGACACGACGTGTGACTTGGTGCCGGGAGATGTTAAAAAAGTTTGATAAGGGACAATCTCGGTATGTGAACAACATCGTGACAGGTGACGAGACTTGGCTGTACTATTACGATCTGCCAACCAAGGCTCAAAACAAAGTTTGGGTCTTTGAAGATGACGACACACCCGTAATTGTCAGAAAATCCCGATCTGTAAAGAAGAAAATGATAGCTGTATTTTTCAAATCGAGTGGAATTGTGGAACGTGTCATTTTGGACACGCAGAAGACAGTCACAGCTAAGTGGTATACTGAACAATGCCTGCCTAAAGTCATTGGATCTATGAAGAACCTGCGGCCAAAGTCAAGAATGGACACCTGGTGCCTCCATCACGATAATGCTTCAGCTCACTGCGCCAAAGCCTGCACCGAATATTTGACCACGACAGGACTGAAACTTCTCGAGCACCCTCCCTACAGTCCAGACCTTGCTCCCTGCGACTTTGCACTGTTCCCGCATGTGAAAATGAAGCTAAAAGGGAGGCGGTTTTCCAGTGATGAGGACCTTCTACGGGCTTGGGACAACGAGTGTGCTTTACTCCCTAGTGAAACTTGGCAGAACTGGTTTAAAGATTGGTTTCGGAGGATGGAGAGGTGTATTGAATGTAGAGGAAATTACTTTGAAAAAATTAAATAAACAAAGCTGTATTGCAAAACTTTCCTAGTACCCTTTGTATAAATGTGACTTAAGCGATCCAGAGCAAATATTAATTGCATAATTTAACATTATATACTCCTGTCACATTGATCTCAATCACATAGTATGTTCAAATTAATATTGATCAAGATCAGTGACTGCGAAAATTGCTTAAATTTTTGCCAGGCGGTCAGTTAAATTCATTGGGTGGGGTGCCCATTCGATAGGTCCTGCGAAGAACGCTGATACTTATATAATAATTTTATTCTTTATATAGAGGTACAAAATAAACATCAATTATAGATCACTACAAAATTAAAAAGATACTGTACAACGGAAGGTATTTAAACACTTGGTTTACGTAACATTTCAATGAGATATTTGTGCCTAGTGTGATTCGAGGATCTTTTTGATATTAGGTGGAATATTTATAATGAAATAAATACATAAATTTAAAAAAATAATAAGTTTAAGTAACTTAAACCCAAATTATGTGGCACCCCTGGAATGTTGTTGTAGCACCCCGTTTGAAAACCACTGCTTTAAAAGAATGCAATGACTGTGATTTCAAAGATCTTATTGACTTAGCAAATGTGAGATGGCTCAGCAGATGAAAAGTACTGGAACAGTTTACTTCTTTGCTTCCTCAAATTCAAGATTTCCTTGTTGAGAAATGTCAAATAAAAAATTTTTCTGACATTGAGAGCTCTTCATGGCAGTGTGATTTACATTTTCTGTGTGATATCATAGCTCACCTGAATGAATTGACGATGAAGCTCCAGGGAAAGGAAAAAGTAATGCGTGAGCAGGCACAGCATATTCAAGAATTCACATCAAAACTGAACCATTTTATGGCACAAACTCAGAAGAATGATTTAACCTGTTTTGCAAACCTGGCTAGATTTCTATAAAAAGATGAGGAGTGTGGTCTATTTGACATGAAGCAGCAGCTGTATGTAAACTGGATGAGAAATCTGTCTCAAACATTTGAATCACACTTTTCTGATTTCAATGACTTCAGATTGGCATTTCAGTTCTTATGTGATACATTTCACTTTCATGTTGCAAATTCAAGCAAATAACTTGCTACCCTTCTGTCTTTGGATAAATGTGGGTTTGCATTGATATCTTCTCTTCACAGTCTGGAACACTTGAAAGTTTGGCAGAATTTTTTAGTTGCAGAGATGTGGGAATCTATTCTGACTGACAAAGATCTCCCAACTTTGAAATCAGGCATTTCGAAATTATTGTCAACATTTGGATCAACTTGGGTGTGTGAATCAACATTCTCAATGATGGGGTTCATCAAAGTAAAAATACAGGTCTAGAACTGTTGATGTCAATTTAGAGGTGGAGCTGAGATGTGCATTTAGTTCAGATATTCAGCCAACATTTATGCAACTTGTCAGACAAAAGAATTGTTAAATTTTCTGATTTTTGATTTGAATGATTTGTTTCATCATTTGTGTCTGAGGCATTTGTAACTGAGTAGTCAAAATGTGCTATTTTTGAACAAACTTGTTCTAACAGTGTTATTTTTTAAATTTTTGATTGAGCAACCTGATATCTCAATTTTTGCATGGTGTAATAAATTTCACTTTTCATTTGCCATGCTCTGTGGTTACATTGAAAAATGGGTTACCCACCAGGACATAGAGCCATATCAGGTGAATACAGATTTTGCTAGGAAACAAAAAAAAAGATTACATAGGGCCATACTTGGTTAGAGTTTGGTAGGGAACAAAAAAATCACATAGAGACAAATCAGTTGAATACAAAGTTTTCTGGACTCAAACAATTGTTTTAGCCCAAAAAAAAAAAATTGTCCAGGTAGTGAAGAATGTGATGGCACATTATCAAGGTGAAACACGTCCAGTCTTTGGAACTCCACTTTTCTGGGTGTTTTTTTTTTTTTTTTTTTTTTAACATCATGAAAGCATCTCAGAACTTCAACCTAGAATTCTTTAGTAATTTGTCTTCCTTTTGGAGCATATTGATGTTGAACCCTCAAGGTCAAAAAATGCTTCCAACATAGCTTTCATTTTGCTGCCACTTGTTGCATTTTTTGGGTCAGTGGAAGGAGGAACTGGGGTGACTATAGTGTGGTTTTAGACTCATACATGTAAACCTGTATTTCATTTCGAGTTATGATACATTTCAAAAATTTCTCTTCATTAGTTCTGCATTCAAACAGTGTTCATGTTGCTCCTCTGTTAATAAGTATGGCACGAACTTTGTGGAAGTGTGCCTCATATTCAAAGTTTCATTAAAATAAAATGTTGTAATCTGATGCAGATACAAGTTTCTTCACTAATTTCACAAACAGTTAATCTTTGGTCATTTTATATTAGAGTTTGTACTTGACACACGATTTCATCATTTGTTGAAGTTTGAAAGCCATCCAGCTCACTAATTTCTTTAAAAGACTCCCTACCTGCTTTGAAATGATGGCACAATTTGAATACTTGTGTATTCCCAATTTATGAGTTTCTGTATAATATATTAAGGAGATCAGATGTTTTACTTGTCCTTTTTTCAAATTCTAAATCAAAATTCAACATGAGTATTATTCAGTGCACTCTGACATTTTGAAATACAACAAGATGTGAAAATATATCTGTTATTAACTAATAATAACTGACTTCTGTAAGTGAGCAAACAGCTTACTGCATGGAAGTAGTAGTAGCAG